>NW_026061707.1:11965000-12292500 GCF_023897955.1 Schistocerca gregaria | reverse complement strand
GATTGAATACAACAGTCACCATGCGCACTTTCCTCCATGGGAGTAATGTCTCAAACAGTTTACGCTTTGATCGTTCCCTGGAAGACCAGTAGTAATTTCCGATGCACATCTGGAGGCATTCTGAAAACTGTGGACTATCAGAGTGTTGATGAAACATAGAAATTGCATCGAGATTGAATACAACAGTCACCATGCGCACTTTCCTCCATGGGAGTAATGTCTCAAACAATCTACGCTTTGATCGTTCCCTGGAAGACCAGTAGTAGTTTCCGATGCACATCTGGAGGCATTCTGTAATCTGTGGACTATCAGAGTGTTGATGAAACACAGAAATTGCATCTGGATTGAATTCAACAGTCACCATGCGCCCTTTCCTCCATGGGAGTAATTTCTCAAAGAGACTACGTTTTGATCGTTCCCTGGAAGACCAGTAGTAGTTTCCGATGCACATCTGGAGTCATTCTGTAATCTGTGGACCATCAGAGTGTTGATGAAACACAAAAATTGCATCGGGATTGAATACAACAGTCACCATGCGCACTTTCCTCCATGGGAGTAATGTCTCAAAGAGTCTACGCTTTGATCGTTCCCTGGAAGACCAGTAGTAGTTTCCGATGCACATCTGGAGGCATTCTGTAATCTGTGGCCCATCAGAGTGTTGATGAAACACAGAAATTGGATCGGGATTGAATACAACAGTCACCATGCGCACTTACCTCCATGGGAGTGATGTCTCAATCAGTCTACGCTTTAATCGTTCCCTAGAAGACCAGTAGTAGTGTCCGATGCACATCTGGAGGCATTCTGTAATCTGTGGACTATCAGAGTGTTGATGAAACACAGTAATTGCATCGGGATTGAATACAACAGTCACCATGCGCATATTCCTCCATGGTAGTAATGTCTCAAACTGTGTACGCTTTGTTCGTTCCCTGGAAGACCAGTAGTAGTTTCCGATGCACATCTGGAAGCATTTTTTAATCTGTGGACTATCAGAGTGTTGATGAAACACAGTTATCGCATCGGGATTGAATACAACATTCACCATGCGCACTTTCCTCCATAGGAGTAATGTCTCAAACAGCCTACGCTCTGATCGTTCCCTGGAAGACCAGTAGTAGTTTCCGATGCACATCTGGAAGCATTTTTTAATCTGTGGACTATCAGAGTGTCGATGAAACACAGTTATCACATCGGGATTGAATACAACAGTCACCATGCGCACTTTCCTCCATAGGAGTGATGTCTCAAACAGTCTACGCTTTGATCGTTCCCTGGACGACCAGTAGTAGTTTCCGATGCACATCTGGAGGCATTCTGTAATCTGTGGACTATCAGAGTGTTCATGAAACACAGAAATTGCATCGGGATTGAATACAACAGTCACCATGCGCACTTTCCTCCATGGGAGTAATGTCTCAAACAGTTTACGCTTTGATCGTTCCCTGGAAGACCAGTAGTAATTTCCGATGCACATCTGGAGGCATTCTGAAAACTGTGGACTATCAGAGTGTTGATGAAACATAGAAATTGCATCGAGATTGAATACAACAGTCACAATGCGCACTTTCCTCCATGGGAGTAATATCTCAAACAGCCTACGCATTGATCGCTCCCTGAAAGACTAGTAGTAATTTCCGATGCACATCTGAAGCCATTCTGTAATCTGTGGACTATCAGAATGGTGATGAAACACAGAAATTGCATCTGGATTGAATTCAACAGTCACCATGCGCCCTTTCCTCCATGGGAGTAATTTCTCAAAGAGACTACGCTTTGATCGTTCCCTGGAAGACCAGTAGTAGTTTCCGATGCACATCTGGAGTTATTCTGTAATCTGTGGACCATCAGAGTGTTGATGAAACACAAAAATTGCATCGGGATTGAATACAACAGTCACCATGCGCACTTTCCTCCATGGGAGTAATGTCTCAAAGAGTCTACGCTTTTTATCGTTCCCTGGAAGACCAGTAGTAGTATCCGATGCACATATGGAGGCATTCTGTAATCTGTGGCCCATCAGAGTGTTGATGAAACACAGAAATTGCATCGGGATTGAATACAACAGTCACCAGCGCACTTACCTCCATGGGAGTGATGTCTCAATCAGTCTACGCTTTAATCGTTCCCTCGAAGACCAGTAGTAGTGTCCGATGCACATCTGGAGGCATTCTGTAATCTGTGGACTATCAGAGTGTTGATGAAACACAGAAATTGCATCGGGATTGAATACAACAGTCACCATGCGCATATTCCTCCATGGTAGTAATGTCTCAAACTGTGTACGCTTTGATCGTTCCCTGGAAGACCAGTAGTAGTTTCCGATGCACATCTGGAAGCATTTCTTAATCTGTGGACTATCAGAGTGTTGATGAAACACAGTTATCGCATCGGGATTGAATATAAAATTCACCATGCGCACTTTCCTCCATAGGAGTAATGTCTCAAACAGCCTACGCTCTGATCGTTCCCTGGAAGACCAATAGTAGTTTCCGATGCACATCTGGAAGCATTTTTTAATCTGTGGACTATCAGAGTGTCGATGAAACACAGTTATCTCATCGGGATTGAATACAACAGTCACCATGCGCACTTTCCTCCATGGGAGTAATGTCTCAAACAGTTTACGCTTTGATCGTTCCCTGGAAGACCAGTAGTAATTTCCGATGCACATCTGGAGGCATCCTGAAAACTGTAGACTATCAGAGTGTTGATGAAACATAGAAATTGCATCGAGATTGAATACAACAGTCACCATGCGCACTTTCCTCCATGGGAGTAATGTCTCAAACAGTCTACGCTTTCATCGTTCCCTGGAAGACCAGTAGTAGTTTCCGATGCACATCTGGAGGCATTCTGTAATCTGTGGACGATCAGAGAGTTGATGAAACATAGAAATTGCATCGGGATTGAATGCAACAGTCACCATGCGCACTTTCCTCCATGGGGTAATGTCTCAAACAGTTTACGCTTTGATCGTTAATTGCAAGACCAGTAGTAATTTCCGTTGCACATTTTGAGTCATTTGGTAATCTGTGGACTATCAGAGTGTTGACGAAACACAGAAATTGCATCGAGATTGAATACAACAGTCACCTTGCGCACTTTCCTCCATGGGAGTAATGTCTCAAACAGTCTACGCTTTGATTGTTCCCTGGAAGACCAGTAGTAGTTTCCGATGCACATCTGGAGGCATTCTGTAATCTGTGGACTATCAGAGTGTTGATGAAACACAGATATTGCATCGGGATTGAATACAACAGTCACCATGCGCACTTTCCTCCATGGGAGTAATGTCTCAAACGGTCTACGCTTTGATCGTTCCCTGGAAGACCAGTAGTAGTTTCTGATGCACATCTGGAAGCATTCTGTAATCTGTGGACTATCAGAGTGTTGATGAAACACAGTTATCTTATCGGGAATGAATACAACAGTCACAATGCGCACTTTCCTCCATGGGAGTAATATCTCAAACAGCCTACGCTTTGACCGCTCCCTGAAAGACCAGTAGTAATTTCTGATGCACATATGAAGCCATTCTGTAATCTGTTGACTATCAGAGTGGTGATGAAACACAGAAATTGCATCGGGATTGAATACAACAGTCACCATGCGCACTTACCTCCATGGGAGTGATGTCTCAATCAGTCTACGCTTTAATCCTTCCCTCGAAGACCAGTAGTAGTGTCCGATGCACATCTGGAGGCATTCTGTAATCTGTGGCCCATCAGAGTGTTGATGAAACACAGAAATTGGATCGGGATTGAATACAACAGTCACCATGCGCACTTACCTCCATGGGAGTGATGTCTCAATCAGTCTACGCTTTAATCGTTCCCTAGAAGACCAGTAGTAGTGTCCGATGCACATCTGGAGGCATTCTGTAATCTGTGGACTATCAGAGTGTTGATGAAACACAGTAATTGCATCGGGATTGAATACAACAGTCACCATGCGCATATTCCTCCATGGTAGTAATGTCTCAAACTGTGTACGCTTTGTTCGTTCCCTGGAAGACCAGTAGTAGTTTCCGATGCACATCTGGAAGCATTTTTTAATCTGTGGACTATCAGAGTGTTGATGAAACACAGTTATCGCATCGGGATTGAATACAACATTCACCATGCGCACTTTCCTCCATAGGAGTAATGTCTCAAACAGCCTACGCTCTGATCGTTCCCTGGAAGACCAGTAGTAGTTTCCGATGCACATCTGGAAGCATTTTTTAATCTGTGGACTATCAGAGTGTCGATGAAACACAGTTATCACATCGGGATTGAATACAACAGTCACCATGCGCACTTTCCTCCATAGGAGTGATGTCTCAAACAGTCTACGCTTTGATCGTTCCCTGGACGACCAGTAGTAGTTTCCGATGCACATCTGGAGGCATTCTGTAATCTGTGGACTATCAGAGTGTTCATGAAACACAGAAATTGCATCGGGATTGAATACAACAGTCACCATGCGCACTTTCCTCCATGGGAGTAATGTCTCAAACAGTTTACGCTTTGATCGTTCCCTGGAAGACCAGTAGTAATTTCCGATGCACATCTGGAGGCATTCTGAAAACTGTGGACTATCAGAGTGTTGATGAAACATAGAAATTGCATCGAGATTGAATACAACAGTCACAATGCGCACTTTCCTCCATGGGAGTAATATCTCAAACAGCCTACGCATTGATCGCTCCCTGAAAGACTAGTAGTAATTTCCGATGCACATCTGAAGCCATTCTGTAATCTGTGGACTATCAGAATGGTGATGAAACACAGAAATTGCATCTGGATTGAATTCAACAGTCACCATGCGCCCTTTCCTCCATGGGAAAAATTTCTCAAAGAGACTACGCTTTGATCGTTCCCTGGAAGACCAGTAGTAGTTTCCGATGCACATCTGGAGTTATTCTGTAATCTGTGGACCATCAGAGTGTTGATGAAACACAAAAATTGCATCGGGATTGAATACAACAGTCACCATGCGCACTTTCCTCCATGGGAGTAATGTCTCAAAGAGTCTACGCTTTTTATCGTTCCCTGGAAGACCAGTAGTAGTATCCGATGCACATATGGAGGCATTCTGTAATCTGTGGCCCATCAGAGTGTTGATGAAACACAGAAATTGCATCGGGATTGAATACAACAGTCACCAGCGCACTTACCTCCATGGGAGTGATGTCTCAATCAGTCTACGCTTTAATCGTTCCCTCGAAGACCAGTAGTAGTGTCCGATGCACATCTGGAGGCATTCTGTAATCTGTGGACTATCAGAGTGTTGATGAAACACAGAAATTGCATCGGGATTGAATACAACAGTCACCATGCGCATATTCCTCCATGGTAGTAATGTCTCAAACTGTGTACGCTTTGATCGTTCCCTGGAAGACCAGTAGTAGTTTCCGATGCACATCTGGAAGCATTTCTTAATCTGTGGACTATCAGAGTGTTGATGAAACACAGTTATCGCATCGGGATTGAATATAAAATTCACCATGCGCACTTTCCTCCATAGGAGTAATGTCTCAAACAGCCTACGCTCTGATCGTTCCCTGGAAGACCAATAGTAGTTTCCGATGCACATCTGGAAGCATTTTTTAATCTGTGGACTATCAGAGTGTCGATGAAACACAGTTATCTCATCGGGATTGAATACAACAGTCACCATGCGCACTTTCCTCCATGGGAGTAATGTCTCAAACAGTTTACGCTTTGATCGTTCCCTGGAAGACCAGTAGTAATTTCCGATGCACATCTGGAGGCATCCTGAAAACTGTAGACTATCAGAGTGTTGATGAAACATAGAAATTGCATCGAGATTGAATACAACAGTCACCATGCGCACTTTCCTCCATG
This sequence comes from Schistocerca gregaria, assembly GCF_023897955.1. Taxonomy (NCBI): domain Eukaryota; kingdom Metazoa; phylum Arthropoda; class Insecta; order Orthoptera; family Acrididae; genus Schistocerca; species Schistocerca gregaria. The sequence goes on along the minus strand of NW_026061707.1, from coordinate 12,286,648 downwards.
GGAGTAATGTCTCAAACAGTCTACGCTTTCATCGTTCCCTGGAAGACCAGTAGTAGTTTCCGATGCACATCTGGAGGCATTCTGTAATCTGTGGACGATCAGAGAGTTGATGAAACATAGAAATTGCATCGGGATTGAATGCAACAGTCACCATGCGCACTTTCCTCCATGGGGTAATGTCTCAAACAGTTTACGCTTTGATCGTTAATTGCAAGACCAGTAGTAATTTCCGTTGCACATTTTGAGTCATTTGGTAATCTGTGGACTATCAGAGTGTTGACGAAACACAGAAATTGCATCGAGATTGAATACAACAGTCACCTTGCGCACTTTCCTCCATGGGAGTAATGTCTCAAACAGTCTACGCTTTGATTGTTCCCTGGAAGACCAGTAGTAGTTTCCGATGCACATCTGGAGGCATTCTGTAATCTGTGGACTATCAGAGTGTTGATGAAACACAGATATTGCATCGGGATTGAATACAACAGTCACCATGCGCACTTTCCTCCATGGGAGTAATGTCTCAAACGGTCTACGCTTTGATCGTTCCCTGGAAGACCAGTAGTAGTTTCTGATGCACATCTGGAAGCATTCTGTAATCTGTGGACTATCAGAGTGTTGATGAAACACAGTTATCTTATCGGGAATGAATACAACAGTCACAATGCGCACTTTCCTCCATGGGAGTAATATCTCAAACAGCCTACGCTTTGACCGCTCCCTGAAAGACCAGTAGTAATTTCTGATGCACATATGAAGCCATTCTGTAATCTGTTGACTATCAGAGTGGTGATGAAACACAGAAATTGCATCGGGATTGAATACAACAGTCACCATGCGCACTTACCTCCATGGGAGTGATGTCTCAATCAGTCTACGCTTTAATCCTTCCCTCGAAGACCAGTAGTAGTGTCCGATGCACATCTGGAGGCATTCTTTAATCTGTGGACTATCAGAGTGTTGATGAAACACAGAAATTGCATCGGGATTGAATACAACAGTCACCATGCGCATATTCCTCCATGGTAGTAATGTCTCAAACTGTGTACGCTTTGATCGTTCCCTGGAAGACCAGTAGTAGTTTCCGATGCACATCTGCAAGCATTTTTTAATCTGTGGACTATCAGAGTGTTGATGAAACACAGTTATCTCCACGGGATTGAATACAACATTCACCATGCGCACTTTCCTCTATAGGAGTAATTTCTCAAACAGCCTACGCTCTGATCGTTCCCTGGAAGACCAGTAGTAGTTTCCGATGCACATCTGGAAGCATTTCTTAATCTGTGGACTATCAGAGTGTCGATGAAACACAGTTATCACATCGGGATTGAATACAACAGTCACCATGCGCACTTTCCTCCATGGGAGTATTGTCTCAAACGGTCTACGCTTTGATCGTTCCCTGGAAGACCAGTAGTAGTTTCTGATGCACATCTGGAAGCATTCTGTAATCTGTGGACTATCAGAGTGTTGATGAAACACAGTTATCGCATCGGGAATGAATACAACAGTCACAATGCGCACTTTCCTCCATGGGAGTAATATCTCAAACAGCCTACGTTTTGATCGCTCCCTGGAAGACCAGTAGTAATTTCCGATGCACATCTGAAGCCATTCTGTAATCTGTGGACTATCAGAGTGGTGATGAAACACAGAAATTGCATCTGGATTGAATTCAACAGTCACCATGCGCCCTTTCCTCCATGGGAGTAATTTCTCAAAGAGACTACGCTTTGATCGTTCCCTGGAAGACCAGTAGTAGTTTCCGATGCACATCTGGAGGCATTCTGTAATCTGTGGACTATCAGAGTGTTGATGAAACACAGAAATTGCATCTGGATTGAATTCAACAGTCACCATGCGCCCTTTCCTCCATGGGAGTAATTTCTCAAAGAGACTACGTTTTGATCGTTCCATGGAAGACCAGTAGTAGTTTCCGATGCACATCTGGAGGCATTCTGTAATCTGTGGACCATCAGAGTGTTGATGAAACACAAAAATTGCATCGGGATTGAATACAACAGTCACCATGCGCACTTTCCTCCATGGGAGTAATGTCTCAAAGAGTCTACGCTTTGATCGTTCCCTGGAAGACCAGTAGTAGTTTCCGATGCACATCTGGAGGCATTCTGTAATCTGTGGCCCATCAGAGTGTTGATGAAACACAGAAATTGGATCGGGATTGAATACAACAGTCACCATGCGCACTTACCTCCATGGGAGTGATGTCTCAATCAGTCTACGCTTTAATCGTTCCCTAGAAGACCAGTAGTAGTGTCCGATGCACATCTGGAGGCATTCTGTAATCTGTGGACTATCAGAGTGTTGATGAAACACAGTAATTGCATCGGGATTGAATACAACAGTCACCATGCGCATATTCCTCCATGGTAGTAATGTCTCAAACTGTGTACGCTTTGTTCGTTCCCTGGAAGACCAGTAGTAGTTTCCGATGCACATCTGGAAGCATTTTTTAATCTGTGGACTATCAGAGTGTTGATGAAACACAGTTATCGCATCGGGATTGAATACAACATTCACCATGCGCACTTTCCTCCATAGGAGTAATGTCTCAAACAGCCTACGCTCTGATCGTTCCCTGGAAGACCAGTAGTAGTTTCCGATGCACATCTGGAAGCATTTTTTAATCTGTGGACTATCAGAGTGTCGATGAAACACAGTTATCACATCGGGATTGAATACAACAGTCACCATGCGCACTTTCCTCCATAGGAGTGATGTCTCAAACAGTCTACGCTTTGATCGTTCCCTGGACGACCAGTAGTAGTTTCCGATGCACATCTGGAGGCATTCTGTAATCTGTGGACTATCAGAGTGTTCATGAAACACAGAAATTGCATCGGGATTGAATACAACAGTCACCATGCGCACTTTCCTCCATGGGAGTAATGTCTCAAACAGTTTACGCTTTGATCGTTCCCTGGAAGACCAGTAGTAATTTCCGATGCACATCTGGAGGCATTCTGAAAACTGTGGACTATCAGAGTGTTGATGAAACATAGAAATTGCATCGAGATTGAATACAACAGTCACAATGCGCACTTTCCTCCATGGGAGTAATATCTCAAACAGCCTACGCATTGATCGCTCCCTGAAAGACTAGTAGTAATTTCCGATGCACATCTGAAGCCATTCTGTAATCTGTGGACTATCAGAATGGTGATGAAACACAGAAATTGCATCTGGATTGAATTCAACAGTCACCATGCGCCCTTTCCTCCATGGGAGTAATTTCTCAAAGAGACTACGCTTTGATCGTTCCCTGGAAGACCAGTAGTAGTTTCCGATGCACATCTGGAGTTATTCTGTAATCTGTGGACCATCAGAGTGTTGATGAAACACAAAAATTGCATCGGGATTGAATACAACAGTCACCATGCGCACTTTCCTCCATGGGAGTAATGTCTCAAAGAGTCTACGCTTTTTATCGTTCCCTGGAAGACCAGTAGTAGTATCCGATGCACATATGGAGGCATTCTGTAATCTGTGGCCCATCAGAGTGTTGATGAAACACAGAAATTGCATCGGGATTGAATACAACAGTCACCAGCGCACTTACCTCCATGGGAGTGATGTCTCAATCAGTCTACGCTTTAATCGTTCCCTCGAAGACCAGTAGTAGTGTCCGATGCACATCTGGAGGCATTCTGTAATCTGTGGACTATCAGAGTGTTGATGAAACACAGAAATTGCATCGGGATTGAATACAACAGTCACCATGCGCATATTCCTCCATGGTAGTAATGTCTCAAACTGTGTACGCTTTGATCGTTCCCTGGAAGACCAGTAGTAGTTTCCGATGCACATCTGGAAGCATTTCTTAATCTGTGGACTATCAGAGTGTTGATGAAACACAGTTATCGCATCGGGATTGAATATAAAATTCACCATGCGCACTTTCCTCCATAGGAGTAATGTCTCAAACAGCCTACGCTCTGATCGTTCCCTGGAAGACCAATAGTAGTTTCCGATGCACATCTGGAAGCATTTTTTAATCTGTGGACTATCAGAGTGTCGATGAAACACAGTTATCTCATCGGGATTGAATACAACAGTCACCATGCGCACTTTCCTCCATGGGAGTAATGTCTCAAACAGTTTACGCTTTGATCGTTCCCTGGAAGACCAGTAGTAATTTCCGATGCACATCTGGAGGCATCCTGAAAACTGTAGACTATCAGAGTGTTGATGAAACATAGAAATTGCATCGAGATTGAATACAACAGTCACCATGCGCACTTTCCTCCATGGGAGTAATGTCTCAAACAGTCTACGCTTTCATCGTTCCCTGGAAGACCAGTAGTAGTTTCCGATGCACATCTGGAGGCATTCTGTAATCTGTGGACGATCAGAGAGTTGATGAAACATAGAAATTGCATCGGGATTGAATGCAACAGTCACCATGCGCACTTTCCTCCATGGGGTAATGTCTCAAACAGTTTACGCTTTGATCGTTAATTGCAAGACCAGTAGTAATTTCCGTTGCACATTTTGAGTCATTTGGTAATCTGTGGACTATCAGAGTGTTGACGAAACACAGAAATTGCATCGAGATTGAATACAACAGTCACCTTGCGCACTTTCCTCCATGGGAGTAATGTCTCAAACAGTCTACGCTTTGATTGTTCCCTGGAAGACCAGTAGTAGTTTCCGATGCACATCTGGAGGCATTCTGTAATCTGTGGACTATCAGAGTGTTGATGAAACACAGATATTGCATCGGGATTGAATACAACAGTCACCATGCGCACTTTCCTCCATGGGAGTAATGTCTCAAACGGTCTACGCTTTGATCGTTCCCTGGAAGACCAGTAGTAGTTTCTGATGCACATCTGGAAGCATTCTGTAATCTGTGGACTATCAGAGTGTTGATGAAACACAGTTATCTTATCGGGAATGAATACAACAGTCACAATGCGCACTTTCCTCCATGGGAGTAATATCTCAAACAGCCTACGCTTTGACCGCTCCCTGAAAGACCAGTAGTAATTTCTGATGCACATATGAAGCCATTCTGTAATCTGTTGACTATCAGAGTGGTGATGAAACACAGAAATTGCATCGGGATTGAATACAACAGTCACCATGCGCACTTACCTCCATGGGAGTGATGTCTCAATCAGTCTACGCTTTAATCCTTCCCTCGAAGACCAGTAGTAGTGTCCGATGCACATCTGGAGGCATTCTGTAATCTGTGGCCCATCAGAGTGTTGATGAAACACAGAAATTGGATCGGGATTGAATACAACAGTCACCATGCGCACTTACCTCCATGGGAGTGATGTCTCAATCAGTCTACGCTTTAATCGTTCCCTAGAAGACCAGTAGTAGTGTCCGATGCACATCTGGAGGCATTCTGTAATCTGTGGACTATCAGAGTGTTGATGAAACACAGTAATTGCATCGGGATTGAATACAACAGTCACCATGCGCATATTCCTCCATGGTAGTAATGTCTCAAACTGTGTACGCTTTGTTCGTTCCCTGGAAGACCAGTAGTAGTTTCCGATGCACATCTGGAAGCATTTTTTAATCTGTGGACTATCAGAGTGTTGATGAAACACAGTTATCGCATCGGGATTGAATACAACATTCACCATGCGCACTTTCCTCCATAGGAGTAATGTCTCAAACAGCCTACGCTCTGATCGTTCCCTGGAAGACCAGTAGTAGTTTCCGATGCACATCTGGAAGCATTTTTTAATCTGTGGACTATCAGAGTGTCGATGAAACACAGTTATCACATCGGGATTGAATACAACAGTCACCATGCGCACTTTCCTCCATAGGAGTGATGTCTCAAACAGTCTACGCTTTGATCGTTCCCTGGACGACCAGTAGTAGTTTCCGATGCACATCTGGAGGCATTCTGTAATCTGTGGACTATCAGAGTGTTCATGAAACACAGAAATTGCATCGGGATTGAATACAACAGTCACCATGCGCACTTTCCTCCATGGGAGTAATGTCTCAAACAGTTTACGCTTTGATCGTTCCCTGGAAGACCAGTAGTAATTTCCGATGCACATCTGGAGGCATTCTGAAAACTGTGGACTATCAGAGTGTTGATGAAACATAGAAATTGCATCGAGATTGAATACAACAGTCACAATGCGCACTTTCCTCCATGGGAGTAATATCTCAAACAGCCTACGCATTGATCGCTCCCTGAAAGACTAGTAGTAATTTCCGATGCACATCTGAAGCCATTCTGTAATCTGTGGACTATCAGAATGGTGATGAAACACAGAAATTGCATCTGGATTGAATTCAACAGTCACCATGCGCCCTTTCCTCCATGGGAGTAATTTCTCAAAGAGACTACGCTTTGATCGTTCCCTGGAAGACCAGTAGTAGTTTCCGATGCACATCTGGAGTTATTCTGTAATCTGTGGACCATCAGAGTGTTGATGAAACACAAAAATTGCATCGGGATTGAATACAACAGTCACCATGCGCACTTTCCTCCATGGGAGTAATGTCTCAAAGAGTCTACGCTTTTTATCGTTCCCTGGAAGACCAGTAGTAGTATCCGATGCACATATGGAGGCATTCTGTAATCTGTGGCCCATCAGAGTGTTGATGAAACACAGAAATTGCATCGGGATTGAATACAACAGTCACCAGCGCACTTACCTCCATGGGAGTGATGTCTCAATCAGTCTACGCTTTAATCGTTCCCTCGAAGACCAGTAGTAGTGTCCGATGCACATCTGGAGGCATTCTGTAATCTGTGGACTATCAGAGTGTTGATGAAACACAGAAATTGCATCGGGATTGAATACAACAGTCACCATGCGCATATTCCTCCATGGTAGTAATGTCTCAAACTGTGTACGCTTTGATCGTTCCCTGGAAGACCAGTAGTAGTTTCCGATGCACATCTGGAAGCATTTCTTAATCTGTGGACTATCAGAGTGTTGATGAAACACAGTTATCGCATCGGGATTGAATATAAAATTCACCATGCGCACTTTCCTCCATAGGAGTAATGTCTCAAACAGCCTACGCTCTGATCGTTCCCTGGAAGACCAATAGTAGTTTCCGATGCACATCTGGAAGCATTTTTTAATCTGTGGACTATCAGAGTGTCGATGAAACACAGTTATCTCATCGGGATTGAATACAACAGTCACCATGCGCACTTTCCTCCATGGGAGTAATGTCTCAAACAGTTTACGCTTTGATCGTTCCCTGGAAGACCAGTAGTAATTTCCGATGCACATCTGGAGGCATCCTGAAAACTGTAGACTATCAGAGTGTTGATGAAACATAGAAATTGCATCGAGATTGAATACAACAGTCACCATGCGCACTTTCCTCCATGGGAGTAATGTCTCAAACAGTCTACGCTTTCATCGTTCCCTGGAAGACCAGTAGTAGTTTCCGATGCACATCTGGAGGCATTCTGTAATCTGTGGACGATCAGAGAGTTGATGAAACATAGAAATTGCATCGGGATTGAATGCAACAGTCACCATGCGCACTTTCCTCCATGGGGTAATGTCTCAAACAGTTTACGCTTTGATCGTTAATTGCAAGACCAGTAGTAATTTCCGTTGCACATTTTGAGTCATTTGGTAATCTGTGGACTATCAGAGTGTTGACGAAACACAGAAATTGCATCGAGATTGAATACAACAGTCACCTTGCGCACTTTCCTCCATGGGAGTAATGTCTCAAACAGTCTACGCTTTGATTGTTCCCTGGAAGACCAGTAGTAGTTTCCGATGCACATCTGGAGGCATTCTGTAATCTGTGGACTATCAGAGTGTTGATGAAACACAGATATTGCATCGGGATTGAATACAACAGTCACCATGCGCACTTTCCTCCATGGGAGTAATGTCTCAAACGGTCTACGCTTTGATCGTTCCCTGGAAGACCAGTAGTAGTTTCTGATGCACATCTGGAAGCATTCTGTAATCTGTGGACTATCAGAGTGTTGATGAAACACAGTTATCTTATCGGGAATGAATACAACAGTCACAATGCGCACTTTCCTCCATGGGAGTAATATCTCAAACAGCCTACGCTTTGACCGCTCCCTGAAAGACCAGTAGTAATTTCTGATGCACATATGAAGCCATTCTGTAATCTGTTGACTATCAGAGTGGTGATGAAACACAGAAATTGCATCGGGATTGAATACAACAGTCACCATGCGCACTTACCTCCATGGGAGTGATGTCTCAATCAGTCTACGCTTTAATCCTTCCCTCGAAGACCAGTAGTAGTGTCCGATGCACATCTGGAGGCATTCTTTAATCTGTGGACTATCAGAGTGTTGATGAAACACAGAAATTGCATCGGGATTGAATACAACAGTCACCATGCGCATATTCCTCCATGGTAGTAATGTCTCAAACTGTGTACGCTTTGATCGTTCCCTGGAAGACCAGTAGTAGTTTCCGATGCACATCTGCAAGCATTTTTTAATCTGTGGACTATCAGAGTGTTGATGAAACACAGTTATCTCCACGGGATTGAATACAACATTCACCATGCGCACTTTCCTCTATAGGAGTAATTTCTCAAACAGCCTACGCTCTGATCGTTCCCTGGAAGACCAGTAGTAGTTTCCGATGCACATCTGGAAGCATTTCTTAATCTGTGGACTATCAGAGTGTCGATGAAACACAGTTATCACATCGGGATTGAATACAACAGTCACCATGCGCACTTTCCTCCATGGGAGTATTGTCTCAAACGGTCTACGCTTTGATCGTTCCCTGGAAGACCAGTAGTAGTTTCTGATGCACATCTGGAAGCATTCTGTAATCTGTGGACTATCAGAGTGTTGATGAAACACAGTTATCGCATCGGGAATGAATACAACAGTCACAATGCGCACTTTCCTCCATGGGAGTAATATCTCAAACAGCCTACGTTTTGATCGCTCCCTGGAAGACCAGTAGTAATTTCCGATGCACATCTGAAGCCATTCTGTAATCTGTGGACTATCAGAGTGGTGATGAAACACAGAAATTGCATCTGGATTGAATTCAACAGTCACCATGCGCCCTTTCCTCCATGGGAGTAATTTCTCAAAGAGACTACGCTTTGATCGTTCCCTGGAAGACCAGTAGTAGTTTCCGATGCACATCTGGAGGAATTCTGTAATCTGTGGACCATCAGAGTGTTGATGAAACACAAAAATTGCATCGGGATTGAATACAACAGTCACCATGCGCACTTTCCTCCATGGGAGTAATGTCTCAAAGAGTCTAAGCTTTGATCGTTCCCTGGAAGACCAGTAGTAGTTTCCGATGCACATCTGGAGGCATTCTGTAATCTGTGGCCCATCAGCGTGTTGATGAAACACAGAAATTGCATCGGGATTGAATACAACAGTCACCATGCGCAGTTTCCTCCATGGAAGTAATGTCTGAAACAGTCTACGCTTTGATCGTTCCCAGGACGACCAGTAGTAGTTTCCGATACACATCTGGAGGCATTCTGTAATCTGTGGACTATCAGAGTGATTAGGAACACAGAAATTGCTTCGGGATTGAATACAACAGTCACCATGCTCTATTTCCTCCATGGGAGTATTGTCTCAAACAGTATACGCTTCGATCGTTCCCTGGAAGACCAGTAGTAGTTTCCGATGCACATCTGGAGGCATTCTGTAATCTGAGGACTCTCAGAGTGTTGATGAAACACAGATATTGCATCGGGATTGAATACAACAGTCACCATGCGCACTTTCCTGCATGGTAGTGATGTCTCAAGCAGTCTACGCTGTGATCGTTCCCTCGAACACCAGTACTAGTTTCCGCTGCACATCTGGAGGCATTCTGTAATCTGTGGACTATCAGAGTGTCGATGAAACACAGAAATTGCATCGGGATTGAATACAACAGTCACCTTGCGCATATTCCTCCATGGTAGTAATGTCTCAAACAGTGTACGTTTTGATCGTTCCCTGGAAGACCAGTAGTAGTTTCCGATGCACATCTGGAAGCATTTTTTAATCTGTGGACTATCAGAGTGTTGATGAAACACAGTTATCGCATCGGGATTGAATACAACAGTCACCATGCGCACTTTCCTCCATAGGAGTAATGTCTGAAACAGTCTACGCTTTGATCGTTCCCTGGAAGACCAGTAGTAGTTTCCGATGCACATCTGGAAACGTTTTTTAATCTGTGGACTATCAGAGTGTCGATGAAACACAGTTATCACATCGGGATTGAATACATCAGTCACCTTACGCACTTTCCTCCATGGGAGTAATGTCTCAAAGAGTCTACGCTTTCATCGTTCCCTGGAAGACCAGTAGTAGTTTCCGATGCATATCTGGAGGCATTCTGTAATCTGTGGACCATCAAACTGTTGATGAAACACAGAAATTGCATCGGGATTGAATACAACAGTCACCATGCGCACTTTCCTCCATGGGAGGAATGTCTCAAAGAGTCTACGCTTTGATCGTTCCCTGGAAGACCAGTAGTAGTATCCGATGCACATCTGGAGGCATTCTGTAATCTGTGGACCATCAAACTGTTGATGAAACACAGAAATTGCATCGGGATTGAATACAACAGTCACCATGCGCAGTTTCCTCCATGGGAGTAACGTCTCAAACAGTCTACGCTTTGATCGTTCCCACGACGACCAGTAGTACTTTCCGATACACATCTGGAGTCATTCTGTAATCAGTGGACTATCAGAGTATTGATGAAACACAGATATTGCATCGGGATTGAATACAACAGTCACCATGCACACTTTCCACCATGGGAGTAATGTCTCAAACAGTCCACGCTTTCATCGATCCCTGGAAGACCAGTAGTAGTTTCCGATGCACATCTGGAGGCATTCTGTAATCTGTGGATGATCAGAGAGTTGATGAAACACAGAAATTGCATCGGGATTGAATACAACAGTCACCATGCGCACATTCCTCCATGGGAGTAATGTCTCAAACAGTTAACGCTTTGATCGTTCCCTGGAAGACCAGTAGTAATTTCCGATGCACATCTGGAGGCATTCTGTAATCTGTGGACTATCAGAGTGTTGATGAAACACAGAAATTGCATCGGGATTGAATACAACAGTCACCATGCGCACTTTCCTCCATGGGAGTAATGTCTCAAACAGTCTACGCTTTCATCGTTCCCTGGACGACCAGTAGTAGTTTCCGATGCACATCTGGAGGCATTCTGTAATCTGTGGCCGATCAGAGAGTTGATGAAACACAGAAATTGCATCGGGATTGAATACAACAGTCACCATGCGCAGTGTCCTCCATGGGAGTAATGTCTCAAACAGTCTACGCTTTGATCGTTCTCAGGCAGACCAGTAGTAGTTTCCGAAACACATCCGGAGGCATTCTGTAATCTGTGGACGATCAGAGAGTTGATGAATCACAGAAATTGCATCGGGATTGAATACAACAGTCACCATGCACACTTTCCTCCATGGGTAGAAATGTCTCAAAGAGTCTACGCTTTGATCGTTCCCAGGAAGACCAGTAGTAGTTTCCGATGCACATCTGGAGGCATTCTGCAATCTGTGGACTATCAGAGTGTTGATGAAACACAGAAATTGCATCGGGATTGAATACAACAGTCACCATGCGCACTTTCCTCCATTTGAGTAATGTCTCAAGCAGTCTACGCTTTGATCGTTCCCTGGAAGACCAGTAGTAGTTTCCGATGCACATCTGGAAGCATTCTGTAATCTGTGGACTATCAGAGTGTTGATGAAACACAGAAATTGCATCGAGATTGAATACAACAGTCACCTTGCGCACTTTCCTCCATGGGAGTAATGTCTCAAAGAGTCTACGATTTGATCGTTCCCTGGAAGACCAGTAGTAGTTTCCGATGCACATCTGGAGGCATTCTGTAATCTGTGGACCATCAGATGTTGATGAAACACAGAAATTGCATCGGGATTGAAAACAACAGTCACCATGCGCAGTTTCCTCCATGGGAGTAATGTCTCAAACAGTCTACGCTTTGATCATTCCCAGGACGACCAGTAGTAGTTTCCGATACACATCTGGAGGCATTCTGTAATCTGTGGACTATCAGAGTGTTTAGGAACACCGAAATTGCTTCGGGATTGAATACAACAGTCACCATGCTCTCTTTCCTCCATGGTAGTATTGTCTCAAACAGTTTACGCTTTGATCGTTCCCTGGAAGTCCAGTAGTAGTTTCCGAAGAACATCTGGAGGCATTCTGTAATCTGTGGACTCTCCGAGTGTTGATGAAACACAGAAAATGCATCGGGATTGAATACAACAGTCACCATGCGCATTTTCCTCCATGGGAGTGATGTCTCAAACAGTCTACGTTTTAATCGTTCCCTCGAAGACCAGTAGTAATTTCCGATGCACATCTGGAGGCATTCTGAAATCTGTGGACTATCAGAGTGTTGATGAAACACAGAAATTGCATGGAGATTGAATACAACAGTCACCATGCGCACTTTCCTCCATGGGAGTAATGTCTCAAACAGTCTACGCTTTGATCGTTCCCTGGAAAACCAGTAGTAGTTTCCGATGCACATCTGGAGGCATTCTGTAATCTGTGGACTATCAGAGTGTTCATGAAACACAGAAATTGCATCGGGATTGAATACAACAGTCACCATGCGCACTTTCCTCCATGGGAGTAATGTCTCAAACAGTTTACGCTCTGATCGTTCCCTGGAAGACCAGTAGTAATTTCCGATGCACATCTGGAGGCATTCTGAAATCTGTGGACTATCAGAGTGTTGATGAAACACAGAAATTGCATCGAGATTGAATACAACAGTCACCATGCGCACTTTCCTCCATGGGAGTAATGTCTCAAACAGTCTACGATTTCATCGTTCCCTGGAAGACCAGTAGTAGTTTCCGATGCACATCTGGAGGCATTCTGTAATCTGTGGACGATCAGAGAGTTGATGAAACATAGAAATTGCATCGGGATTGAATACAACAGTCACCATGCGCACTTTCCTCCATGGGGTAATGTCTCAAACAGTTTACGCTTTGATGGTTCCTTGGAAGACCAGTAGTTATTTCCGTTGCACATCTTGAGTCATTTTGTAATCTGTGGACTATCAGAGTGTTGATGAAACACAGAAATTGCATCGAGATGGAATACAACAGTCACCTTGCGCACTTTCCTCCATGGGAGTAATGTCTCAAACAGTCTACGCGTTGATCGTTCCCTGGAAGACCAGTAGTAGTTTCCGATGCACATCTGGAGGCATTCTGTAATCTGTGGACTATCAGATTGTTGATGAAACACAGAAATTGCATCGGGATTGAATACAACAATAACCATGCGCACTTTCCTCCATGGGAGTAATGTCTCAAACGGTCTACGCTTTGATCGTTCCCTGGAAGACCAGTAGTAGTTGCTGTTGCACATCTGGAAGCATTCTGTAATCTGTGGACTATCAGAGTGTTGATGAAACACAGTTATCGCATCGGGATTGAATTCAACAGTCACAATGCGCACTTTCCTCCATGGGAGTAATATCTCAAACAGCCTACGCTTTGATCGTTTCCTGAAAGACCAGTAGTAATTTCCGATGCACATCTGAAGCCATTCTGTAATCTGTGGACTATCAGAGTGTTGATGAAACACAGAAATTGCATCTGGATTGAATTCAACAGTCACCATGCGCCCTTTCCTCCATGGGAGTAATTTCTCAAAGAGACTACGCTTTGATCGTTCCCTGGAAGACCAGTAGTAGTTTCCGATGCACATCTGGAGGCATTCTGTAATCTGTGGACCATCAGAGTGTTGATGAAACACAGAAATTGCATCGGAATTGAATACAACAGTCACCATGCGCAGTTTCCTCCATGAAAGTAATGTGGAAACAGTCTACGCTTTGATCGTTCCAAGGACGACCAGTAGTAGTTTCCGATACACATCTGGAGGCATTCTGCAATCTGTGGACTATCAGAGTGATTAGGAACACAGAAATTGCTTCGGGATTGAATACAACAGTCACCATGCGCACTTTCCTCCATGAAAGTAATTCATAAACAGTCTACGCTTTAATCGTTCCCTGGAAGACCAGTAGTAGTTTCCGTTGCATATCTGGATGAATTCTGTAATCTGTGGACGATCAGAGAGTTGATGAAACACAGAAATTGCATCGGGATTGAATACAACAGTCACCATGCGCACTTTCTTCCATGGGGTAATGTCTCAAAGAGTCTACGCTTTGATCGTTCCCTGGAAGACCAGTAGTAGTTTCCGATGCACATCTGGAGACATTCTGTAATCTGTGGACTATCAGAGTGTTTATGAACACAGAAATTGCATCGGGATTGAATACAACAGTCACCATGCGCACTTTCCTCCATGGGAGTGATGTCTCAAACAGTCTACGCTTTGATCGTTCCCTGGAAGACCAGTAGTAGTTTCCGATGCACATCTGGAGGCATTCTGTAATCTGTGGACTATCAGAGTGTTCATGAAACACAGTAATTGCGTCGGGATTGAATACAACAGTCACCATGCGCACTTTCCTCCATGGGAGTAATGTCTCAAACAGTTTACGCTTTGATCGTTCCCTGGAAGACCAGTAGTAATTTCCGATGCACATCTGGAGGCATTCTGAAATCTGTGGACTATCAGAGTGTTGATGAAACCCAGAAATTGCATCGAGATTGAATACAACAGTCACCATGCGCACTTTCCTCAATGGGAGTAATGTCTCAAACAGTCTACGCTTTCATCGTTCCCTGGAAGACCAGTAGTAGTTTCCGATGCACATCTGGAGGCATTCTGTAATCTGTGGACGATCAGAGAGTTGATGAAACATAAAAATTGCATCGGGATTGAATACAACAGTCACCATGCGCACTTTCCTCCATGGGGTAATGTCTCAAACAGTTTACGCTTTGATCGTTCCTTGGAAGACCAGTAGTAATTTCCGTTGCACATCTTGAGTCATTTTGTAATCTGTGGACTATCAGAGTGTTGATGACACACAGAAATTGCATCGAGATTGAATACAACAGTCACCTTGCGCACTTTCCTCCATTAGAGTAATGTCTCAAACAGTCTACGCTTTGATCGTTCCCTGGAAGACCAGTAGTAGTTTCCGATGCACATCTGGAGGCATTCTGTAATCTGTGGACTATCAGAGTGTTGATGAAACACAGAAATTGCATCGGGACTGAATACAACAGTCACCATGCGCAGTTTCCTCCATGGGGGTAATGTCTCAAACAGTCTACGCTTTGATCGTTCCCAGGACGACCAGTAGTAGTTTCCGATACACATCTGGAGGCATTCTGTAATCTGTGGACTATCAGAGTGTTTAGGAACACAGAAATTGCTTCGGGATTGAATACAACAGTCACCATGCTCACTTTCCTCCATGGGAGTATTGTCTCAAACAGTTTACGCTTTGATCGTTCCCTGGAAGACCAGTAGTAGTTTCCGATGCACATCTGGAGGCCTTCTGTAATCTGTGGACTCTCAGAGTGTTGATGAAACACAGAAATTGCATCGGGATTGAATACAACAGTCACCATGCGCACTTTCCTCCATGGGAGTAATGTCTCAAAAACTCTACGCTTTGATCGTTCCCTGGAAGACCAGTAGTAGTTTCCGATGCACATCTGGAGGCATTCTGTAATCTGTGGACCATCAGAGTGTTGATGAAACACAGAAATTGCATCGGGATTGAATACAACAGTCACCATGCGCACTTTCCTCCATGGGAGTGATGTCTCAAACAGTCTACGCTTTGATCGTTCCCTCGAAGACCAGTAGTAGTTTCCGATGCACATCTGGAGGCATTCTGTAATCTGTGCACCATCAGAGTGTTGATGAAACACAGAAATTGCATCGGGATTGAATACAACAGTCACCATGCGCACTTTCCTCCATGGAAGTAATGTCTGAAACAGTCTACGCTTTGATCGTTCCCAGGACAACCAGTAGTAGTTTCCGATACACATCTGGAGGCCTTCTGTAATCTGTGGACTCTCAGAGTGTTGATGAAACACAGAAATTGCATCGGGATTGAATACAACAGTCACCATGCGCACTTTCCTCCATGGGAGTGATGTCTCAAACATTCTACGCTTTAATCGTTCCCTCGAAGACCAGTAGTAGTTTCCGATGCACATCTGGAGGCATTCTGAAATCTGTTGACTATCAGAGTGTTGATGAAACACAGAAATTGCATCGGGATTGAATACAACAGTCACCATGCGCATATTCCACCATGGTAGTAATGTCTCAAATAGTGTACGCTTTGATCGTTCCCTGGAAGACCAGTAGTTGTGTCTATGCACATCTGGAAGCATTTGTTAATCTGTGGAATATCAGAGTGTTGATGAAACACACTTATCGCATCGGGATTGAATACAACATTCACCATGCGCACTTTCCTCCATAGGAGTAATGTCTCAAAGAGCCTACGCTTTGATCGTTCCCTGGAAGACCAGTAGTAGTTTCCGATGCACATCTGGAAGCATTTTTTAATCTGTGGACTATCAGAGTGTCGATGAAACACAGTTATCGCATCGGGATTGAATACAACATTCACCATGCGCACTTTCCTCCATAGGAGTGATGTCTCAAACAGTCTACGCTTTCATCGTTCCCTGGAAGACCAGTAGTAGTTCCGATGCACATCTGGAGGCATTCTGTAATCTGTGGACGATTAGAGAGTGGATGAAACATAAAAATTGCATCGGGATTGAATACAACAGTCACCATGCGCACTTTCCTCCATGGGGTAATGTCTCAAACAGTTTACGCTTTGATCGTTCCTTGGAAGACCAGTAGTAATTTCCGTTGCACATCTTGAGTCATTTTGTAATCTGTGACTATCAGAGTGTTGATGAAACAAAGAAATTGCATCGAGATTGAATACAACAGTCACCTTGCGCACTTTCCTCCATGGGAGTAATGTCTCAAACAGTCTACGCTTTGATCGTTCCCTGGAAGACCAGTAGTAGTTTCCGATGCACATCTGGAGGCATTCTGTAATCTGTGGACTATCCGAGTGTTGATGAAACACAGAAATTGCATCGGGATTGAATACAACAGTCACCATGCGCACTTTCCTCCATGGGAGTAATGTCTCAAACGGCCTACGCTTTGATCGTTCCCTGGAAGACCAGTAGTAGTTTCTGATACACATCTGGAAGCATTCTGTAATCTGTGGACTATCAGAGTGTTGATGAAACACAGTTATCGCATCGGGATTGAATACAACAGTCACAATGCGCACTTTCCTCCATGGGAGTAATATCTCAAACAGCCTACGCTTTGATCGCTCCCTGAAAGACCAGTAGTAATTTCCGATGCACATCTGTAGCCATTCTGTAATCTGTGGACCATCAGAGTGTTGATGAAACACAGAAATTGCATCGGGATTGAATACAACAGTCACCATGCGCACTTTCCTCCATGGGAGTAATGTCTCAAAAACTCTACGCTTTGATCGTTCCCTGGAAGACCAGTAGTAGTTTCCGATGCACATCTGGAGGCATTCTGTAATCTGTGGACCATCAGAGTGTTGATGAAACACAGAAATTGCATCGGGATTGAATACAACAGTCACCATGCGCACTTTCCTCCATGGGAGTGATGTCTCAAACGGTCTACGCTTTGATCGTTCCCTCGAAGACCAGTAGTAGTTTCCGATGCACATCTGGAGGCATTCTGTAATCTGTGCACCATCAGAGTGTTGATGAAACACAGAAATTGCATCGGGATTGAATACAACAGTCACCATGCGCACTTTCCTCCATGGAAGTAATGTCTGAAACAGTCTACGCTTTGATCGTTCCCAGGACAACCAGTAGTAGTTTCCGATACACATCTGGAGGCATTCTGTAATCTGTGGACTATCAGAGTGATTAGGAACACAGAAATTGCTTCGGGATTGAATACAACAGTTACCATGCGCACTTTCCTCCATGGGTGTAATGTCTCAAACAGTCTACGCTTTGATCGTTCCCAGGACGACCAGTAGTAGTTTCCGATACACATCTGGAGGCATTCTGTAATCTGGGGACTATCAGAGTGTTTAGGAACACAGAAATTGCTTCGGGATTGAATACAACAGTCACCACGCTCACTTTCCTCCATGGTAGTAATGTCTCAAACAGTGTACGCTTTGATCGTTCCCTGGAAGACCAGTAGTAGTTTCCGATGCACATCTGGAAGCATTTTTTAATCTGTGGACTATCAGAGTGTTGATGAAACACAGTTATCGCATCGGGATTGAATACAACATTCACCATGCGCACTTTCCTCCATAGGAGTAATGTCTCAAACAGCCTACGCTCGGATCGTTCCCTGGAAGACCAGTAGTAGTTTCCGATGCACATCTGGAAGCATTTTTTAATCTGTGGACTATCAGAGTGTCGATGAAACACAATTATCGCAACGGGATTGAATACAACAGTCAATATGCGCACTTTCCTCCATAGGAGTGATGTCTCAAACAGTCTACGCTTTGATCGTTCCCTGGAAGACCAGTAGTAGTTTCTGATGCACATCTGGAAGCATTCTGTAATCTGTGGACTATCAGAGTGTTGATGAAACACAGTTATCGCTTCGGGATTGAATACAACAGTCACACTGCGCACTTTCCTCCATGGGAGTAATATCTCAAACAGCCTACGCTTTGATCGCTCCCTGAAAGACGAGTAGTAATTTCCGATGCACATCTGAAGCCATTCTGTAATCTGTGGACTATCAGAGTGTTGATGAAACACAGAAATTGCATCTGGATTGAATTCAACGGTCACCATGCGCCCTTTCCTCCATGGGAGTAATTTCTCAAAGAGACTACGCATTGATCGTTCCCTGGAAGACCAGTAGTAGTTTCCGATGCACATCTGGAGGCATTCTGTAATCTGTGGACCATCAGAGTGTTGATGAAACACAGAAATTGCATCGGGATTGAATACAACAGTCACTATGCGCACTTTCCTCCATGGGACTAATGTCTCAAAGAGTCTACGCTTTGATCGTTCCTGGAAGACCAGTAGTAGTTTCCGATGCACATCTGGAGGCATTCTGTAATCTGTGGAATATCAGAGTGTTGATGAAACACAGAAATTGCATCGGGATTGAATACAACAGTCACAATGCGCACTTTCCTCCATGGGAGTAATGTCTCAAAAAGTCTACGATTTCATCGTTCCCTGGATGACCAGTAGTAGTTTCGGATGCACATCTGGAGGCATTCTGTAATCTGTGGACCATCAGAGAGTTGATTAAACACAGAAATTGCATCGGGATTGAATACAACAGTGACCATGCGCAGTTTCCTCCATGGGAGTAATTTCTCAAACAGTCTACGCTTTGATCGTTCCCAGGACGACCAGTAGTAGTTTCCGATAGACATCTGGAGGCATTTTGTAATCTGTGGACTATCAGAGTGTTTAGGAACACAGAAATTGCTTCGGGATTGAATACAACAGTCACCATTCGCACTTGCCTCCATGGGAGTGATGTCTCAAACAGTCTACGCTTTGATCGTTCCCTGGAAGACCAGTAGTAGTTTCCGATGCACTTCTGGAGGCATTCTGTAATCTGTGGATGATCAGAGAGTTGATGAAACACAGAAATTGCACCGGGATTGAATACAACAGTACGCATTCGCACTTTCCTCCATGGGAGTAATGTCTCAAACAGTTTACGCTTTAATCGTTCCCTGGAAGACCAGTAGTAATTTCCGATGCACATCTGGAGGCATTCTGTAATCAGTGGACTATCAGAGTGTTGATGAAACACAGAAATTGCATTGAGATTGAATACAACAGTCACCATGCGCACTTTCCTCCATAGGAGTAATGTCTCAAACAGTATACGCTTTCACCGCTCCCTGGAACACCAGTAGCAGTTTCCGATGCACATCTGGAGGCATTCTGTAATCTGTGGACGATCAGAGAGTTGATGAAACACAGATATTGCATCTTGATTGAATATAACAGTCACAATGCGCAGTTTCCTCCATGGGAGTAATGTCTCAAACAGTCTACGCTTTGATCGTTCTCAGGAAGACCAGTAGTAGTTTCCGATACACATCTGGAGGCATTCTGTAATCTGTGGACTATCAGAGTGTTCATGAAACACAGATATTGCATCGGAATTGAATACTACAGTCACCATGCGCACTTTTCTCCATGGGAGTAATTCTCAAACAGTCTACACTTTGATCGTTCCCAGGACGACCAGTAGTAGTTTCCGATGCACATCTGGAAGCATTTTTTAATCTGAGGACTATCATAGTGTCGATGAAACACAGTTATCGCATCGGGATTGAATACAACAGTCAGCATGCGCACTTTCCTCCATGCGAGTAATGTCTCAAACAGTCTACGCTTTCATCGTTCCCTGGAATACCAGTAGTAGTTTCCAATGCACATCTGGAGGCATTCTGTGATCTGTGGACGATCAGAGAGTTGATGAAACACAGAAATTGCATCGGGATTGAATACAACAGTCACCATGCGCAGTTTCCTCCATGGGAGTAATGTCTCAAACAGTCTACGCTTTGATCGTTCTCAGGAAGACCACTAGTAGTTTCCGATACACATCTGGAGGCATTCTGTAATCTGTGGACTATAAGAGTGTTTAGGAACACAGAAATTGCTTCGGGATTGAGTACAACAGTCACCATGCGCACTTTCCTCAATGGGAGTAATGTCTCAAACAGTCTACGCTTTGATCGTTCCCAGGAAGACCAGTAAAAGTTTCCGATGCACATCTGGCGCCATTCTTTAATCTGTGGACAATCAGAGTGTTGATGAAACACAGATATTGCATCGGGAGTGAATACAACAGTCACCATGTGCACTTTCCTCCATGGGAGTGATGTCTCAAACAGTCTACGCTTTGATCGTTGTCAGGAAGACCAGTAGTAGTTTCCGATACACATCTGGAGGCATTCTGTATTCTGTGGACTATCAGAGTGTTGATGATACCAAAATAGCACCGGGATTGAATACAACAGTCATCATGCACACTTTCCCCCATGGGAGTAATGTCACAAACAGTCTACGCTTTGGTGTTTCCCTGGAAGACCAGTAGTAGTTTCCGATACACATCTGGAGGCATTCTGTATTCTGTGGACTATCAGAGTGTTGATGATACCAAAATAGCATCGGGATTGAATACAACAGTCATCATGCACACTTTCCCCCATGGGAGTAATGTCACAAACAGTCTACGCTTTGGTCTTTCCCTGGAAGACCAGTAGTAGTTTCCGATGCAAATCTGGAGGCATGCTGTAATCTGTGGACTATAAGAGTGTTAATGAAACACAGAAATTGCATCAGGATTGAATACAACAGTTACCATGCGCACTTTCCTCCATGGGTGTAATGTCTCAAAGAGTCTACGATTTGATCGTTCCCTGGAAAACCAGTAGTAGTTTCCGTTTGCACATCTGTAGGCATTCTGTAATCTGTGGACCATCAGAGTGTTGATAAAACAAAGAAATAGCATCGGGATTGAATACAACAGTCACCATGCGCAGTTTCCTCCATGTGAGTAATGTCTCAAACAGTCTACGCTTTGATCGTACCCAGGACGACCAGTAGTAGTTTCCGATACACATCTGGAGGCATTCTGTAATCTGTGGACTATCAGAGTGTTTAGGAACACAGAAATTGCTTCAGGATTGAATACAACAGTCACCATGCGCACTTTCCTCCATGGGAGTATTGTCTCAAACAGTTTACGAATTGATCGTTCTCTGGAAGACCAGTAGTAGTTGCCGATGCACATCTGGAGGCATTCTGTAATCTGTGGACTACCAGAGTGTTGATGAAACCAAAATTTCATCGGGATTGAATACAACAGTCACCATGCACAATTTCCTCCAATTGGAGTAATGTCTCAAACAGTCTACGCTTTGATCGTTCCCAGGAAGACAAGTAGTAATTTCCGTTGCACATCTTGAGTCATTTTGTAATCTGTGGACTATCAGAGTGTTGATGAAACACAGAAATTGCATCGAGATTGAATACAACAGTCACCATGCGCACTTTCCTCCATGGGTGTAATGTCTCAAACAGTTTACGCTTTGATCGTTCCCTGGAAGACCAGTAGTAGTTTCCGATGCACATTTGGAAGCATTTTTTAATCTGTGGACTATCAGAGTGTCGATGAAACACAGTTATCGCATGCGGATTGAAAACAACGGTCACCATGCGCACTTTCCTCAATGCGAGTAATTTCTCGATCAGCCTACGCTTTGATCGTTCACTGGAAGACCAGTAGTAGTTTCCGATGAACATCTGGAGCCATTCTGTAATCTCTGGACTATCAGAGTATTGATGAAACACAGAAATTGCACCGGGATTGAATACAACAGTCACCATGCACACTTTCCTCCATGGGAGTAATGTCTCAAACAGTTTACGCTTTGATCGTTCCCCTGAAGACCAGTAGTAGTTTCCGATGCACATCTGGAAGCATTTTTTAATCTGTGGACTACCAGAGTGTTGATGAAAGACAGTTATCGCATCGGGATTGAATACAACAGTCACCATGCGCACTTTACTCTATAGGAGTAATGTCTCAAACAGTCTACGCTTTGATCGTTCCCTGGAAGACCAGTAGTAGTTTCCGATGCACATCTGGAAGCATTTTTTAATCTGTGGACTATCATAGTGTCGATGAAATACAGTTATCGCATCGGGATTAAATACAACAGTCAGCATGCGCACTTTCCTCCATAGGAGTAATGTCTCAAACAGTCTACGTTTTGATCGTTCCCTGGAAGACCAGTAGTAGTTTCCGATGCACATCTGGGGGCATTCTGTAATCTGTGGACTATCAGAGTGTTGATGAAACACAGAAATTGCCTCGGGATTGAATACAACAGTCACCATGCGCACTTTCCTCCATGGGTGTAATGTCTCAAACAGTCTACGCTTTGATCGTTCCCTGGAAGACCAGTAAAAGTGTCCGATGTACATCTGGAGGCATTCTGTAATCTGTGGACTATCAGAGTATTGATGAAACACAGAAATGGCATCGGGATTGAATACAACAGTCACCATGCACACTTTCCTCCATGGGAGTAATGTCTCAAACAGTCTACGCTTTGATCGTTCCCAGGACGACCAGTAGTAGTTTCCGATACACATCTGGAGGCATTCTGTAATCTGTGGACTCTCAGAGTGTTTAGGAACACTGAAATTGCTTCGGGATTGAATACAACAGTCACCATGCGCACTTTCCTCCATGGGAGTATTGTCTCAAACAGTTTACGCTTTGATCGTTCCCTGGAAGACCAGTAGTAGTTTCCGATGCACATCTGGAGGCATCCTGTAATCTGTGGACTCTCTGAGTGTTGTTGAAACACAGAAATTGCATCGGGGTTGAATACAACAGTCACCATTCGCACTCTCCTCCGTGGGAGTGATGTCCCAAACAGTCTACGCTTTGATCGTTCCCTGGAAGACCAGTAGTAGTTTCCGATGCACATCTGGAAGCATTTTTCAATCTGTGGACTACCAGAGTGTTGATGAAAGACAGTTATCGCATCGGGATTGAATACAACAGTCACCATGCGCACTTTACTCTATAGGAGTAATGTCTCAAACAGTCTACGCTTTGATCGTTCCCTGGAAGACCAGTAGTAGTTTCCGATGCACATCTGGAAGCATTTTTTAATCTGTGGACTATCATAGTGTCGATGAAATACAGTTATCGCATCGGGATTAAATACAACAGTCAGCATGCGCACTTTCCTCCATAGGAGTAATGTCTCAAACAGTCTACGTTTTGATCGTTCCCTGGAAGACCAGTAGTAGTTTCCGATGCACATCTGGGGGCATTCTGTAATCTGTGGACTATCAGAGTGTTGATGAAAGTCAGAAATTGCATCGGGATTGAATACAACAGTCACCATGCGCACTTTCCTCCATGGGTGTAATGTCTCAAACAGTCTACGCTTTGATCGTTCCCTGGAAGACCAGTAAAAGTGTCCGATGTACATCTGGAGGCATTCTGTAATCTGTGGACTATCAGAGTATTGATGAAACACAGAAATGGCATCGGGATTGAATACAACAGTCACCATGCACACTTTCCTCCATGGGAGTAATGTCTCAAACAGTCTACGCTTTGATCGTTCCCAGGACGACCAGTAGTAGTTTCCGATACACATCTGGAGGCATTCTGTAATCTGTGGACTCTCAGAGTGTTTAGGAACACTGAAATTGCTTCGGGATTGAATACAACAGTCACCATGCGCACTTTCCTCCATGGGAGTATTGTCTCAAACAGTTTACGCTTTGATCGTTCCCTGGAAGACCAGTAGTAGTTTCCGATGCACATCTGGAGGCATCCTGTAATCTGTGGACTCTCTGAGTGTTGTTGAAACACAGAAATTGCATCGGGGTTGAATACAACAGTCACCATTCGCACTTTCCTCCGTGGGAGTGATGTCTCAAACAGTCTACGCTTTGATCGTTCCCTCGAAGACCAGTAGTAGTTCCGGATCACATCTGGTGGCATTCTGTAATCTGTGGACTATCAGAGTGTTGATGAAACACAGAAATTGCATCGGGATTGAATACAACAGTCACCATGCGCACATTCCACCATGGTAGTAATGTCTCAAACAGTGTACGCTTAGATCGTTCCCTGGAAGACCAGTATTAGTTTCCGATGCCCATCTGGAAGCATTTTTTAATCTGTGGACTATCAGAGTGTTGATGAAACACAGTTATCGCATCGGGATTGAATACAACAGTCACCGTGCGCACTTTCCTCCATGGGAGTAATGTCTCAAACAGTCTACGCTTTGATCGTTCCCTGGAAGACCAGTAGTAGTTTCCGATGCACATCTGGAGGCATTCTGTAATCTGTGGACTATCCGAGTGTTGATGAAACACAGAAATTGCATCGGGATTGAATACAACAGTCACCATGCGCACTTTCCTCCATGGGAGTAATGTCTCAAACGGCCTACGCTTTGATCGTTCCCTGGAAGACCAGTAGTAGTTTCTGATACACATCTGGAAGCATTCTGTAATCTGTGGACTATCAGAGTGTTGATGAAACACAGTTATCGCATCGGGATTGAATACAACAGTCACAATGCGCACTTTCCTCCATGGGAGTAATATCTCAAACAGCCTACGCTTTGATCGCTCCCTGAAAGACCAGTAGTAATTTCCGATGCACATCTGTAGCCATTCTGTAATCTGTGGACCATCAGAGTGTTGATGAAACACAGAAATTGCATCGGGATTGAATACAACAGTCACCATGCGCACTTTCCTCCATGGGAGTAATGTCTCAAAAACTCTACGCTTTGATCGTTCCCTGGAAGACCAGTAGTAGTTTCCGATGCACATCTGGAGGCATTCTGTAATCTGTGGACCATCAGAGTGTTGATGAAACACAGAAATTGCATCGGGATTGAATACAACAGTCACCATGCGCACTTTCCTCCATGGGAGTGATGTCTCAAACAGTCTACGCTTTGATCGCTCCCTCGAAGACCAGTAGTAGTTTCCGATGCACATCTGGAGGCATTCTGTAATCTGTGCACCATCAGAGTGTTGATGAAACACAGAAATTGCATCGGGATTGAATACAACAGTCACCATGCGCACTTTCCTCCATGGAAGTAATGTCTGAAACAGTCTACGCTTTGATCGTTCCCAGGACAACCAGTAGTAGTTTCCGATACACATCTGGAGGCCTTCTGTAATCTGTGGACTCTCAGAGTGTTGATGAAACACAGAAATTGCATCGGGATTGAATACAACAGTCACCATGCGCACTTTCCTCCATGGGAGTGATGTCTCAAACATTCTACGCTTTAATCGTTCCCTCGAAGACCAGTAGTAGTTTCCGATGCACATCTGGAGGCATTCTGAAATCTGTTGACTATCAGAGTGTTGATGAAACACAGAAATTGCATCGGGATTGAATACAACAGTCACCATGCGCATATTCCACCATGGTAGTAATGTCTCAAATAGTGTACGCTTTGATCGTTCCCTGGAAGACCAGTAGTTGTGTCTATGCACATCTGGAAGCATTTGTTAATCTGTGGAATATCAGAGTGTTGATGAAACACACTTATCGCATCGGGATTGAATACAACATTCACCATGCGCACTTTCCTCCATAGGAGTAATGTCTCAAAGAGCCTACGCTTTGATCGTTCCCTGGAAGACCAGTAGTAGTTTCCGATGCACATCTGGAAGCATTTTTTAATCTGTGGACTATCAGAGTGTCGATGAAACACAGTTATCGCATCGGGATTGAATACAACATTCACCATGCGCACTTTCCTCCATAGGAGTGATGTCTCAAACAGTCTACGCTTTCATCGTTCCCTGGAAGACCAGTAGTAGTTCCGATGCACATCTGGAGGCATTCTGTAATCTGTGGACGATCAGAGAGTGGATGAAACATAAAAATTGCATCGGGATTGAATACAACAGTCACCATGCGCACTTTCCTCCATGGGGTAATGTCTCAAACAGTTTACGCTTTGATCGTTCCTTGGAAGACCAGTAGTAATTTCCGTTGCACATCTTGAGTCATTTTGTAATCTGTGACTATCAGAGTGTTGATGAAACACAGAAATTGCATCGAGATTGAATACAACAGTCACCTTGCGCACTTTCCTCCATGGGAGTAATGTCTCAAACAGTCTACGCTTTGATCGTTCCCTGGAAGACCAGTAGTAGTTTCCGATGCACATCTGGAGGCATTCTGTAATCTGTGGACTATCCGAGTGTTGATGAAACACAGAAATTGCATCGGGATTGAATACAACAGTCACCATGCGCACTTTCCTCCATGGGTGTAATGTCACAAACGGCCTACGCTTTGATCGTTCCCTGGAAGACCAGTAGTAGTTTCTGATACACATCTGGAAGCATTCTGTAATCTGTGGACTATCAGAGTGTTGATGAAACACAGTTATCGCATCGGGATTGAATACAACAGTCACAATGCGCACTTTCCTCCATGGGAGTAATATCTCAAACAGCCTACGCTTTGATCGCTCCCTGAAAGACCAGTAGTAATTTCCGATTAACATCTGTAGCCATTCTGTAATCTGTGGACCATCAGAGTGTTGATGAAACACAGAAATTGCATCGGGATTGAATACAACAGTCACCATGCGCACTTTCCTCCATGGGAGTAATGTCTCAAAAACTCTACGCTTTGATCGTTCCCTGGAAGACCAGTAGTAGTTTCCGATGCACATCTGGAGGCATTCTGTAATCTGTGGACCATCAGAGTGTTGATGAAACACAGAAATTGCATCGGGATTGAATACAACAGTCACCATGCGCACTTTCCTCCATGGGAGTGATGTCTCAAACAGTCTACGCTTTGATCGTTCCCTCGAAGACCAGTAGTAGTTTCCGATGCACATCTGGAGGCATTCTGTAATCTGTGCACCATCAGAGTGTTGATGAAACACAGAAATTGCATCGGGATTGAATACAACAGTCACCATGCGCACTTTCCTCCATGGAAGTAATGTCTGAAACACTCTACGCTTTGATCGTTCCCAGGACAACCAGTAGTAGTTTCCGATACACATCTGGAGGCATTCTGTAATCTGTGGACTATCAGAGTGATTAGGAACACAGAAATTGCTTCGGGATTGAATACAACAGTTACCATGCGCACTTTCCTCCATAGGAGTAATGTCTCAAACAGTCTACGCTTTGATCGTTCCCAGGACGACCAGTAGTAGTTTCCGATACACATCTGGAGGCATTCTGTAATCTGTGGACTATCAGAGTGTTTAGGAACACAGAAATTGCTTCGGGATTGAATACAACAGTCACCATGCTCACTTTCCTCCATGGTAGTAATGTCTCAAACAGTGTACGCTTTGATCGTTCCCTGGAAGACCAGTAGTAGTTTCCGATGCACATCTGGAAGCATTTTTTAATCTGTGGACTATCAGAGTGTTGATGAAACACAGTTATCGCATCGGGATTGAATACAACATTCACCATGCGCACTTTCCTCCATAGGAGTAATGTCTCAAACAGCCTACGCTCGGATCGTTCCCTGGAAGACCAGTAGTAGTTTCCGATGCACATCTGGAAGCATTTTTTAATCTGTGGTCTATCAGAGTGTCGATGAAACACAATTATCGCAACGGGATTGAATACAACAGTCAATATGCGCACTTTCCTCCATAGGAGTGATGTCTCAAACAGTCTACGCTTTGATCGTTCCCTGGAAGACCAGTAGTAGTTTCTGATGCACATCTGGAAGCATTCTGTAATCTGTGGACTATCAGAGTGTTGATGAAACACAGTTATCGCTTCGGGATTGAATACAACAGTCACACTGCGCACTTTCCTCCATGGGAGTAATATCTCAAACAGCCTACGCTTTGATCGCTCCCTGAAAGACGAGTAGTAATTTCCGATGCACATCTGAAGCCATTCTGTAATCTGTGGACTATCAGAGTGTTGATGAAACACAGAAATTGCATCTGGATTGAATTCAACGGTCACCATGCGCCCTTTCCTCCATGGGAGTAATTTCTCAAAGAGACTACGCATTGATCGTTCCCTGGAAGACCAGTAGTAGTTTCCGATGCACATCTGGAGGCATTCTGTAATCTGTGGACCATCAGAGTGTTGATGAAACACAGAAATTGCATCGGGATTGAATACAACAGTCACTATGCGCACTTTCCTCCATGGGACTAATGTCTCAAAGAGTCTACGCTTTGATCGTTCCCTGGAAGACCAGTAGTAGTTTCCGATGCACATCTGGAGGCATTCTGTAATCTGTGGAATATCAGAGTGTTGATGAAACACAGAAATTGCATCGGGATTGAATACAACAGTCACAATGCGCACTTTCCTCCATGGGAGTAATGTCTCAAAAAGTCTACGATTTCATCGTTCCCTGGAAGACCAGTAGTAGTTTCGGATGCACATCTGGAGGCATTCTGTAATCTGTGGACCATCAGAGAGTTGATTAAACACAGAAATTGCATCGGGATTGAATACAACAGTGACCATGCGCAGTTTCCTCCATGGGAGTAATTTCTCAAACAGTCTACGCTTTGATCGTTCCCAGGACGACCAGTAGTAGTTTCCGATAGACATCTGGAGGCATTTTGTAATCTGTGGACTATCAGAGTGTTTAGGAACACAGAAATTGCTTCGGGATTGAATACAACAGTCACCATGCGCACTTTCCTCCATGGGAGTATTGTCTCAAACAGTTTACGCTTTGATCGTTCCCTGGAAGACCAGTAGTAGTTTCCGATGCACATCTGGAGGCATCCTGTAATCTGTGGACTCTCTGAGTGATGTTGAAACACAGAAATTGCATCGGGATTGAATACAACAGTCACCATTCGCACTTGCCTCCATGGGAGTGATGTCTCAAACAGTCTACGCTTTGATCGTTCCCTCGAAGACCAGTAGTAGTTTCCGATGCACTTCTGGAGGCATTCTGTAATCTGTGGATGATCAGAGAGTTGATGAAACACAGAAATTGCACCGGGATTGAATACAACAGTACGCATTCGCACTTTCCTCCATGGGAGTAATGTCTCAAACAGTTTACGCTTTAATCGTTCCCTGGAAGACCAGTAGTAATTTCCGATGCACATCTGGAGGCATTCTGTAATCAGTGGACTATCAGAGTGTTGATGAAACACAGAAATTGCATTGAGATTGAATACAACAGTCACCATGCGCACTTTCCTCCATAGGAGTAATGTCTCAAACAGTCTACGCTTTCACCGCTCCCTGGAACACCAGTAGCAGTTTCCGATGCACATCTGGAGGCATTCTGTAATCTGTGGACGATCAGAGAGTTGATGAAACACAGATATTGCATCTTGATTGAATATAACAGTCACAATGCGCAGTTTCCTCCATGGGAGTAATGTCTCAAACAGTCTACGCTTTGATCGTTCTCAGGAAGACCAGTAGTAGTTTCCGATACACATCTGGAGGCATTCTGTAATCTGTGGACTATCAGAGTGTTCATGAAACACAGATATTGCATCGGAATTGAATACTACAGTCACCATGCGCACTTTTCTCCATGGGAGTAATTCTCAAACAGTCTACACTTTGATCGTTCCCAGGACGACCAGTAGTAGTTTCCGATGCACATCTGGAAGCATTTTTTAATCTGAGGACTATCATAGTGTCGATGAAACACAGTTATCGCATCGGGATTGAATACAACAGTCAGCATGCGCACTTTCCTCCATGCGAGTAATGTCTCAAACAGTCTACGCTTTCATCGTTCCCTGGAATACCAGTAGTAGTTTCCGATGCACATCTGGAGGCATTCTGTGATCTGTGGACGATCAGAGAGTGGATGAAACACAGAAATTGCATCGGGATTGAATACAACAGTCACCATGCGCAGTTTCCTCCATGGGAGTAATGTCTCAAACAGTCTACGCTTTGATCGTTCTCAGGAAGACCACTAGTAGTTTCCGATACACATCTGGAGGCATTCTGTAATCTGTGGACTATAAGAGTGTTTAGGAACACAGAAATTGCTTCGGGATTGAGTACAACAGTCACCATGCGCACTTTCCTCCATGGGAGTAATGTCTCAAACAGTCTACGCTTTGATCGTTCCCAGGAAGACCAGTAAAAGTTTCCGATGCACATCTGGCGCCATTCTTTAATCTGTGGACAATCAGAGTGTTGATGAAACACAGATATTGCATCGGGAGTGAATACAACAGTCACCATGTGCACTTTCCTCCATGGGAGTGATGTCTCAAACAGTCTACGCTTTGATCGTTGTCAGGAAGACCAGTAGTAGTTTCCGATACACATCTGGAGGCATTCTGTATTCTGTGGACTATCAGAGTGTTGATGATACCAAAATAGCACCGGGATTGAATACAACAGTCATCATGCACACTTTCCCCCATGGGAGTAATGTCACAAACAGTCTACGCTTTGGTGTTTCCCTGGAAGACCAGTAGTAGTTTCCGATACACATCTGGAGGCATTCTGTATTCTGTGGACTATCAGAGTGTTGATGATACCAAAATAGCATCGGGATTGAATACAACAGTCATCATGCACACTTTCCCCCATGGGAGTAATGTCACAAACAGTCTACGCTTTGGTCTTTCCCTGGAAGACCAGTAGTAGTTTCCGATGCAAATCTGGAGGCATGCTGTAATCTGTGGACTATAAGAGTGTTAATGAAACACAGAAATTGCATCAGGATTGAATACAACAGTTACCATGCGCACTTTCCTCCATGGGTGTAATGTCTCAAAGAGTCTACGATTTGATCGTTCCCTGGAAAACCAGTAGTAGTTTCCGTTTGCACATCTGTAGGCATTCTGTAATCTGTGGACCATCAGAGTGTTGATAAAACAAAGAAATAGCATCGGGATTGAATACAACAGTCACCATGCGCAGTTTCCTCCATGTGAGTAATGTCTCAAACAGTCTACGCTTTGATCGTACCCAGGACGACCAGTAGTAGTTTCCGATACACATCTGGAGGCATTCTGTAATCTGTGGACTATCAGAGTGTTTAGGAACACAGAAATTGCTTCAGGATTGAATACAACAGTCACCATGCGCACTTTCCTCCATGGGAGTATTGTCTCAAACAGTTTACGAATTGATCGTTCTCTGGAAGACCAGTAGTAGTTGCCGATGCACATCTGGAGGCATTCTGTAATCTGTGGACTACCAGAATGTTGATGAAACCAAAATTTCATCGGGATTGAATACAACAGTCACCATGCACAATTTCCTCCAATTGGAGTAATGTCTCAAACAGTCTACGCTTTGATCGTTCCCAGGAAGACAAGTAGTAATTTCCGTTGCACATCTTGAGTCATTTTGTAATCTGTGGACTATCAGAGTGTTGATGAAACACAGAAATTGCATCGAGATTGAATACAACAGTCACCATGCGCACTTTCCTCCATGGGTGTAATGTCTCAAACAGTTTACGCTTTGATCGTTCCCTGGAAGACCAGTAGTAGTTTCCGATGCACATTTGGAAGCATTTTTTAATCTGTGGACTATCAGAGTGTCGATGAAACACAGTTATCGCATGCGGATTGAAAACAACGGTCACCATGCGCACTTTCCTCAATGCGAGTAATATCTCGATCAGCCTACGCTTTGATCGTTCACTGGAAGACCAGTAGTAGTTTCCGATGAACATCTGGAGCCATTCTGTAATCTCTGGACTATCAGAGTATTGATGAAACACAGAAATTGCACCGGGATTGAATACAACAGTCACCATGCACACTTTCCTCCATGGGAGTAATGTCTCAAACAGTTTACGCTTTGATCGTTCCCCTGAAGACCAGTAGTAGTTTCCGATGCACATCTGGAAGCATTTTTTAATCTGTGGACTACCAGAGTGTTGATGAAAGACAGTTATCGCATCGGGATTGAATACAACAGTCACCATGCGCACTTTACTCTATAGGAGTAATGTCTCAAACAGTCTACGCTTTGATCGTTCCCTGGAAGACCAGTAGTAGTTTCCGATGCACATCTGGAAGCATTTTTTAATCTGTTGACTATCATAGTGTCGATGAAATACAGTTATCGCATCGGGATTAAATACAACAGTCAGCATGCGCACTTTCCTCCATAGGAGTAATGTCTCAAACAGTCTACGTTTTGATCGTTCCCTGGAAGACCAGTAGTAGTTTCCGATGCACATCTGGGGGCATTCTGTAATCTGTGGACTATCAGAGTGTTGATGAAACACAGAAATTGCCTCGGGATTGAATACAACAGTCACCATGCGCACTTTCCTCCATGGGTGTAATGTCTCAAACAGTCTACGCTTTGATCGTTCCCTGGAAGACCAGTAAAAGTGTCCGATGTACATCTGGAGGCATTCTGTAATCTGTGGACTATCAGAGTATTGATGAAACACAGAAATGGCATCGGGATTGAATACAACAGTCACCATGCACACTTTCCTCCATGGGAGTAATGTCTCAAACAGTCTACGCTTTGATCGTTCCCAGGACGACCAGTAGTAGTTTCCGATACACATCTGGAGGCATTCTGTAATCTGTGGACTCTCAGAGTGTTTAGGAACACTGAAATTGCTTCGGGATTGAATACAACAGTCACCATGCGCACTTTCCTCCATGGGAGTATTGTCTCAAACAGTTTACGCTTTGATCGTTCCCTGGAAGACCAGTAGTAGTTTCCGATGCACATCTGGAGGCATCCTGTAATCTGTGGACTCTCTGAGTGTTGTTGAAACACAGAAATTGCATCGGGGTTGAATACAACAGTCACCATTCGCACTCTCCTCCGTGGGAGTGATGTCCCAAACAGTCTACGCTTTGATCGTTCCCTGGAAGACCAGTAGTAGTTTCCGATGCACATCTGGAAGCATTTTTCAATCTGTGGACTACCAGAGTGTTGATGAAAGACAGTTATCGCATCGGGATTGAATACAACAGTCACCATGCGCACTTTACTCTATAGGAGTAATGTCTCAAACAGTCTACGCTTTGATCGTTCCCTGGAAGACCAGTAGTAGTTTCCGATGCACATCTGGAAGCATTTTTTAATCTGTGGACTATCATAGTGTCGATGAAATACAGTTATCGCATCGGGATTAAATACAACAGTCAGCATGCGCACTTTCCTCCATAGGAGTAATGTCTCAAACAGTCTACGTTTTGATCGTTCCCTGGAAGACCAGTAGTAGTTTCCGATGCACATCTGGGGGCATTCTGTAATCTGTGGACTATCAGAGTGTTGATGAAAGTCAGAAATTGCATCGGGATTGAATACAACAGTCACCATGCGCACTTTCCTCCATGGGTGTAATGTCTCAAACAGTCTACGCTTTGATCGTTCCCTGGAAGACCAGTAAAAGTGTCCGATGTACATCTGGAGGCATTCTGTAATCTGTGGACTATCAGAGTATTGATGAAACACAGAAATGGCATCGGGATTGAATACAACAGTCACCATGCACACTTTCCTCCATGGGAGTAATGTCTCAAACAGTCTACGCTTTGATCGTTCCCAGGACGACCAGTAGTAGTTTCCGATACACATCTGGAGGCATTCTGTAATCTGTGGACTCTCAGAGTGTTTAGGAACACTGAAATTGCTTCGGGATTGAATACAACAGTCACCATGCGCACTTTCCTCCATGGGAGTATTGTCTCAAACAGTTTACGCTTTGATCGTTCCCTGGAAGACCAGTAGTAGTTTCCGATGCACATCTGGAGGCATCCTGTAATCTGTGGACTCTCTGAGTGTTGTTGAAACACAGAAATTGCATCGGGGTTGAATACAACAGTCACCATTCGCACTTTCCCCCGTGGGAGTGATGTCTCAAACAGTCTACGCTTTGATCGTTCCCTCGAAGACCAGTAGTAGTTCCGGATCACATCTGGTGGCATTCTGTAATCTGTGGACTATCAGAGTGTTGATGAAACACAGAAATTGCATCGGGATTGAATACAACAGTCACCATGCGCACATTCCTCCATGGTAGTAATGTCTCAAACAGTGTACGCTTAGATCGTTCCCTGGAAGACCAGTATTAGTTTCCGATGCCCA
The DNA here is from genome assembly GCF_023897955.1 of Schistocerca gregaria. Lineage (NCBI taxonomy): Eukaryota > Metazoa > Arthropoda > Insecta > Orthoptera > Acrididae > Schistocerca > Schistocerca gregaria. The sequence goes on along the minus strand of NW_026061707.1, from coordinate 12,252,085 downwards.
TCTGGAAGCATTTTTTAATCTGTGGACTATCAGAGTGTTGATGAAACACAGTTATCGCATCGGGATTGAATACAACAGTCACCGTGCGCACTTTCCTCAATGCGAGTAATATCTCAAACAGCCTACGATTTGATCGTTCCCTGGAAGACCAGTAGTAGTTTCCGATGCACATCTGGAGGCATTCTGTAATCTGTGAACTATCAGAGTATTGATGAAACACAGAAATTGCATCGGGATTGAATACAACAGTCACCATGCACACTTTCCTCCATGGGAGTAATGTCTCAAACAGTCTACGCTTTCATCGTTCCCTGGAAGACCAGTAGTAGTTTCCGATGCACATCTGGAGGCATTCTGTAATCTGTGGACTATCAGAGAGTTGATGAAACACAGAAATTGCATCGGGATTGAATACAACAGTCACCATGCGCACTTTCCTCCATGGGAGTAATGTCTCAAACAGTTTACGCTTTGATCGTTCCCTGGAAGACCAGTAGTAATCTCCGATGCACATCTGGAGGCATTCTGTAATCAGTGGACTATCAGAGTGTTGATGAAACACAGAAATTGCATTGAGATTGAATACAACAGTCACCATGCGCACTTTCCATTATGGGAGTAATGTCTCAAACAGTCTACGCTTTCATCGTTCCCTGGAACACCAGTAGTAGTTTCCGATGCACATCTGAAGGCATTCTGTAATCTGTGGACGATCAGAGAGTTGATGAAACACAGAAAATGCATCTTGATTGAATATAACAGTCACAATGCGCAGTTTCCTCCATGGGAGTAATGTCTCAAACAGTCTACGCTTTGATCGTTCTCAGGAAGACCGGTAGTAGTTCCCGATACACATCTGGAGGCATTCTGTAATCTGTGGACAATCAGAGTGTTGATGAAACACAGATATTGGATCAGGAGTGAATACAACAGTCACGATGTGCACTTTCCTCTATGGGAGTGATGTCTCAAACAGTCTACGATTTGGTCTTTCCCTGGAGAACCAGTAGTAGTTTCCGATGCACATCTGGAGGCATTCTGTAATCTGTGCATGATCAGAGAGTTGATGAAACACAGAAATTGCATCAGGATTGAATACAACAGTCACCATGCGCACTTTCCTCCATGGGAGTAATGTCTCAAACAGTTTACGCTTTGATCGTTCCCAGGAAGACCAATAGTAGTTTCCGATACACATCTGGAGGCATTCTGTAATCTGTGGACAATCAGAGTGTTGATGAAACGCAGAAATTGCATCGGAATTGAATGGAACAGTCACCATGCGCACATTCCTCTATTGTAGTAATGTCTCAAACAGTTCACGCTTTGATCGTTCCCTGGAAGACCAGTAGTAGTTTCCGATGCTCATCTGGAAGCATTTTTTAATCTGTGGACTATCATAGTGTCGATGAAATACAGTTACCGCATCGGGATTGAATACAACAGTCAGCATGCGCACTTTCCTCCATAGGAGTAATGTCTCAAACAGTCTACGTTTTGATCGTTCCCTGGAAGACCAGTAGTAGTTGCCGATGCACAGCTGGAGGCATTCTGTAATCTGTGGACTACCAGAGTGTTGATAAAAAAAAAATTGCATCGGGATTGAATACAACAGTCACCATGCACACTTTCCTCCAAGGGGAGTAATGTCTCAAACAGTCTACGCTTTGATCGTTCCCAGGAAGACCAGTAGTAATTTCCGTTGCACATCTTGAGTCATTTTGTAATCTGCGGACTATCAGAGTGTTGATGAAACACAGAAATTGCATCGAGATTGAATACAACAGTCACCATGCGCACTTTCCTCCATGGGTGTAATGTCTCAAACAGTTTACGCTTTGATCGTTCCCTGGAAGACCAGTAGTGGTTTCCGATGCACATTTGGAAGCATTTTTTAATCTGTGGTCTATCAGAGTGTCGATGAAACACAGTTATCGCATGGGGATTGAATACAACAGTCACCATGCGCACTTTCCTCAATGCGAGTAATATCTCGAACAGCCTACGCTTTGATCGTTCCCTGGTAGACCAGTAGTAGTTTCCGATGCACATCTGTAGCCATTCTGTAATCTGTGGACTATCAGAGTATTGATGAAACACAGAAATTGCATCGGGATTGAATACAACAGTCGCCATGCACACTTTCCTCCATGGGAGTAATGTCTCAAACAGTCTACGCTTTCATCGTTCCCTGGAAGACCAGTAGTAGTTTCCGATGCACATCTGGAGGCATTCTGTAATCTGTGGATGATCAGAGAGTTGATGAAACACAGAAATTGCATCGGGATTTAAAACAACAGTCACCATGCGCACTTTCCTCCATGGGAGTAATGTCTCAAACAGTTTACGCTTTGATCGTTCCCTGGAAGACCAATAGTAGTTTCCGATACACATCTGGAGACATTCTGTAATCTGTGGACAATCAGAGTGTTGATGAAACACAGAAATTGCATCGGGATTGAATGCAACAGTCACCATGCGCACATTCCTCTATAGTAGTTATGTCTCAAACAGTGTACGCTTTGATCGTTCCCTGGAAGACCAGTAGTACTTTCCGATGCACATCTGGAAGCATTTTTTAATCTGTGGACAATCAGAGTGTTGATGAAACACAGATATTGGATCAGGAGTGAATACAACAGTCACGATGTGCACTTTCCTCTATGGGAGTGATGTCTCAAACAGTCTACGATTTGGTCTTTCCCTGGAGAACCAGTAGTAATCTCCGATGCACATCTGGAGGCATTCTGTAATCAGTGGACTATCAGAGTGTTGATGAAACACAGAAATTGCATTGAGATTGAATACAACAGTCACCATGCGCACTTTCCATTATGGGAGTAATGTCTCAAACAGTCTACGCTTTCATCGTTCCCTGGAACACCAGTAGTAGTTTCCGATGCACATCTGAAGGCATTCTGTAATCTGTGGACGATCAGAGAGTTGATGAAACACAGAAAATGCATCTTGATTGAATATAACAGTCACAATGCGCAGTTTCCTCCATGGGAGTAATGTCTCAAACAGTCTGCGCTTTGATCGTTCTCAGGAAGACCGGTAGTAGTTCCCGATACACATCGGGAGGCATTCTGTAATCTGTGGACAATCAGAGTGTTGATGAAACACAGATATTGGATCAGGAGTGAATACAACAGTCACGATGTGCACTTTCCTCTATGGGAGTGATGTCTCAAACAGTCTACGATTTGGTCTTTCCCTGGAGAACCAGTAGCAGTTTCCGATGCACATCTGGAGGCATTCTGTAATCTGTGCATGATCAGAGAGTTGATGAAACACAGAAATTGCATCGGGATTGAATACAACAGTCACCATGCGCACTTTCCTCCATGGGAGTAATGTCTCAAACAGTTTACGCTTTGATCGTTCCCAGGAAGACCAATAGTAGTTTCCGATACACATCTGGAGGCATTCTGTAATCTGTGGACAATCAGAGTGTTGATGAAACGCAGAAATTGCATCGGAATTGAATGGAACAGTCACCATGCGCACATTCCTCTATTGTAGTAATGTCTCAAACAGTTCACGCTTTGATCGTTCCCTGGAAGACCAGTAGTAGTTTCCGATGCTCATCTGGAAGCATTTTTTAATCTGTGGACTATCATAGTGTCGATGAAATACAGTTACCGCATCGGGATTGAATACAACAGTCAGCATGCGCACTTTCCTCCATAGGAGTAATGTCTCAAACAGTCTACGTTTTGATCGTTCCCTGGAAGACCAGTAGTAGTTGCCGATGCACATCTGGAGGCATTCTGTAATCTGTGGACTACCAGAGTGTTGATAAAAAAAAAATTGCATCGGGATTGAATACAACAGTCACCATGCACACTTTCCTCCAAGGGGAGTAATGTCTCAAACAGTCTACGCTTTGATCGTTCCCAGGAAGACCAGTAGTAATTTCCGTTGCACATCTTGAGTCATTTTGTAATCTGCGGACTATCAGAGTGTTGATGAAACACAGAAATTGCATCGAGATTGAATACAACAGTCACCATGCGCACTTTCCTCCATGGGTGTAATGTCTCAAACAGTTTACGCTTTGATCGTTCCCTGGAAGACCAGTAGTAGTTTCCGATGCACATTTGGAAGCATTTTTTAATCTGTGGTCTATCAGAGTGTCGATGAAACACAGTTATCGCACGGGGATTGAATACAACAGTCACCATGCGCACTTTCCTCAATGCGAGTAATATCTCGAACAGCCTACGCTTTGATCGTTCCCTGGTAGACCAGTAGTAGTTTCCGATGCACATCTGTAGCCATTCTGTAATCTGTGGACTATCAGAGTATTGATGAAGCACAGAAATTGCATCGGGATTGAATACAACAGTCGCCATGCACACTTTCCTCCATGGGAGTAATGTCTCAAACAGTCTACGCTTTCATCGTTCCCTGGAAGACCAGTAGTAGTTTCCGATGCACATCTGGAGGCATTCTGTAATCTGTGGATGATCAGAGAGTTGATGAAACACAGAAATTGCATCGGGATTTAAAACAACAGTCACCATGCGCACTTTCCTCCATGGGAGTAATGTCTCAAACAGTTTACGCTTTGATCGTTCCCTGGAAGACCAATAGTAGTTTCCGATACACATCTGGAGGCATTCTGTAATCTGTGGACAATCAGAGTGTTGATGAAACACAGAAATTGCATCGGGATTGAATGCAACAGTCACCATGCGCACATTCCTCTATAGTAGTTATGTCTCAAACAGTGTACGCTTTGATCGTTCCCTGGAAGACCAGTAGTACTTTCCGATGCACATCTGGAAGCATTTTTTAATCTGTGGACTATCAGAGTGTTGATGAAACACAGTTATCGCATCGGGATTGAATACAAGAGTCACCATGCGCACTTCACTCCATAGGAGTAATGTCTCAAACAGTCTACGCTTTGATCGTTCCCTGGAAGACCAGTAGTAGTTTCCGATGCACATCTGGAAGCATTTTTTAATCTGTGGACTATCATAGTGTCGATGAAATACAGTTATCGCATCGGGATTGAATACAACAGTCAGCATGCGCACTTTCCTCCATAGGAGTAATGTCTCAAACAGTCTACGTTTTGATCGTTCCCTGGAAGACCAGTAGTAGTTTCCGATGCACATCTGGAGGCATTCTGTAATCTGTGGACTATCAGAGTGTTGATGAAACACAGAAATTGCATCGAGATTGAATACAACAGTCACCATGCACACTTTCCTCCATGGGAGTAATGTCTCAAACAGTCTACGCTTTCATCGTTCCCTGGAAGACCAGTAGTAGTTTCCGATGCACATCTGGAGGCATTCTGTAATCTGTGGACTATCAGAGAGTTGATGAAACACAGAAATTGCATCGGGATTGAATACAACAGTCACCATGAGCACTTTCCTCCATGGGAGTAATGTCCCAAACAGTTTACGCTTTGATCGTTCCCTGGAAGACCAGTAGTAATCTCCGATGCACATCTGGAGGCATTCTGTAATCAGTGGACTATCAGAGTGTTGATGAAACACAGAAATTGCATTGAGATTGAATACAACAGTCACCATGCGCACTTTCCATTATGGGAGTAATGTCTCAAACAGTCTACGCTTTCATCGTTCCCTGGAACACCAGTAGTAGTTTCCGATGCACATCTGAAGGCATTCTGTAATCTGTGGACGATCAGAGAGTTGATGAAACACAGAAAATGCATCTTGATTGAATATAACAGTCACAATGCGCAGTTTCCTCCATGGGAGTAATGTCTCAAACAGTCTGCGCTTTGATCGTTCTCAGGAAGACCGGTAGTAGTTCCCGATACACATCGGGAGGCATTCTGTAATCTGTGGACAATCAGAGTGTTGATGAAACACAGATATTGGATCAGGAGTGAATACAACAGTCACGATGTGCACTTTCCTCTATGGGAGTGATGTCTCAAACAGTCTACGATTTGGTCTTTCCCTGGAGAACCAGTAGCAGTTTCCGATGCACATCTGGAGGCATTCTGTAATCTGTGCATGATCAGAGAGTTGATGAAACACAGAAATTGCATCGGGATTGAATACAACAGTCACCATGCGCACTTTCCTCCATGGGAGTAATGTCTCAAACAGTTTACGCTTTGATCGTTCCCAGGAAGACCAATAGTAGTTTCCGATACACATCTGGAGGCATTCTGTAATCTGTGGACAATCAGAGTGTTGATGAAACGCAGAAATTGCATCGGAATTGAATGGAACAGTCACCATGCGCACATTCCTCTATTGTAGTAATGTCTCAAACAGTTCACGCTTTGATCGTTCCCTGGAAGACCAGTAGTAGTTTCCGATGCTCATCTGGAAGCATTTTTTAATCTGTGGACTATCATAGTGTCGATGAAATACAGTTACCGCATCGGGATTGAATACAACAGTCAGCATGCGCACTTTCCTCCATAGGAGTAATGTCTCAAACAGTCTACGTTTTGATCGTTCCCTGGAAGACCAGTAGTAGTTGCCGATGCACATCTGGAGGCATTCTGTAATCTGTGGACTACCAGAGTGTTGATAAAAAAAAAAATTGCATCGGGATTGAATACAACAGTCACCATGCACACTTTCCTCCAAGGGGAGTAATGTCTCAAACAGTCTACGCTTTGATCGTTCCCAGGAAGACCAGTAGTAATTTCCGTTGCACATCTTGAGTCATTTTGTAATCTGCGGACTATCAGAGTGTTGATGAAACACAGAAATTGCATCGAGATTGAATACAACAGTCACCATGCGCACTTTCCTCCATGGGTGTAATGTCTCAAACAGTTTACGCTTTGATCGTTCCCTGGAAGACCAGTAGTAGTTTCCGATGCACATTTGGAAGCATTTTTTTATCTGTGGTCTATCAGTGTGTCGATGAAACACAGTTATCGCATGGGGATTGAATACAACAGTCACCATGCGCACTTTCCTCAATGCGAGTAATATCTCGAACAGCCTACGCTTTGATCGTTCCCTGGTAGACCAGTAGTAGTTTCCGATGCACATCTGTAGCCATTCTGTAATCTGTGGACTATCAGAGTATTGATGAAACACAGAAATTGCATCGGGATTGAATACAACAGTCGCCATGCACACTTTCCTCCATGGGAGTAATGTCTCAAACAGTCTACGCTTTCATCGTTCCCTGGAAGACCAGTAGTAGTTTCCGATGCACATCTGGAGGCATTCTGTAATCTGTGGATGATCAGAGAGTTGATGAAACACAGAAATTGCATCGGGATTTAAAACAACAGTCACCATGCGCACTTTCCTCCATGGGAGTAATGTCTCAAACAGTTTACGCTTTGATCGTTCCCTGGAAGACCAATAGTAGTTTCCGATACACATCTGGAGGCATTCTGTAATCTGTGGACAATCAGAGTGTTGATGAAACACAGAAATTGCATCGGGATTGAATGCAACAGTCACCATGCGCACATTCCTCTATAGTAGTTATGTCTCAAACAGTGTACGCTTTGATCGTTCCCTGGAAGACCAGTAGTACTTTCCGATGCACATCTGGAAGCATTTTTTAATCTGTGGACTATCAGAGTGTTGATGAAACACAGTTATCGCATCGTGATTGAATACAAGAGTCACCATGCGCACTTCACTCCATAGGAGTAATGTCTCAAACAGTCTACGCTTTGATCGTTCCCTGGAAGACCAGTAGTAGTTTCCGATGCACATCTGGAAGCATTTTTTAATCTGTGGACTATCATAGTGTCGATGAAATACAGTTATCGCATCGGGATTGAATACAACAGTCAGCATGCGCACTTTCCTCCATAGGAGTAATGTCTCAAACAGTCTACGTTTTGATCGTTCCCTGGAAGACCAGTAGTAGTTTCCGATGCACATCTGGAGGCATTCTGTAATCTGTGGACTATCAGAGTGTTGATGAAACACAGAAATTGCATCGAGATTGAATACAACAGTCACCATGCACACTTTCCTCCATGGGAGTAATGTCTCAAACAGTCTACGCTTTCATCGTTCCCTGGAAGACCAGTAGTAGTTTCCGATGCACATCTGGAGGCATTCTGTAATCTGTGGACTATCAGAGAGTTGATGAAACACAGAAATTGCATCGGGATTGAATACAACAGTCACCATGAGCACTTTCCTCCATGGGAGTAATGTCTCAAACAGTCTACGCTTTCATCGTTCCCTGGAATGCCAGTAGTAGTTTCCGATGCACATCTGGAGGCATTCTGTAATTTGTGGATGATCAGAGAGTTGATGAAACACAGAAATTACATCGGGATTGAATACAACAGTCACCATGCGCAGTTTCCTCCATGGGAGTAATGTCTCAAACAGTCTACGCTTTGATCGTTCTCAGGAAGACCACTAGTAGTTTCCGATACACATCTGGAGGCATTCTGTAATCTGTGGACTATAAGAGTGTTTAGGAACACAGAAATTTCTGCGGGATTGAATGCAACAGTCACCATGCGCACTTTCCTCCATGGGAGTAATGTCTCAAACAGTCTACGCTTTGATCGTTCCCAGGAAGACCAGTAGTACCTTCCGATGCACATCTGGAGCCATTCTGTAATCTGTTTACAATCTGAGTGTTGATGAAACACAGATATTGCATCGGGAGTGAATACAACAGTCACCATGTGCACTTTCCTCCATGGGAGTGATGTCTCAAACAGTCTACGCTTTGATCGTTGTCAGGAAGACCAGTAGTAGTTTCCGATACACATCTAGAGGCTTTCTGTATTCTGTGGACTATCAGAGTGTTGATGATACCAAAATAGCATCGGGATTGAATACAACAGTCATCATGCACACTTTCCCCCATGGGAGTAATGTCTCAAACAGTCTACGCTTTGGTCTTTTCCTGGAAGACCAGCAGTAGTTTCCGATGCAAATCTGGAGGCATTCTGTAATCTGTGGACTATAAGAGTGTTAATGAAACACAGAAATTACATCAGGATGGAATACAACAGTTACCATGCGCACTTTCCTCCATGGGTGTAATGTCTCAAACAGTCTACGATTTGATCGTTCCCTGGAAAACCAGTAGTAGTTTCCGATGCACATCTGTAGGCATTCTGTAATCTGTGGACCATCAGAGTGTTAATAAAACAAAGAAATAACATCGGGATTGAATACAACAGTCACCATGCGCAGTTTCCTCCATGGGAGTAATGTCTCATACAGTCTACGCTTTGATCGTTCCCAGGACGACCAGTAGTAGTTTCCGATACACATCTGGAGGCATTCTGTAAACTGTGGACTATCAGAGTGTTTAGGAACACAGAAATTGCTTCAGGATTGAATACAACAGTCACCATGCGCACTTTCCTCCATGGGAGTATTGTCTCAAACAGTTTACGAATTGATCGTTCCCTGGAAGACCAGTAATAGTTGCCGATGCACATCTGGAGGCATTCTGTAATCTGTGGACTACCAGAGTGTTGATGAAACCAAAATTGCATCGGGATTGAATACAACAGTCACCATGCGCACTTTCCTCAATGCGAGTAATATCTCGATCAGCCTACGCTTTGATCGTTCCCTGGAAGACCAGTAGTAGTTTCCGATGCACATCTGGAGCCATTCTGTAATCTGTGGACTACCAGAGTGTTGATAAAAAAAAATTGCATCGGGATTGAATACAACAGTCACCATGCACACTTTCCTCAAAGGGGAGTAATGTCTCAAACAGTCTACGCTTTGATCGTTCCCAGGAAGACCAGTAGTAATTTCCGTTGCACATCTTGAGTCATTTTGTAATCTGCGGACTATCAGAGTGTTGATGAAACACAGAAATTGCATCGAGATTGAATACAACAGTCACCATGCGCACTTTCCTCCATGGGTGTAATGTCTCAAACAGTTTACGCTTTGATCGTTCCCTGGAAGACCAGTAGTAGTTTCCGATGCACATTTGGAAGCATTTTTTAATCTGTGGTCTATCAGAGTGTCGATGAAACACAGTTATCGCATGGGGATTGAATACAACAGTCACCATGCGCACTTTCCTCCATGGGAGTAATGTCTCAAACAGTTTACGCTTTGATCGTTCCCTGGAAGACCAATAGTAGTTTCCGATACACATCTGGAGGCATTCTGTAATCTGTGGACAATCAGAGTGTTGATGAAACACAGAAATTGCATCGGGATTGAATGCAACAGTCACCATGCGCACATTCCTCTATAGTAGTTATGTCTCAAACAGTGTACGCTTTGATCGTTCCCTGGAAGACCAGTAGTACTTTCCGATGCACATCTGGAAGCATTTTTTAATCTGTGGACTATCAGAGTGTTGATGAAACACAGTTATCGCATCGGGATTGAATGCAAGAGTCACCATGCGCACTTCACTCCATAGGAGTAATGTCTCAAACAGTCTACGCTTTGATCGTTCCCTGGAAGACCAGTAGTAGTTTCCGATGCACATCTGGAAGCATTTTTTAATCTGTGGACTATCATAGTGTCGATGAAATACAGTTATCGCATCGGGATTGAATACAACAGTCAGCATGCGCACATTCCTCCATAGGAGTAATGTCTCAAAGAGTCTACGTTTTGATCGTTCCCTGGAAGACCAGTAGTAGTTTCCGATGCCCATCTGGAGGCATTCTGTAATCTGTGGACTATCAGAGTGTTGATGAAACACAGAAATTGCATCGAGATTGAATACAACAGTCACCATGCGCACTTTCCTTCATGCTAGTAATGTCTCAAACAGTCTACGCTTTCATCGTTCCCTGGAATGCCAGTAGTAGTTTCCGATGCACATCTGGAGGCATTCTGTAATTTGTGGATGATCAGAGAGTTGATGAAACACAGAAATTACATCGGGATTGAATACAACAGTCACCATGCGCAGTTTCCTCCATGGGAGTAATGTCTCAAACAGTCTACGCTTTGATCGTTCTCAGGAAGACCACTAGTAGTTTCCGATACACATCTGGAGGCATTCTGTAATCTGTGGACTATAAGAGTGTTTAGGAACACAGAAATTTCTGCGGGATTGAATGCAACAGTCACCATGCGCACTTTCCTCCATGGGAGTAATGTCTCAAACAGTCTACGCTTTGATCGTTCCCAGGAAGACCAGTAGTACCTTCCGATGCACATCTGGAGCCATTCTGTAATCTGTTTACAATCTGAGTGTTGATGAAACACAGATATTGCATCGGGAGTGAATACAACAGTCACCATGTGCACTTTCCTCCATGGGAGTGATGTCTCAAACAGTCTACGCTTTGATCGTTGTCAGGAAGACCAGTAGTAGTTTCCGATACACATCTGGAGGCTTTCTGTATTCTGTGGACTATCAGAGTGTTGATGATACCAAAATAGCATCGGGATTGAATACAACAGTCATCATGCACACTTTCCCCCATGGGAGTAATGTCTCAAACAGTCTACGCTTTGGTCTTTTCGTGGAAGACCAGCAGTAGTTTCCGATGCAAATCTGGAGGCATTCTGTAATCTGTGGACTATAAGAGTGTTAATGAAACACAGAAATTACATCAGGATGGAATACAACAGTTACCATGCGCACTTTCCTCCATGGGTGTAATGTCTCAAACAGTCTACGATTTGATCGTTCCCTGGAAAACCAGTAGTAGTTTCCGATGCACATCTGTAGGCATTCTGTAATCTGTGGACCATCAGAGTGTTAATAAAACAAAGAAATAACATCGGGATTGAATACAACAGTCACCATGCGCAGTTTCCTCCATGGGAGTAATGTCTCATACAGTCTACGCTTTGATCGTTCCCAGGACGACCAGTAGTAGTTTCCGATACACATCTGGAGGCATTCTGTAAACTGTGGACTATCAGAGTGTTTAGGAACACAGAAATTGCTTCAGGATTGAATACAACAGTCACCATGCGCACTTTCCTCCATGGGAGTATTGTCTCAAACAGTTTACGAATTGATCGTTCCCTGGAAGACCAGTAATAGTTGCCGATGCACATCTGGAGGCATTCTGTAATCTGTGGACTACCAGAGTGTTGATGAAACCAAAATTGCATCGGGATTGAATACAACAGTCACCATGCGCACTTTCCTCAATGCGAGTAATATCTCGATCAGCCTACGCTTTGATCGTTCCCTGGAAGACCAGTAGTAGTTTCCGATGCACATCTGGAGCCATTCTGTAATCTCTGGACTATCAGAGTATTGATGAAACACAGAAATTGCATCGGGATTGAATACAACAGTCACCATGCACACTTTCCTCCATGGGAGTAATGTCTCAAACAGTCTACGCTTTGATCGTTCCCTGGAAGACCAGTAGTAGTTTCCGATGCACATCTGGAAGCATTTTTTAATCTGTGGACAATCAGAGTGTTGATGAAACACAGATATTGGATCAGGAGTGAATACAACAGTCACGATGTGCACTTTCCTCTATGGGAGTGATGTCTCAAACAGTCTACGATTTGGTCATTCCCTGGAGAACTAGTAGTAGTTTCCGATGCACATCTGGAGGCATTCTGTAATCTGTGCATGATCAGAGAGTTGCTGAAACACAGAAATTGCATCGGGATTGAATACAACAGTCACCATGCGCACTTTCCTCCATGGGAGTAATGTCTCAAACAGTTTACGCTTTGATCGTTCCCAGGAAGACCAATAGTAGTTTCCGATACACATCTGGAGGCATTTTGTAATCTGTGGACAATCAGAGTGTTGATGAAACGCAGTAATTGCATCGGGATTGAATGGAACAGTCACCATGCGCACATTCCTCTATTGTAGTAATGTCTCAAACAGTGTACGCTTTGATCGTTCCCTGGAAGACCAGTAGTAGTTTCCGATGCTCATCTGGAAGCATTTTTTAATCTGTGGACTATCATAGTGTCGATGAAATGCAGTTAGCGCATCGGGATTGAATACAACAGTCAGCATGCGCACTTTCCTCCATAGGAGTAATGTCTCAAACAGTCTACGTTTTGATCGTTCCCTGGAAGACCAGTAGTAATTGCCGATGCACATCTGGAGGCATTCTGTAATCTGTGGACTACCAGAGTGTTGATAAAAAAAAATTGCATCGGGATTGAATGCAACAGTCACCATGCGCACATTCCTCTATAGTAGTTATTTCTCAAACAGTGTACGCTTTGATCGTTCCCTGGAAGACCAGTAGTACTTTCCGATGCACATCTGGAAGCATTTTTTAATCTGTGGACTATCAGAGTGTTGATGAAACACAGTTATCGCATCGGGATTGAATACAAGAGTCACCATGCGCACTTCACTCCATAGGAGTAATGTCTCAAACAGTCTACGCTTTGATCGTTCCCTGGAAGACCAGTAGTAGTTTCCGAAGCACATCTGAAAGCATTTTTTAATCTGTGGACTATCATAGTGTCGATGAAAAACAGTTATCGCATCGGGATTGAATACAACAGTCAGCATGCGCACTTTCCTCCATAGGAGTAATGTCTCAAACAGTCTACGTTTTGATCGTTCCCTGGAAGACCAGTAGTACTTTCCGATGCACATCTGGAGCCATTCTGTAATCTGTGGACAATCAGAGTGTTGATGAAACACAGATATTGCATCGGGAGTGAATACAACAGTCACCATGTGCACTTTCCTCCATGGGAGTGATGTCTCAAACAGTCTACGCTTTGATCGTTGTCAGGAAGACCAGTAGTAGTTTCCGATACACATCTGGAGGCTTTCTGTATTCTGTGGACTATCAGAGTGTTGATGATACCAAAATAGCATCGGGATTGAATACAACAGTCATCATGCACACTTTCCCCCATGGGAGTAATGTCTCAAACAGTCTACGCTTTGGTCTTTCCCTGGAAGACCAGTTGTAGTTTCCGATGCAAATCTGGAGACATTCTGTAATCTGTGGACTATGAGAGTGTTAATGAAACACAGAAATTGCATCAGGATGGAATACAACAGTTACCATGCGCACTTTCCTCCATGGGTGTAATGTCTCAAACAGTCTACGATTTGATCGTTCCCTGGAAAACCAGTAGTAGTTTCCGATGCACATCTGTAGGCATTCTGTAATCTGTGGACCATCAGAGTGTTAATAAAACAAAGAAATAGCATCGGGATTGAATACAACAGTCACCATGCGCAGTTTCCTCCATGGGAGTAATGTCTCAAACAGTCTACGCTTTGATCGTTCCCAGGACGACCAGTAGTAGTTTCCGATACACATCTGGAGGCATTCTGTAATCTGTGGACTATCAGAGTGTTTAGGAACACAGAAATTGCTTCAGGATTGAATACAACAGTCACCATGCGCACTTTCCTCCAAGGGAGTATTGTCTCAAACAGTTTACGAATTGATCGTTCCCTGGAAGACCAGTAGTAGTTGCCGATGCACATCTGGAGGCATTCTGTAATCTGTGGACTACCAGAGTGTTGATGAAACCAAAATTGCATCGGGATTGAATACAACAGTCACCATGCGCACTTTCCTCAATGCGAGTAATATCTCGATCAGCCTACGCTTTTATCGTTCCCTGGAAGACCAGTAGTAGTTTCCGATGCACATCTGGAGCCATTCTGTAATCTCTGGACTATCAGAGTATTGATGAAACACAGAAATTGCATCGGGATTGAATACAACAGTCACCATGCACACTTTCCTCCATGGGAGTAATGTCTCAAACAGTCTACGCTTTGATCGTTCCCTGGAAGACCAGTAGTAGTTTCCGATGCACATCTGGAAGCATTTTTTAATCTGTGGACAATCAGAGTGTTGATGAAACACAGATATTGGATCAGGAGTGAATACAACAGTCACGATGTGCACTTTCCTCTATGGGAGTGATGTCTCAAACAGTCTACGATTTGGTCTTTCCCTGGAGAACTAGTAGTAGTTTCCGATGCACATCTGGAGGCATTCTGTAATCTGTGCATGATCAGAGAGTTGCTGAAACACAGAAATTGCATCGGGATTGAATACAACAGTCACCATGCGCACTTTCCTCCATGGGAGTAATGTCTCAAACAGTCTACGCTTTGATCGTTCCCTGGAAGACCAGTAGTAGTTTCCGATGCTCATCTGGAAGCATTTTTTAATCTGTGGACTATCATAGTGTCGATGAAATACAGTTACCGCACGGGATTGAATACAACAGTCAGCATGCGCACTTTCCTCCATAGGAGTAATGTCTCAAACAGTCTACGTTTTGATCGTTCCCTGGAAGACCAGTAGTAGTTGCCGATGCACATCTGGAGGCATTCTGTAATCTGTGGACTACCAGAGTGTTGATAAAAAGAAATTGCATCGGGATTGAATACAACAGTCACCATGCACACTTTCCTCCAAGGGGAGTAATGTCTCAAACAGTCTACGCTTTGATCGTTCCCAGGAAGACCAGTAGTAATTTCCGTTGCACATCTTGAGTCATTTTGTAATCTGTGGACTATCAGAGTGTTGATGAAACACCGAAATTGCATCGAGATTGAATACAACAGTCACCATGCGCACTTTCCTCCATGGGTGTAATGTCTCAAACAGTTTACGCTTTGATCGTTCCCTGGAAGACCAGTAGTAGTTTCCGATGCACATTTGGAAGCATTTTTTAATCTGTGGTCTATCAGAGTGTCGATGAAACACAGTTATCGCATGGGGATTGAATACAACAGTCACCATGCGCACTTTCCTCAATGCGAGTAATATCTCGAACAGCCTACGCTTTGATCGTTCCCTGGAAGACCAGTAGTAGTTTCCGATGCACATCTGGAGCCATTCTGTAATCTGTGGACTATCAGAGTATTGATGAAACACAGAAATTGCATCGGGATTGAATACAACAGTCGCCATGCACACTTTCCTCCATGGGAGTAATGTCTCAAACAGTCTACGCTTTCATCGTTCCCTGGAAGACCAGCAGTAGTTTCCGATGCACATCTGGAGGCATTCTGTAATCTGTGGATGATCAGAGAGTTGATGAAACACAGAAATTGCATCGGGATTTAAAACAACAGTCACCATGCGCACTTTCCTCCATGGGAGTAATGTCTCAAACAGTTTACGCTTTGATCGTTCCCTGGAAGACCAATAGTAGTTTCCGATACACATCTGGAGGCATTCTGTAATCTGTGGACAATCAGAGTGTTGATGAAACACAGAAATTGCATCGGGATTGAATGCAACAGTCACCATGCGCACATTCCTCTATAGTAGTTATTTCTCAAACAGTGTACGCTTTGATCGTTCCCTGGAAGACCAGTAGTACTTTCCGATGCACATCTGGAAGCATTTTTTAATCTGTGGACTATCAGAGTGTTGATGAAACACAGTTATCGCATCGGGATTGAATACAAGAGTCACCATGCGCACTTCACTCCACAGGAGTAATGTCTCAAACAGTCTACTCTTTGATCGTTCCCTGGAAGACCAGTAGTAGTTTCCGATGCACATCTGGAAGCATTTTTTAATCTGTGGACTATCATAGTGTCGATGAAATACAGTTATCGCATCGGGATAGAATACAACAGTCAGCATGCGCACTTTCCTCCATAGGAGTAATGTCTCAAACAGTCTACGTTTTGATCGTTCCCTGGAAGACCAGCAGTAGTTTCCGATGCACATCTGGAGGCGGTCTGTAATCTGTGGACTATCAGAGTGTTGATGAAACACAGAAATTGCATCGAGATTGAATACAACAGTCACCATGCGCACTTTCCTTCATGGGAGTAATGTCTCAAACAGTCTACGCTTTCATCGTTCCCTGGAATGCCAGTAGTAGTTTCCGATGCACATCTGGAGGCATTCTGTAATCTGTGGATGATCAGAGAGTTGATGAAACACAGAAATTACATCGGGATTGAATACAACAGTCACCATGCGCAGTTTCCTATATGGGAGTAATGTCTCAAACAGTCTACGCTTTGATCGTTGTCAGGAAGACCAGTAGTAGTTTCCGATACACATCTGGAGGCTTTCTGTATTCTGTGGACTATCAGAGTGTTGATGATAACAAAATAGCATTGGGATTGAATACAACAGTCATCATGCACACTTTCCCCCATGGGAGTAATGTCTCAAACAGTCTACGCTTTGGTCTTTCCCTGGAAGACCAGTAGTAGTTTCCGATGCAAATCTGGAGACATTCTGTAATCTGTGGACTATAAGAGTGTTAATGAAACACAGAAATTGCATCAGGATGGAATACAACAGTTACCATGCGCACTTTCCTCCATGGGTGTAATGTCTCAAACAGTCTACGATTTGATCGTTCCCTGGAAAACCAGTAGTAGTTTCCGATGCACATCTGTAGGCATTCTGTAATCTGTGGACCATCAGAGTGTTAATAAAACAAAGAAATAGCATCGGGATTGAATACAACAGTCACCATGCGCAGTTTCCTCCATGGGAGTAATGTCTCAAACAGTCTACGCTTTGATCGTTCCCAGGACGACCAGTAGTAGTTTCCGATACACATCTGGAGGCATTCTGTAATCTGTGGACTATCAGAGTGTTTAGGAACACAGAAATTGCTTCAGGATTGAATACAACAGTCACCATGCGCACTTTCCTCCATGGGAGTATTGTCTCAAACAGTTTACGAAATGATCGTTCCCTGGAAGACCAGTAGTAGTTGCCGATGCACATCTGGAGGCATTCTGTAATCTGTGGACTACCAGAGTGTTGATGAAACCAAAATTGCATCGGGATTGAATACAACAGTCACCATGCGCACTTTCCTCAATGCGAGTAATATCTCGATCAGCCTATGCTTTGATCGTTCCCTGGAAGACCAGTAGTAGTTTCCGATGCACATCTGGAGCCATTCTGTAATCTCTGGACTATCAGAGTATTGATGAAACACAGAAATTGCATCGGGATTGAATACAACAGTCACCATGCACACTTTCCTCCATGGGAGTAATGTCTCAAACAGTCTACGCTTTGATCGTTCCCTGGAAGACCAGTAGTAGTTTCCGATGCACATCTGGAAGCATTTTTTAATCTGTGGACTATCAGAGTGTTGATGAATGACAGTTATCGCATCGGGATTGAATGCAACAGTCACCATGCGCACTTTACTCTATAGGAGTAATGTCTCAAACAGTCTACGCTTTGATCGTTCCCTGGAAGACCAGTAGTAGTTTCCGATGCACATCTGGAAGCATTTTTTAATCTGTGGACTATCATAGTGTCGATGAAATACAGTTATCGCATCGGGATTAAATACAACAGTCAGCATGCGCACTTTCCTCCATAGGAGTAATGTCTCAAACAGTCTACGTTTTGATCGTTCCCTGGAAGACCAGTAGTAGTTTCCGATGCACATCTGGAGGCATTCTGTAATCTGTGGACTATCAGAGTGTTGATGAAACACAGAAATTGCCTCGGGATTGAATACAACAGTCACCATGCGCACTTTCCTCCATGGGTGTAATGTCTCAAACAGTCTACGCTTTGATCGTTCCCTGGAAGACCAGTAAAAGTGTCCGATGTACATCTGGAGGCATTCTGTAATCTGTGGACTATCAGAGTATTGATGAAACACAGAAATGGCATCGGGATTGAATACAACAGTCACCATGCACACTTTCCTCCATGGGAGTAATGTCTCAAACAGTCTACGCTTTGATCGTTCCCAGGACGACCAGTAGTAGTTTCCGATACACATCTGGAGGCATTCTGTAATCTGTGGACACTCAGAGTGTTTAGGAACACTGAAATTGCTTCGGGATTGAATACAACAGTCACCATGCGCACTTTCCTCCATGGGAGTATTGTCTCAAACAGTTTACGCTTTGATCGTTCCCTGGAAGACCAGTAGTAGTTTCCGATGCACATCTGGAGGCATCCTGTAATCTGTGGACTCTCTGAGTGTTGTTGAAACACAGAAATTGCATCGGGGTTGAATACAACAGTCACCTTTCGCACTTTCCTCCGTGGGAGTGATGTCTCAAACAGTCTACGCTTTGATCGTTCCCTCGAAGCCCAGTAGTAGTTCCGATGCACATCTGGAGGCATTCTGTAATCTGTGGACTATCAGAGTGTTGATGAAACACAGAAATTGCATCGGGATTGAATACAACAGTCACCATGCGCACATTCCTCCATGGTAGTAATGTCTCAAACAGTGTACGTTTTGATCGTTCCCTGGAAGACCAGTATTAGTTTCCGATGCACATCTGGAAGCATTTTTTAATCTGTGGACTATCAGAGTGTTGATGAAACACAGAAATTGCATCGGGATTGAATACAACAGTCACCATGCGCACTTTCCTCCATGGGAGTAATGTCTCAAACAGTTTACGCTTTGATCGTTCCCTGGAAGACCAGTAGTAATCTCCGATGCACATCTGGAGGCATTCTGTAATCAGTGGACTATCAGAGTGTTGATGAAACACAGAAATTGCATTGAGATTGAATACAACAGTCACCATGCGCACTTTCCTTTATGGGAGTAATGTCTCAAACAGTCTACGCTTTCATCGTTCCCTGGAACACCAGCAGTAGTTTCCGATGCACATCTGAAGGCATTCTGTAATCTGTGCACGATCAGAGAGTTGATGAAACACAGAAAATGCATCTTGATTGAATATAACAGTCACAATGCGCAGTTTCCTCCATGGGAGTAATGTCTCAAACAGTCTACGCTTTGATCGTTCTCAGGAAGACCAGTAGTAGTTCCCGATACTCATCTGGAGGCATTCTGTAATCTGTGGACAATCAGAGTGTTGATGAAACACAGATATTGGATCAGGAGTGAATACAACAGTCACGATGTGCACTTTCCTCTATGGGAGTGATGACTCAAACAGTCTACGATTTGGTCTTTCCCTGGAGAACCAGTAGTAGTTTCCGATGCACATCTGGAGGCATTCTGTAATCTGTGCATGATCAGAGAATTGATGAAACACAGAAATTGCATCGGGATTGAATACAACAGTCACCATGCGCACTTTCCTCCATGGGAGTAATGTCTCAAACAGTTTACGCTTTGATCGTTCCCTGGAAGACCAATAGTAGTTTCCGATACACATCTGGAGGCATTCTGTAATCTGTGGACAATCAGAGTGTTGATGAAACACAGAAATTGCATCGGGATTGAATGGAACAGTCACCATGCGCACATTCCTCTATTGTAGTAATGTCTCAAACAGTGTACGCTTTGATCGTTCCCTGGAAGACCAGTAGTAGTTTCCGATGCACATCTGGAAGCATTTTTTAATCTGTGGACTATCATAGTGTCGATGAAATACAGTTACCGCATCGGGATTGAATACAACAGTCAGCATGCGCACTTTCCTCCATAGGAGTAATGTCTCAAACAGTCTACGTTTTGATCGTTCCCTGGAAGACCAGTAGTAGTTGCCGATGCACATCTGGAGGCATTCTGTAATCTGTGGACTACTAGAGTGTTGGTGAAAAAAAAATTGCATCGGGATTGAATACAAAAGTCACCATGCACACTTTCCTCCAAGGTGAGTAATGTCTCAAACAGTCTACGCTTTGATCGTTCCCAGGAAGACCAGTAGTAATTTCCGTTGCAAATCTTGAGTCATTTTGTAATCTGTGGACTATCAGAGTGTGGATGAAACACAGAAATTGCACCGAGATCGAATACAAGAATCACCATGCGCACTTTCCTCCATGGGTGTAATGTCTCAAACAGTTTACGCTTTGATCGTTCCCTGGAAGACCAGTAGTAGTTTCCGATGCACATTTGGAAGCATTTTTTAATCTGTGGACTATCAGAGTGTCGATGAAACACAGTTATCGCATTGGGATTGAATACAACAGTCACCATGCGCACTTTCCTCAATGCGAGTATTATCTCGAACAGCCTACGCTTTGATCGTTCCCTGGAAGACCAGTAGTAGTTTCCGATGCACATCTGGAGCCATTCTGTAATCTGTGGACTATCAGAGTATTGATGAAACACAGAAATTGCACCGGCATTGAATAAAATACTCACCATGCACACTTTCCTCCATGGGAGTAATGTCTCAAACAGTCTACGCTTTCATCGTTCACTGGAAGAACAGTAGTAGCTTCCGATGCACATCTGGAGGCATTCTGTAATCTGTGGATGATCAGAGAGTTGATGAAACACAGAAATTGCATCGGGATTGAATACAACAGTCACCATGCGCACATTCCTCCATGGTAGTAATGTCTCAAACAGTTTACGCTTTGATCGTTCCCTGGAAGACCAATAGTAGTTTCCGATACACATCTGGAGGCATTCTGTAATCTGGGGACAATCAGAGTGTTGATGAAACACAGAAATTGCATCGGGATTGAATGGAACAGTCACCATGCGCACATTCCTCTATTGTAGTAATGTCTCAAACAGTCTACGCTTTGATCGTTCTCAGGAAGACCACTAGTAGTTTCCGATACACATCTGGAGGCATTCTGTAATCTGTGGACTATAAGAGTGTTTAGGAACACAGAAATTTCTGCGGGATTGAATACAACAGTCACCATGCGCACTTTCCTCCATGGGAGTAATGTCTCAAACAGTCTACGCTTTGATCGTTCCCAGGACGACCAGTAGTAGTTTCCGATACACATCTGGAGGCATTCTGTAATCTGTGGACTATCAGAGTGTTTAGGAACACAGAAATTGCTTCAGGATTGAATACAACAGTCACCATGCGCAGTTTCCTCCATGGGAGTATTGTCTCAAACAGTTTACGCCTTGATCGTTCCCTGGAAGACCAGTAGTAGTTGCCCATGCACATCTGGAGGCATTCTGTAATCTGTGGACTACGAGAGTGTTGATGAAACCAAAATTGCATCGGGATTGAATACAACAGTCACCATGCACACTTTCCTCCAAGGGGAGTAATGTCTTAAACAGTCTACGCTTTGATCGTTCCCAGGATGACCAGTAGTAATTTCCGTTGCACATCCTGAGTCATTTTGTAATCTGTGGACTATCAGAGTGTTGATGAAACACAGAAATTGCATCGAGATTGAATACAACAGTCACCATGCGCACTTTCCTCCATGGGTGTAATCTCTCAAACAGTTTAAGCTTTGATCGTTCCCTGGAAGACCAGTAATAGTTTCCGATGCACATTTGGAAGCATTTTTTAATCTGTAGACTATCAGGGTGTCGATGAAACACAGTTATCGCATGGGGATTGAATACAACAGTCACCATGCGCACTTTCCTCAATGCGAGTAATATCTCGAACAGCCTACGCTTTGATCGTTCCCTGGAAGACCAGTAGTAGTTTCCGATGCACATCTGGAGCCATTCTGTAATCTGTGGGCTATCAGAGTATTGATGAAACACAGAAATTGCATCGGGATTGAATACAACAGTCACCATGCACACTTTCCTCCATGGGAGTAATGTCTCAAACAGTCTACGCTTTCATCTTTCCCTGGAAGACCAGTAGTAGTTTCCGATGCACATCTGGAGGCATTCTGTAATCTGTGGACTATCAGAGAGTTGATGAAACACAGAAATTGCATCGGGATTGAATACAACAGTCACCATGCGCACTTTCCTCCATGGGAGTAATGTCTCAAACAGTTTACGCTTTGATCGTTCCCTGGAAGACCAGTAGTAATCTCCGATGCACATCTGGAGGCATTCTGTAATCAGTGGACTATCAGAGTGTTGATGAAACACAGATATTGCATTGAGATTGAATACAACAGTCACCATGCGCACTTTCCTTTATGGGAGTAATGTCTCAAACAGTCTACGCTTTCATCGTTCCCTGTAACACCAGCAGTAGTTTCCGATGCACATCTGAAGGCATTCTGTAATCTGTGGACGATCAGAGAGTTGATGAAACACAGAAAATGCATCTTGATTGAATATAACAGACACAATGCGCAGTTTCCTCCATGGGAGTAATGTCTCAAACAGTCTACGCTTTGATCGTTCTCAGGAAGACCAGTAGTAGTTTCCGATGCACATCTGGAAGCATTTTTTAATCTGTGGACTATCAGAGTGTTGATGAAAGACAGTTATCGCATCGGGATTGAATACAACAGTCACCATGCGCACTTTACTCTATAGGAGTAATGTCTCAAACAGTCTACGCTTTGATCGTTCCCTGGAAGACCAGTAGTAGTTTCCGATGCACATCTGGAAGCATTTTTTAATCTGTGGACTATCATAGTGTCGATGAAATACAGTTATCGCATCGGGATTAAATACAACAGTCAGCATGCGCACTTTCCTCCATAGGAGTAATGTCTCAAACAGTCTACGTTTTGATCGTTCCCTGGAAGACCAGTAGTAGTTTCCGATGCACATCTGGAGGCATTCTGTAATCTGTGGACTATCAGAGTGTTGATAAAACACAGAAATTGCCTCGGGATTGAATACAACAGTCACCATGCGCACTTTCCTCCATGGGTGTAATGTCTCAAACAGTCTACGCTTTGATCGTTCCCTGGAAGACCAGTAAAAGTGTCCGATGTACATCTGGAGGCATTCTGTAATCTGTGGACTATCAGAGTATTGATGAAACACAGAAATGGCATCGGGATTGAATACAACAGTCACCATGCACACTTTCCTCCATGGGAGTAATGTCTCAAACAGTCTACGCTTTGATCGTTCCCAGGACGACCAGTAGTAGTTTCCGATACACATCTGGAGGCATTCTGTAATCTGTGGACACTCAGAGTGTTTAGGAACACTGAAATTGCTTCGGGATTGAATACAACAGTCACCATGCGCACTTTCCTCCATGGGAGTATTGTCTCAAACAGTTTACGCTTTGATCGTTCCCTGGAAGACCAGTAGTAGTTTCCGATGCACATCTGGAGGCATCCTGTAATCTGTGGACTCTCTGAGTGTTGTTGAAACACAGAAATTGCATCGCGGTTGAATACGACAGTCACCTTTCGCACTTTCCTCCGTGGGAGTGATGTCTCAAACAGTCTACGCTTTGATCGTTCCCTCGAAGACCAGTAGTAGTTCCGATGCACATCTGGAGGCATTCTGTAATCTGTGGACTATCAGAGTGTTGATGAAACACAGAAATTGCATCGGGATTGAATACAACAGTCACCATGCGCACATTCCTCCATGGTAGTAATGTCTCAAACAGTGTACGTTTTGATCGTTCCCTGGAAGACCAGTATTAGTTTCCGATGCACATCTGGAAGCATTTTTTAATCTGTGGACTATCAGAGTGTTGATGAAACACAGTTATCGCATCGGGATTGAATACAACAGTCACCGTGCGCACTTTCCTCAATGCGAGTGATATCTCAAACAGCCTACGATTTAATCGTTCCCTGGAAGACCAGTAGTAGTTTCCGATGCACATCTGGAGCCATTCTGTAATCTGTGAACTATCAGAGTATTGATGAAACACAGAAATTGCATCGGGATTGAATACAACAGTCACCATGCACACTTTCCTCCATGGGAGTAATGTCTCAAACAGTCTACGCTTTAATCGTTCCCTGGAAGACCAGTAGTAGTTTCCGATGCACATCTGGAGGCATTCTGTAATCTGTGGACTATCAGAGAGTTGATGAAACACAGAAATTGCATTGAGATTGAATACAACAGTCACCATGCGCACTTTCCTTTATGGGAGTAATGTCTCAAACAGTCTACGCTTTCATCGTTCCCTGGAACACCAGCAGTAGTTTCCGATGCACATCTGAAGGCATTCTGTAATCTGTGCACGATCAGAGAGTTGATGAAACACAGAAAATGCATCTTGATTGAATATAACAGTCACAATGCGCAGTTTCCTCCATGGGAGTAATGTCTCAAACAGTCTACGCTTTGATCGTTCTCAGGAAGACCAGTAGTAGTTCCCGATACTCATCTGGAGGCATTCTGTAATCTGTGGACAATCAGAGTGTTGATGAAACACAGATATTGGATCAGGAGTGAATACAACAGTCACGATGTGCACTTTCCTCTATGGGAGTGATGTCTCAAACAGTCTACGATTTGGTCTTTCCCTGGAGAACCAGTAGTAGTTTCCGATGCACATCTGGAGGCATTCTGTAATCTGTGCATGATCAGAGAATTGATGAAACACAGAAATTGCATCGGGATTGAATACAACAGTCACCATGCGCACTTTCCTCCATGGGAGTAATGTCTCAAACAGTTTACGCTTTGATCGTTCCCTGGAAGACCAATAGTAGTTTCCGATACACATCTGGAGGCATTCTGTAATCTGTGGACAATCAGAGTGTTGATGAAACACAGAAATTGCATCGGGATTGAATGGAACAGTCACCATGCGCACATTCCTCTATTGTAGTAATGTCTCAAACAGTGTACGCTTTGATCGTTCCCTGGAAGACCAGTAGTAGTTTCCGATGCACATCTGGAAGCATTTTTTAATCTGTGGACTATCATAGTGTCGATGAAATACAGTTACCGCATCGGGATTGAATACAACAGTCAGCATGCGCACTTTCCTCCATAGGAGTAATGTCTCAAACAGTCTACGTTTTGATCGTTCCCTGGAAGACCAGTAGTAGTTGCCGATGCACATCTGGAGGCATTCTGTAATCTGTGGACTACTAGAGTGTTGGTGAAAAAAAAATTGCATCGGGATTGAATACAAAAGTCACCATGCACACTTTCCTCCAAGGTGAGTAATGTCTCAAACGGTCTACGCTTTGATCGTTCCCAGGAAGACCAGTAGTAATTTCCGTTGCAAATCTTGAGTCATTTTGTAATCTGTGGACTATCAGAGTGTTGATGAAACACAGAAATTGCACTGAGATTGAATACAAAAATCACTATGCGCACTTTCCTCCATGGGTGTAATGTCTCAAACAGTTTACGCTTTGATCGTTCCCTGGAAGACCAATAGTAGTTTCCGATGCACATCTGGAGCCATTCTGTAATCTGTGGACTATCAGAGTATTGATGAAACACAGAAATTGCACCGGGATTGAATAAAACACTCACCATGCACACTTTCCTCCATGGGAGTAATGTCTCAAACAGTCTACGCTTTCATCGTTCCCTGGAAGAACAGTAGTAGCTTCCGATGCACATCTGGAGGCATTCTGTAATCTGTGGATGATCAGAGAGTTGATGAAACACAGAAATTGCATCGGGATTGAATACAACAGTCACCATGCGCACTTTCCTCCATGGGAGTAATGTCTCAAACAGTTTACGCTTTGATCGTTCCCTGGAAGACCAATAGTAGTTTCCGATACACATCTGGAGGCATTCTGTATCTGTGGACAATCAGAGTGTTGATGAAACACAGAAATTGCATCGGGATTGAATGGAACAGTCACCATGCGCACATTCCTCTATTGTAGTAATGTCTCAAACAGTGTACGCTTTGATCGTTCCCTGGAAGACCAGTAGTAGTTTCCGATGCACATCTAGAAGCATTTTTTAATCTGTGGACTATCAGAGTGTTGATGAAACACAGTTATCGCATCGGGATTGAATACAACAGTCACCATGCGCACTTTACTCCATAGGAGTAATGTCTCAAACAGTCTACGCTTTGATCGTTCCCTGGAAGACCAGTAGTAGTTTCCGATGCACATCTGGAAGCATTTTTTTATCTGTGGACTGTCATAGTGTCGATGAAATACAGTTATCGCATCGGGATTGAATACAACAGTCAGCATGCGCACTTTCCTCCATAGGAGTAATGTCTCAAACAGTCTACGTTTTGATCGTTCCCTGGAAGACCAGTAGTAGTTTCCGATGCACATCTGGAAGCATTTTTTTATCTGTGGACTGTCATAGTGTCGATGAAATACAGTTATCGCATCGGGATTGAATACAACAGTCAGCATGCGCACTTTCCTCCATAGGAGTAATGTCTCAAACAGTCTACGTTTTGATCGTTCCCTGGAAGACCACTAGTAGTTTCCGATACACATCTGGAGGCATTCTGTAATCTGTGGACTATAAGAGTGTTTAGGAACACAGAAATTTCTGCGGGATTGAATACAACAGTCACCATGCGCACTTTCCTCCATGGGAGTAATGTCTCAAACAGTCTACGCTTTGATCATTCCCAGGAAGACCAGTAGTAGTTTAAAATGCACATCTGGAGCCATTCTGTAATCTGTGGACTATTAGAGTGTTGATGAAACCAAAATAGCATCGGGATTGAATACAACAGTCATCATGCACACTTTCCCCCATGGGAGTAATGTCTCAAACAGTCTACGCTTTGGTCTTTCCCTGGAAGACCAGTAGTAGTTTCCGATGCACATCTGGAGGCATTCTGTAATCTGTGGACTATTAGAGTGTTGATGAAACACAGAAATTGCATCGGGATTGAATACAACAGTTACCATGTGCACTTTCCTCCATGGGTGTAATGTCTCAAAGAGTCTACGATTTGATCGTTCCCTGGAAAACCAGTAGTAGTTTCCGATGCACATCTGTAGGCATTCTGTAATCTGTGGACCATCAGATTGTTGATAAAACAGAGAAATAGCATCGGGATTGAATACAACAGTCACCATGCGCAGTTTCCTCCATGGGAGTAATGTCTCAAACAGTCTACGCTTTGATCGTTCCCAGGACGACCAGTAGTAGTTTCCGATACACATCTGGAGGCATTCTGTAATCTGTGGACTATCAGAGTGTTTCGGAACACAGAAATTGCTTCAGGATTGAATACAACAGTCACCATGCGCAGTTTCCTCCATGGGAGTATTGTCTCAAACAGTTTACGACTTGATCGTTCCCTGGAAGACCAGTAGTAGTTGCCCATGCACATCTGGAGGCATTCTGTAATCTGTGGACTACGAGAGTGTTGATGAAACCAAAATTGCATCGGGATTGAATACAACAGTCACCATGCACACTTTCCTCCAAGGGGAGTAATGTCTTAAACAGTCTACGCTTTGATCGTTCCCAGGATGACCAGTAGTAATTTCCGTTACACATCCTGAGCCATTTTGTAATCTGTGGACTATCAGAGTGTTGATGAAACACAGAAATTGCATCGAGATTGAATACAACAGTCACCATGCGCACTTTCCTCCATGGGAGTAATGTCTCAAACAGTTTACGCTTTGATCGTTCCCTGGAAGACCAGTAGTAATCTCCGATGCACATCTGGAGGCATTCTGTAATCAGTGGACTATCAGAGTGTTGATGAAACACAGAAATTGCATTGAGATTGAATACAACAGTCACCATGCGCACTTTCCTTTATGGGAGTAATGTCTCAAACAGTCTACGCTTTCATCGTTCCCTGGAACACCAGCAGTAGTTTCCGATGCACATCTGAAGGCATTCTGTAATCTGTGGACGATCAGAGAGTTGATGAAACACAGAAAATGCATCTTGATTGAATATAACAGTCACAATGCGCAGTTTCCTCCATGGGAGTAATGTCTCAAACAGTCTACGCTTTGATCGTTCTCAGGAAGACCAGTAGTAGTTCCCGATACTCATCTGGAGGCATTCTGTAATCTGTGGACAATCAGAGTGTTGATGAAACACAGATATTGGATCAGGAGTGAATACAACAGTCACGATGTGCACTTTCCTCTATGGGAGTGATGTCTCAAACAGTCTACGATTTGGTCTTTCCCTGGAGAACCAGTAGAAGTTTCCGATGCACATCTGGAGGCATTCTGTAATCTGTGCATGATCAGAGAATTGATGAAACACAGAAATTGCATCGGGATTGAATACAACAGTCACCATGCGCACTTTCCTCCATGGGAGTAATGTCTCAAACAGTTTACGCTTTGATCGTTCCCTGGAAGACCAATAGTAGTTTCCGATACACATCTGGAGGCATTCTGTAATCTGTGGACAATCAGAGTGTTGATGAAACACAGAAATTGCATCGGGATTGAATGGAACAGTCACCATGCGCACATTCCTCTATTGTAGTAATGTCTCAAACAGTGTACGCTTTGATCGTTCCCTGGAGGACCAGTAGTAGTTTCCGATGCACATCTGGAAGCATTTTTTAATCTGTGGACTATCATAGTGTCGATGAAATACAGTTACCGCATCGGGATTGAATACAACAGTCAGCATGCGCACTTTCCTCCATAGGAGTAATGTCTCAAACAGTCTACGTTTTGATCGTTCCCTGGAAGACCAGTAGTAGTTGCCGATGCACATCTGGAGGCATTCTGTAATCTGTGGACTACTAGAGTGTTGGTGAAAAAAAAATTGCATCGGGATTGAATACAACAGTCACCATGCACACTTTCCTCCAAGGTGTGTAATGTCTCAAACAGTCTACGCTTTGATCGTTCCCAGGAAGACCAGTAGTAATTTCCGTTGCAAATCTTGAGTCATTTTGTAATCTGTGGACTATCAGAGTGTTGATGAAACACAGAAATTGCACCGAGATTGAATACAAGAATCACCATGCGCACTTTCCTCCATGGGTGTAATGTCTCAAACAGTTTACGCTTTGATCGTTCCCTGGAAGACCAGTAGTAGTTTCCGATGCACATTTGGAAGCATTTTTTAATCTGTGGACTATCAGAGTGTCGATGAAACACAGTTATCGCATGGGGATTGAATACAACAGTCACCATGCGCACTTTCCTCAAAGCGAGTATTATCTCGAACAGCCTACGCTTTGATCGTTCCCTCTAAGACCAGTAGTAGTTTCCGATGCACATCTGGAGCCATTCTGTAATCTGTGGACTATCAGAGTATTGATGAAACACAGAAATTGCACCGGGATTGAATAAAACACTCACCATGCACACTTTCCTCCATGGGAGTAATGTCTCAAACAGTCTACGCTTTCATCGTTCCCTGGAAGAACAGTAGTAGTTTCCGATGCACATCTGGAGGCATTCTGTAATCTGTGGATGATCAGAGAGTTGATGAAACACAGAAATTGCATCGGGATTGAATACAACAGTCACCATGCGCACTTTCCTCCATGGGAGTAATGTCTCAAACAGTGTACGCTTTGATCGTTCCCTGGAAGACCAGTAGTAGTTTCCGATGCACATCTACAAGCATTTTTTAATCTATGGACTATCAGAGTGTTGATGAAACACAGTTATCGCATCGGGATTGAATACAACAGTCACCATGCGCACTTTACTCCATAGGAGTAATGCCTCAAACAGTCTACGCTTTGATCGTTCCCTGGAAGACCAGTAGTAGTTTCCGATGCACATCTGGAAGCATTTTTTTATCTGTGGACTGTCATAGTGTCGATGAAATACAGTTATCGCATCGGGATTGAATACAACAGTCAGCATGCGCACTTTCCTCCATAGGAGTAATGTCTCAAACAGTCTACGTTTTGATGGTTCCCTGGAAGACCAGTAGTAGTTTCCGATGCACATCTGGAGGCATTCTGTAATCTGAGGACTATCAGAGTGTTGATGAAACACAGAAATTGCATCGAGATTGAATACAACAGTCACCATGCGCACTTTCCTCCATGGGAGTAATGTCTCAAACAGTCTACGCCTTCGTCGTTCCCTGGAATACCAGTAGTAGTTTCCGATGCACATCTGGAGGCATTCTGTGATCTGTGGATGATCAGAGAGTTGATGAAACACAGAAATTACATCGGGATTGAATACAACAGTCACCATGCGCAGTTTCCTCCATGGGAGTAATGTCTCAAACAGTCTACGCTTTGATCGTTCTCAGGAAGACCACTAGTAGTTTCCGATACACATCTGGAGGCATTCTGTAATCTGTGGACTATAAGAGTGTTTAGGAACACAGAAATTTCTGCGGGATTGAATACAACAGTCACCATGCGCACTTTCCTCCATGGGAGTAATGTCTCAAACAGTCTACGCTTTGATCGTTCCCAGGAAGACCAGTAGTAGTTTCCAATGCACATCTGGAGCCATTCTGTAATCTGTGGACTATTAGAGTGTTGATGAAACCAAAATAGCATCGGGATTGAATACAACAGTCATCATGCACACTTTCCCCCATGGGAGTAATGTCTCTAACAGTCTACGCTTTGGTCTTTCCCTGGAAGACCAGTAGTAGTTTCCGATGCACATCTGGAGGCATTCTGTAATCTGTGGACTATTAGAGTGTTGATGAAACACAGAAATTGCATCAGGATTGAATACAACAGTTACCATGTGCACTTTCCTCCATGGGTGTAATGTCTCAAAGAGTCTATGATTTGATCGCTCCCTGGAAAACCAGTAGTAGTTTCCGATGCACATCTGTAGGCATTCTGTAATCTGTGGACCATCAGATTGTTGATAAAACAAAGAAATAGCATCGGGATTGAATACAACAGTCACCATGCGCAGTTTCCTCCATGGGAGTAATGTCTCAAACAGTCTACGCTTTGATCGTTCCCAGGACGACCAGTAGTAGTTTCCGATACACATCTGGAGGCATTCTGTAATCTGTGGACTATCAGAGTGTTTAGGAACACAGAAATTGCTTCAGGATTGAATACAACAGTCACCATGCGCAGTTTCCTCCATGGGAGTATTGTCTCAAACAGTTTACGCCTTGATCGTTCCCTGGAAGACCAGTAGTAGTTTCCGATACACATCTGGAGGCATTCTGTAATCTGTGGACTATAAGAGTGTTTAGGAACACAGAAATTTCTGCGGGATTGAATACAACAGTCACCATGCGCACTTTCCTCCATGGGAGTAATGTCTCAAACAGTCTACGCTTTGATCGTTCCCAGGACGACCAGTAGTAGTTTCCGATACACATCTGGAGGCATTCTGTAATCTGTGGACTACGAGAGTGTTGATGAAACCAAAATTGCATCGGGATTGAATACAACAGTCACCATGCACACTTTCCTCCAAGGGGAGTAATGTCTTAAACAGTCTACGCTTTGATCGTTTTCAGGAAGACCAGTAGTAATTTCCGTTGCACATCCTGAGCCATTTTGTAATCTGTGGACTATCAGAGTGTTGATGAAACACAGAAATTGCATCGGGATTGAATACAACAGTCACCATGCGCACTTTCCTCCATGGGTGTAATCTCTGAAACAGTTTAAGCTTTGATCGTTCCCTGGAAGACCAGTAGTAGTTTCGGATGCACATTTGGAAGCATTTTTTAATCTGTAGACTATCAGGGTGTCGATGAAACACAGTTATCGCATGGGGATTGAATACAACAGTCACCATGCGCACTTTCCTCAATGCGAGTAATATCTCGAACAGCCTACGCTTTGATCGTTCCCTGGAAGACCAGTAGTAGTTTCCGATGCACATCTGGAGCCATTCTGTAATCTGTGGGCTATCAGAGTATTGATGAAACACAGAAATTGCATCGGGATGGAATACAACAGTCACCATGCACACTTTCCTCCATGGGAGTAATGTCTCAAACAGTCTACGCTTTGATCGTTCCCTGGAAGACCAGTAGTAGTTTCCGATGCACATCTACAAGCATTTTTTTAATCTGTGGACTATCAGAGTGTTGATGAAACACAGTTATCGCATCGGGATTGAATACAAAAGTCACCATGCGCACTTTCCTCCATGGGAGTAATGTCTCAAACAGTTTACGCTTTGATCGTTCCCTGGAAGACCAGTAGTAATTTCCGATGGACATCTGGAGGCATTCTGTAATCTGTGGACTATCAGAGTGTTGATGAAACACAGAAATTGCATCGAGATTGAATACAACAGTCACCATGCGCACTTTCCTCCATGGGAGTAATGTCTCAAACAGTCTACGATTTCATCGTTCCCTGGAAGACCAGTAGTAGTTTCCGATGCACATATGGAGGCATTCTGGAATCTGTGGACGATCAGAGAGTTGATGAAACACAGAAATTGCATTGGGATTGAATACAACAGTCACCAAGCGCAGTTTCCTTAATGGGAGTAATGTCTCAAACAGGCTACGCTTTGATCGTTCTCAGGAAGACCAGTAGTAGTTTCCGATACACATCTGGAGGCATTCTGTAATCTGTGGACTATCAGAGTGTTTAGGAACACAGAAACTGCTTCGGGATTGAATACCACAGTCACCATGCGCACTTTCCTCCATGGGAGCAATGTCTCAAAGAGTCTACGCTTTGATCGTTCCCTGGAAGACCAGTAGTAGTTTCCGATGCACATCTGGAGGCATTCTGTATTCTTTGGACTATCAGAGTGTTCATTAAACACAGAAATTTCATCGGAAATGAATACAACAGTCACCATGCGCACTTTCCTCCATGCTAGTAATTCTCAAACAGTCTACACTTTCATCGTTCCCTGGAAGACCAGCAGTAGTTTCCGATACACATCTGGAGGCATTCTGTAATCTGTGGACTACTAGAGTGTTGGTGAAAAAAAAAAATTGCATCGGGATTGAATACAACAGTCACCATGCACACTTTCCTCCAAGGTGAGTAATGTCTCAAACAGTCTACGCTTTGATCGTTCCCAGGAAGACCAGTAGTAATTTCCGTTGCAAATCTTGAGTCATTTTGTAATCTGTGGACTATCAGAGTGTTGATGAAACACAGAAATTGCACCGAGATTGAATACAAGAATCACCATGCGCACTTTCCTCCATGGGTGTAATGTCTCAAACAGTTTACGCTTTGATCGTTCCCTGGAAGACCAGTAGTAGTTTCCGATGCTCATTTGGAAGCATTTTTTAATCTGTGGACTATCAGAGTGTCGATGAAACACAGTTATCGCATGGGGATTGATTACAACAGTCACTATGCGCACTTTCCTCAATGCGAGTATTATCTCGAACAGCCTACGCTTTGATCGTTCCCTGGAAGACCAGTAGTAGTTTCCGATGCAAATCTGGAGCCATTCTGTAATCTGTGGACTATCAGAGTATTGATGAAACACAGAAAATGCATCGGGATTGAATGGAACAGTCACCATGCGCACATTCCTCTATTGTAGTAATGTCTCAAACAGTGTACGCTTTGATCGTTCCCTGGAAGACCAGTAGTAGTTTCCGATGCACATCTACAAGCATTTTTTAATCTGTGGACTATCAGAGTGTTGATGAAACACAGTTATCGCATCGGGATTGAATACAACAGTCACCATGCGCACTTTACTCCATAGGAGTAATGCCTCAAACAGTCTACGCTTTGATCGTTCCCTGGAAGACCAGTAGTAGTTTCCGATGTACATCTGGAAGCATTTTTTTATCTGTGGACTGTCATAGTGTCGATGAAATACAGTTATCGCATCGGGATTGAATACAACAGCCAGCATGCGCACTTTCCTCCATAGGAGTAATGTCTCAAACAGTCTACGTTTTGATCGTTCCCTGGAAGACCAGTAGTAGTTTCCGATGCACATCTGGAGGCATTCTGTAATCTGAGGACTATCAGAGTGTTGATGAAACACAGAAATTGCATCGAGATTGAATACAACAGTCACCATGCGCACTTTCCTCCATGGGAGTAATGTCTCAAACAGTCTACAACTTCGTCGTTCCCTGGAATACCAGTAGTAGTTTCCGATGCACATCTGGAGGCATTCTGTGATCTGTGGATCATCAGAGAGTTGATGAAACACAGAAATTACATCGTGATTGAATACAACAGTCACCATGCGCAGTTTCCTCCATGGGAGTAATGTCTCAAACAGTCTACGCTTTGATCGTTCTCAGGAAGACCACTAGTAGTTTCCGATACACATCTGGAGGCATTCTGTAATCTGTGGACTATAAGAGTGTTTAGGAACACAGAAATTTCTGCGGGATTGAATAAAACAGTCACCATGCGCACTTTCCTCCATGGGAGTAATGTCTCAAACAGTCTACGCTTTGATCGTTCCCAGGAAGACCAGTAGTAGTTTCCAATGCACATCTGGAGCCATTCTGTAATCTGTGGACTATTAGAGTGTTGATGAAACCAAAATAGCATCGGGATTGAATACAACAGTCATCATGCACACTTTCCCCCTTGGGAGTAATGTCTCAAACAGTCTACGCTTTGGTCTTTCCCTGGAAGACCAGTAGTAGTTTCCGATGCACATCTGGAGGCATTCTGTAATCTGTGGACTATTAGAGTGTTGATGAAACACAGAAATTGCATCAGGATTGAATACAACAGTTACCATGTGCACTTTCCTCCATGGGTGTAATGTCTCAAAGAGTCTACGATTTGATCGTTCCCTGGAAAACCAGTAGTAGTTTCCGATGCACATCTGTAGGCATTCTGTAATCTGTGGACCATCAGATAGTTGATAATACAAAGAAATAGCATCGGGATTGAATACAACAGTCACCATGCGCAGTTTCCTCCATGGGAGTAATGTCTCAAACAGTCTACGCTTTGATCGTTCCCAGGACGACCAGTAGTAGTTTCCGATACACATCTGGAGGCATTCTGTAATCTGTGGACTATCAGAGTGTTTAGGAACACAGAAATTGCTTCAGGATTGAATACAACAGTCACCATGCGCAGTTTCCTCCATGGGAGTATTGTCTCAAACAGTTTACGCCTTGATCGTTCCCTGGAAGACCAGTAGTAGTTGCCGATGCACATCTGGAGGCATTCTGTAATCTGTGGACTACGATAGTGTTGATGAAACCAAAATTGCATCGGGATTGAATACAACAGTCACCATGCACACTTTCCTCCAAGGGGAGTAATGTCTTAAACAGTCTACGCTTTGATCGTTCCCAGGAAGACCAGTAGTAATTTCCTTTGCACATCCTGAGTCATTTTGTAATCTGTGGACTATCAGAGTGTTGATGAAACACAGAAATTGCATCGAGATTGAATACAACAGTCACCATGCGCACTTCCCTCCATGGGTGTAATCTCTCAAACAGTTTAAGCTTTGATCGTTCCCTGGAAGACCAGTAGTAGTTTCCGATGCACATTTGGAAGCATTTTTTAATCTGTAGACTATCAGGGTGTCGATGAAACACAGTTATCGCATGGGGATTGAATACAACAGTCACCATGCGCACTTTCCTCAATGCGAGTAATATCTCGAACAGCCTACGCTTTGATCGTTCTCTGGAAGACCAGTAGTATTTTCCGATGCACATCTGGAGCCATTCTGTAATCTGTGGGCTATCAGAGTATTGATGAAACACAGAAATTGCATCGGGATGGAATACAACAGTCACCATGCACACTTTCCTCCATGGGAGTAATGTCTCAAACAGTCTACGGTTTCATCGTTCCCTGGAAGACCAGTAGTAGTTTCCGATGCACATCTGGAGGCATTCTCTAATCTGTGGATGATCAGAGAGATGATGAAACACAGAAATTGCATCGGGATTGAATACAACAGTCACCATGCGCACTTTCCTCCATGGGAGTAATGTCTCAAACAGTTTACGCTTTGATCGTTCCCTGGAAGACCAGTAGTAATTTCCGATGGACATCTGGAGGCATTCTGTAATCTGTGGACTATCAGAGTGTTGATGAAACACAGAAATTGCATCGAGATTGAATACAACAGTCACCATGCGCACTTTCCTCCATGGGAGTAATGTCTCAAACAGTCTACGATTTCATCGTTCCCTGGAAGACCAGTAGTAGTTTCCGATGCACATATGGAGGCATTCTGGAATCTGTGGACGATCAGAGAGTTGATGAAACACAGAAATTGCATCGGGATTGAATACAACAGTCACCAAGCGCAGTTTCCTTAATGGGAGTAATGTCTCAAACAGGCTACGCTTTGATCGTTCTCAGGAAGACCAGTAGTAGTTTCCGATACACATCTGGAGCCATTCTGTAATCTGTGGACTATCAGAGTGTTTAGGAACACAGAAACTGCTTCGGGATTGAATACCACATTCACCATGCGCACTTTCCTCCATGGGAGCAATGTCTCAAAGAGTCTACGCTTTGATCGTTCCCTGGAAGACCAGTAGTAGTTTCCGATGCACATCTGGAGGCATTCTGTATTCTTTGGACTATCAGAGTGTTCATTAAACACAGAAATTGCATCGGAAATGAATACAACAGTCACCATGCGCACTTTCCTCCATGCTAGTAATTCTCAAACAGTCTACACTTTCATCGTTCCCTGGAAGACCAGCAGTAGTTTCCGATACACATCTGGAGGCATTCTGTAATCTGTTTACTATCAGAGTGTTGATGAAACACTGAAATTGCCTCGGGATTGAATACAACAGTCACCATGCGCACTTTACTCCATGGGTGCAATGTCTCAAACAGTCTACGCTTTGATCGTTCCCTGGAAAACCAGTATAAGTTTCCGATGCACATCTTGAGGCATTCTGTAATCTGTGGACTATCAGGGTGTTGATGAAACACAGAAATTGCATCGGGATTTAATACAACAGTCACCATGCACACTTTCCTCCATGGGAGTAATGTCTCAAACAGTCTACGCTTTGATCGTTCTCAGGAAGACCACTAGTAGTTTCCGATACACATCTGGAGGCATTCTGTAATCTGTGGACTATAAGAGTGTTTAGGAACACAGAAATTTCTGCGGGATTGAATAAAACAGTCACCATGCGCACTTTCCTCCATGGGAGTAATGTCTCGAACAGTCTACGCTTTGATCGTTCCCAGGAAGACCAGTAGTAGTTTCCAATGCACATCTGGAGCCATTCTGTAATCTGTGGACTATTAGAGTGTTGATGAAACCAAAATAGCATCGGGATTGAATACAACAGTCATCATGCACACTTTCCCCCATGGGAGTAATGTCTCAAACAGTCTACGCTTTGGTCTTTCCCTGGAAGACCAGTAGTAGTTTCCGATGCACATCTGGAGGCATTCTGTAATCTGTGGACTATTAGAGTGTTGATGAAACACAGAAATTGCATCAGGATTGAATACAACAGTTACCATGTGCACTTTCCTCCATGGGTGTAATGTCTCAAAGAGTCTACGATTTGATCGTTCCCTGGAAAACCAGTAGTAGTTTCCGATGCACATCTGTAGGCATTCTGTAATCTGTGGACCATCAGATTGTTGATAAAACAAAGAAATAGCATCGGGATTGAATACAACAGTCACCATGCGCAGTTTCCTCCATGGGAGTAATGTCTCAAACAGTCTACGCTTTGATCGTTCCCAGGACGACCAGTAGTAGTTTCCGATACACATCTGGAGGCATTCTGTAATCTGTGGACTATCAGAGTGTTTAGGAACACAGAAATTGCTTCAGGATTGAATACAACAGTCACCATGCGCAGTTTCCTCCATGGGAGTATTGTCTCAAACAGTTTACGCCTTGATCGTTCCCTGGAAGACCAGTAGTAGTTGCCGATGCACATCTGGAGGCATTCTGTAATCTGTGGACTACGAGAGTGTTGATGAAACCAAAATTGCATCGGGATTGAATACAACAGTCACCATGCACACTTTCCTCCAAGGGGAGTAATGTCTTAAACAGTCTACGCTTTGATCGTTCCCAGGAAGACCAGTAGTAGTTTCCGTTGCACATCCTGAGTCATTTTGTAATCTGTGGACTATCAGAGTGTTGATGAAACACAGAAATTGCATCGAGATTGAATACAACAGTCACCATGCGCACTTTCCTCCATGGGTGTAATCTCTCAAACAGTTTAAGCTTTGATCGTTCCCTGGAAGAGCACTAGTAGTTTCCGATGCACATCTGGAGGCATTCTGTAATCTGTGGACTATCAGAGTGTTGATTAAACAAAGAAATTGCCTCGGGATTGAATACAACAGTCACCATGCGCACTTTCCTCCATGGGTGTAATGTCTTAATCAGTCTACGCTTTGATCGTTCCCTGGAAGAACAATAAAAGTTTCCGATGCACATCTGGAGGCATTCAGTATTCTGTGGACTATCA
Organism: Schistocerca gregaria; assembly: GCF_023897955.1. Classification (NCBI taxonomy): domain Eukaryota; kingdom Metazoa; phylum Arthropoda; class Insecta; order Orthoptera; family Acrididae; genus Schistocerca; species Schistocerca gregaria. The sequence continues at coordinate 12,213,473 of NW_026061707.1, read as the reverse complement.
AAGTATTGATGAAACACAGAAATTGCATCGGGATTGAATACAACAGTCACCATGCACACTCTCCTCCATGGGTGTAATGTCTCAAACAGTCTACGCTTTGATCGTTCCCTGGAGGACCAGTATAAGTTTCCGATGCACATCTTGAGGCATTCTGTAATCTGTGGACTATCAGAGTGTTGATGAAACACAGAAATTGCATCGGGATTGAATACAACAGTCAAAATGCGCACATTCCTCCGTTGTAGTAATGTCTCAAACAGTGTACGCTTTGATCGTTCCCTGGAAGACCAGTAGTAGTTTCCTATGCACAACTGGAGGCATTCTGTAATCTGTGGACTATCAGAGTGTTCATGAAACACAGAAATTGCATCGGAATTGAATACAACAGTCACCATGCGCACTTTCCTCCATGGGAGTAATCCTCAAACAGTCTACACTTTGATCGTTCCCTGGAAGACCAGTAGTAGTTTCCGATGCACATCTGGAGGCATTCTGTATTCTTTGGACTATCAGAGTGTTCATTAAACACAGAAATTGCATCGGAAATGAATACAACAGTCACCATGCGCACTTTCCTCCATGCTAGTAATTCTCAAACAGTCTACACTTTCATCGTTCCCTGGAAGACCAGCAGTAGTTTCCGATACACATCTGGAGGCATTCTGTAATCTGTTTACTATCAGAGTGTTGATGAAACACAGAAATTGCCTCGGGATTGAATACAACAGTCACCATGCGCACTTTACTCCATGGGTGCAATGTCTCAAACAGTCTACGCTTTGATCGTTCCCTGGAAAACCAGTATAAGTTTCCGATGCACATCTTGAGGCATTCTGTAATCTGTGGACTGTCAGGGTGTTGATGAAACACAGAAATTGCATCGGGATTTAATACAACAGTCACCATGCACCCTTTCCTCCATGGGAGTAAAGTCTCAAACAGTCTACGCTTTCATCGTTCCCTGGAAGACCAGTAGTAGTTTCCATTGCACATCTGGAGGCATTCTGTAACCTGTGGACCATCAGAGTGTTGATGAAACACAGAAATTGCATCGGGATTGAATACAACAGTCACCATGCGCACATTCCTCTATTGTAGTAATGTCTCAAACAGTGTACGCTTTGATCTTTCCCTGGAAGACCAGTAGTAGTTTCCGATGCACATCTGGAAGCATTCTGTAATCTGTGGACTATCAGAGTGTTCATGAAACACAGAAATTGCATCGGACTTGAATACAACAGTCACCATGCGCACTTTCCTCCATAGGAGTAATTCTCAAACAGTCTACATTTTGATCGTTCCCTGGAAGACCAGTAGTAGTTTCCGATGCACATCTGGAGGCATTCTGTAATCTGTGGACTATCAGAGTGTTGATGAAACACAGAAATTGCCTCGGGATTGAATACAACAGTCACCATGCGCACTTTCCTATATGCGTGTAATGTCTCAAACATTCTACGCTTTGATCGTTCCCTGGAAGACCAGTAATAGTTTCCGATGCACTTCTGGAGGCATTCGGTAATCTGTGGACCATCAGAGGATTGATGAAACACAGAAATAGCATCGGGATTGAATACAACAGTCACCATGCGCACTTTCCTCCATGGGAGTAATGTCTCAAACAGTCTACGCTTTCATCGTTCCCTGGAAGACCAGTAGTAGTTTCCGATGCACATCTGGAGGCATTCTGTAATCTGTGGGTGATCAGAGAGTTGATGAAACACAGAAATTGCATCGTGATTGAATACAACAGTCACCATGCGCACTATCCTACATGGGAGTAATGTCTCAAACAGTTAACGCTTTGATCGTTCCCTGGAAGACCAGTAGTAGTTTCCGATGCACATCTGGAGGCATTCTGTAATCTGTGGACTATCAGAGTGTTGATGAAACACAGAAATTGCATCGAGATTGAATACAACAGTCACCATGCGCACTTTCCTCCATGGGAGTAATGTCTCAAGCAGTCTACGATTTCATCGTTCCCAGGAAGACCAGTAGTAGTTTCCGATGCACATCTGGAGCAATTCTGTAATCTGTGGACAATCAGAGTGTTTATGAAACACAGATATTGCTTCGGGAGTGAATACAACAGTCACCATGTGCACTTTCCTCCATTGGAGTGATGTCTCAAACAGTCTACGCTTTAGTCTTTCCCTGGAAGACCAGTAGTAGTTTCCGATGCACATCTGTAGGCATTCTGTAATCTGTGGACTATCAGGGTGTTCATGAAACACAGAAATTGCATCGGAATTGAATACAACAGTCACCATGCGCACTTTCATCCATGGGAGTAATTCTCAAACAGTCTACACTTTGACCGTTCCCTGGAAGACCAGCAGTAGTTTCCGATGCACATCTGGAGGCATTCTGTAATCTGTGGGTGATCAGAGAGTTGATGAAACACAGAAATTGCATCGTGATTGAATACAACAGTCACCATGCGCACTATCCTACATGGGAGTAATGTCTCAAACAGTTAACGCTTTGATCGTTCTCAGGAAGACCAGTAGTAGTTTCCGATACACATCTGGAGGCATTCTGTAATCTGTGGACTATCAGAGTGTTGAGGAACACAGAAATTGCTTCGGGATTGAATACCACAGTCACCATGCGCACTTTCCTCCATGGGAGTAATGTCTCAAAGAGTCTACGCTTTGATCGTTTCCTGGAAGACCAGTAGTAGTTTCCGATGCACATCTGGAGGCATTCTGTATTCTTTGGACTATCAGAGTGTTCATTGAACACAGAAATTTCATCGGAAATGAATACAACAGTCACCATGCGCACTTTCCTCCATGCTAGTAATTCTCAAACAGTCTACACTTTGATCGATCCCTGGAAGACCAGCAGTAGCTTCCGATGCACATCTGGAGGCATTCTGTAATCTGTTTACTATCTGAGTGTTGATGAAACACAGAAATTCCCTCGGGATTGAATACAACAGTCACCATGCGCACTTTAATCCATGGGTGTAATGTCTCAAACAGTCTACGCTTTGATCGTTCCCTGGAAAACCAGTATAAGTTTCCGATGCACATCTTGAGGCATTCTGTAATGTGTGGACTATCAGAGTGTTGATGAAACACAGAAATTGCATCGGGATTGAATGCAACAGTCACCATGCACACTTTCCTCCATGGGAGTAATGTCTCAAAGAGTCTACGCTTTCATCGTTCCCTGGAAGACCAGTAGTAGTTTCCGATGCACATCTGGAGGCATTCTGTAATCTGTGGACCATCAAAGTGTTGATGAAACACAGAAATTGCATCGGGATTGAATACAACAGTCACCATGCGCACATTCCTCTATTGTAGTAATGTCTCAAACAGTGTACGCTTTGATCGTTCCCTGGAAGACCAGTAGAAGTTTCCGATGCACATCTGGAAGCATTCTTTAATCTGTGGACTATCAGAGTGTTCATGAAACACAGAAATTGCATCGGAATTGAATACAACAGTCACCATGCGCACTTTCCTCCATAGGAGTAATTCTCAAACAGTCTACACTTTGATCGTTCCCTGGAAGACCAGTAGTAGTTTCCGATTCACATCTGGAGGCATTCTGTAATCTGTGGACGATCAGAGAATTATGAAACACAGAAATTGCTTCGGGATTGAATACAACAGTCACCATGCGCACTTTAGTCCATGGGAGTAATGTCTCAAAGAGTCAACGCTTTGATCGTTCCCAGAAAGACCAGTAGTAGTTTCCGATGAGCATCTGGGGGCTTTCTGTATTTTGTGGAATATCAGAGTGTTGATGAAACCAAAACTGCATTGGGATTAAATACATCAGTCACAATGCACACTTTCCCCCATGGGAGTAATGTCTCAAACAGTCTACGCTTTGATCGTTCCCAGGAAGACCAGTAGTAGTTTCCGATGCACATCTGGAGGCATTCTGTAATCTGTGGACTATCAGAGTGTTGATGAAACACAAATATTGCATCGGGAGTGAATACAACAGTCACCATGTGCACTTTCCTCCATGGGAGTGATGTCTCAAACAGTCAACGCTTTGATCGTTCCCAGGAAGACCAGTAGTAGTTTCCGATGCACATCTGTAGGCATTCTGTAATGTGTGGACTATCAGGGTGTTCATGAAACACAGAAATTGCATCGGAATAGAATACAACAGTCACCATGCGCACTTTCCTCCATGGGAGTAATTCTCAAACAGTCTACACTTTGATCGTTCCCTGGAAGACCAGCAGTAGTTTCCGATGCACAACTGGAGGCATTCTGTAATCTGTGGACTATCAGAGTGTTGATGAAACACAGAAATTGCCTCGGGATTGAATACAACAGTCACCATGCGCACTTTTCTCCATGGGTGTAATGTTTCAAACAGTCTACGCTTTGATCGTACCCTGGAAGACCAGTATAAGTTTCCGATGCACATCTAGAGGCATTCTGTAATCTGTGGACTATCAGAGTGTTGATGAAATACAGAAATTTCATCGGGATTGAATACAACAGTCACCATGCGCACTTTACTCCATGGGTGTAATGTCTCAACAGTCTACGCGTTGGTCGTTCCCTGGAAGACCAGTATAAGTTTCAGATGCACATCTGGAGGCATTCTGTAATCTGTCGTCTATCAGAGAGTTGATGTAACACAGATATTGCGTCGGGAATGAATACAACAGTCACCATGCACACTTTCCTCCATGGGAGTAATGTCTCAAACAGTCTACGCTTTCATCGTTCCCTGGAAGACCAGTAGTAGTTTCCGATGCACATCTGGAACCATTCTTTAATCTGTGGACTATCAGAGTGTTGATGAAACACAGTTATCGCATCGGTATTGAATAAAACAGTCACCATGCACACTTTCCTCCATAGGAGTAATGTCTCAAACAGTCTACGATTTAATGGTTCCCTGGAAGACCAGTAGTAGTTTCCGATGCACATCTAGAAGCATTTTTTAATCTGTGGACTACCAGAGTGTTGATGAAACACAGATATTGCATCGGGAGTGAATACAACAGTCACCATGTGCACTTTCCTCCATGGGAGTGATGTCTCAAACAGTCTACGCTTTGATCGTTCCCTGGAAGACCAGTAGTAGTTTCCGATGCACATCTGGAGGCATTCTGTATTCTGTCGTCTATCAGAGTGTTGATGAAACCAAAAATTCATCGGGATTGAATACAACAGTCACCATGCACACTTTCCTCCATGGGAGTAATGTCTCAAACAGTCTACGATTTCATCGTTCCCAGGAAGACCAGTAGTAGTTTCCGATGCACATCTGGAGCCATTCTGTAATCTGTGGACAATCAGAGTGTTGATGAAACACAGATATTGCTTCGGGAGTGAATACAACAGTCACCATGTGCACTTTCCTCCCTTGGAGTGATGTCTCAAGCAGTCTACGCTTTGGTCTTTCCCTGGAAGACCAGTAGTAGTTTCCGATGCACATCTGTAGGCATTCTGTAATCTGTGGACTATCAGAGTGATAATGAAACACAGAAATTGCATCGGAATTGAATACAACAGTCACGATGCGCACTTTCCTAAATGGGAGTAATTCTCAAACAGTCTACATATTGATCGTTCCCTGGAAGACAAGCAGTAGTTTCCGATGCACATCTGGAGGCATTCTGTAATCTGTGGACTATCAGAGTGTTGATGAAACACAGAAATTGCCTCGGGATTGAATACAACAGTCACCATGCGCACTTTACTCCATGGGTGTAATGTCTCAAACAGTCTACGATTTGATCGTTCCCTAGAAGACCAGTATAAGTTTCCGATGCACATCTTGAGGCATTCTGTAATCTGTGGACTATCAGAGTGTTGATGAAACACAGAAATTTCATCGTGATTGAATACAACTGTCACCATGCACACTTTCATCCGTGGGAGTAATGTCTCAAACAGTCTACGCTTTCATCTTCTCCTGGAAGACCAGTAGTAGTTTCCGATGCACATCTGGAGGCATTCTGTAATCTGTGGACCATCAGAGTGTTGATGAAACACAGAAATTGCATCGGGATTGAATACAACAGTCAAAATGCGCACATTCCTCCGTTGTAGTAATGTCTCAAACAGTGTACGCTTTGATCGTTCCCTGGAAGACCAGTAGTAGTTTCCTATGCACAACTGGAGGCATTCTGTAATCTGTGGACTATCAGAGTGTTCATGAAACACAGAAATTGCATCGGAATTGAATACAACAGTCACCATGCGCACTTTCCTCCATGGGAGTAATCCTCAAACAGTCTACACTTTGATCGTTCCCAGGAAGACCACTAGTAGTTTCCGATGCACATCTGGAGGCATTCTGTAATCTGTGGACTATCAGAGTGTTGATTAAACAAAGAAATTGCCTCGGGATTGAATACAACAGTCACCATGCGCACTTTCCTCCATGGGTGTAATGTCTTAAACAGTCTACGATTTGATCGTTCCCTGGAAGACCAATAAAAGTTTCCGATGCACATCTGGAGGCATTCAGTATTCTGTGGACTATCAAAGTATTGATGAAACACAGAAATTGCATCGGGATTGAATACAACAGTCACCATGCACACTCTCCTCCATGGGAGTAATATCTGAAACAGTCTACGCTTTGATCGTTCCCTGGAAGACCAGTAGTAGTTTCCGATGCACATCTGGAGGCATTCTGTAATCTGTGGACGATCAGAGAGTTGATGAAACACAGAAATTGCATCGAGATTGAATACAACAGTCACCATGCGCAGTGTCCTCCATGGGAGTAATGTCTCAAACAGTCTACGCTTTGATTGTTCTCAGGAAGACCAGTAGTAGTTTCCGATACACATCTGGAGGCATTCTGTAATCTGTGGACTATCAGAGTGTTTAGGAACACAGAAATTGCTTCGGGATTGAATACATCAGTCACCATGCACACTTTCCCCCATGGGAGTAATGTCTCAAACAGTCTACGCTTTGATCGTTCCCAGGAAGACCAGTAGTAGTTTCCGATGCACATCTGGAGCCATTCTGTAATCTGTGGACAATCAGAGTGTTGATGAAACACAGATATTGCATCGGGAGTGAATACAACAGTCACCATGTGCACTTTCCTCCATGGGAGTGATGTCTCAAACAGTCTACGCTTTGATCGTTCCCTGGAAGACCGGTAGTAGTTTCCGATGCACATCTGGAGGCATTCTGTATTCTGTGCACTATGAGAGTGTTGATGAAACCAAAATTGCATCGGGATTGAATACAACAGTCACCATGCACACTTCCCTCCATGGAAGTAATGTCTCAAACAGTCTACGCTTTCATCGTTCCCAAGAAGATCAGTAGTAGCTTCCGATGCACATCTGGAGCCATTCTGTAATCTGTGGACTATCAGAGTGTTCATGAAACACAGAAATTGCATCGGAACTGAATACAACAGTCACCATGCGCACTTTCCTCCATGGGAGTAATTCTCAGTCTACACTTTTATCGTTCCCTGGAAGACCAGCAGTAGTTTCCGATGCACATCTGGAGGCATTCTGTAATCTGTGGACTATCAGAGTGTTGATGAAACAATGAAATTGAATCGGGATTGAATACAACAGTCACCATGCGCACTTTACTCCATGGGTGTAATGTCTCAAACAGTCTACGCTTTAATCGTTCCCTGGAAGACCAGTATAAGTTTCCGATGCACATTTTGAGGCATTCTGTAATCGGTGAACTATCAGAGTGTTGATGAAACACAGAAATTTCATCGGGATTGAATACAACAGTCACCAAGCACACTTTCCTCCATGGGAGTAATGTCTCAAACAGTCTACGCTTTCATCGTTCCCTGGAAGACCAGTAGTAGTTCCCGATGCACATCTGGAGACTTTCTGTAATCTGTGGACCATCAGAGTGTTGATGAAACACAAAAATTGCATCGGGATTGAATACAACAGTCACCATGCGCACATTCCTCTATTGTAGTAATGTCTCAAACAGTGTACGCTTTAATCATTTCCTGGAAGACCAGTAGTAGTTTCCGATGCACATGTGGAAGCATTCTTTAATCTGTGGACTATCAGAGTGTTGATGAAACACAGTTATCGCATCGGGATTGAATACAACAGTCACCATGCGCATTTTCCTCCATAGGAGTAATGTCACAAACGGTCTACGTTTTGATCGTTCCCTGGTAGACCAGTAGTAGTTTCCGATGCACATCTGGAGGCATTCTGTAATCTGTGGACTATCAGAGTGTTCATGAAACACAGAAATTGCATCGGAATTGAATACAACAGTCACCATGCGCACTTTCCTCCATGGGAGTAATTCTCAAACAGTCTACACTTTGATCGTTCCCTGGAAGACCAGTAGTAGTTTCCGATGCACATCTGGAGGCATTCTGTAATCTGTGGACTATCAGAGTGTTGATGAAACACAGAAATTACCTCGTGATTGAATACAACAGTCACCATGCGCACTTTCCTCCATGGGTGTAATGTCTCAAACAGCCTATGCTTTGATCGTTCCCTGGAAGACCAGTAAATGTTTCCGATGCACATCTCGAGGCATTCTGTAATCTGTGTACTATCAGAGTGTTGATGAAACACAGAAATTGCATCAGGATTGAATACAACAGTCACCATGCGCACTTTCCTCCATGGGTGTAATGTCTCAAAGAGTCTACGCTTTGATCGATCCCTGGAAAACCAGTAGTAGTTTCCGATGCACATCTGGAGACTTTCTGTAATCTGTGGACCATCAGAGTGTTGGTGAAACACAAAAATTGCATCGGGATTGAATACAACAGTCACCATGCGCACATTCCTCTATTGTAGTAATGTCTCAAACAGTGTACGATTTGATCATTCCCTGGAAGACCAGTAGTAGTTTCCGATGCACATCTGGAAGCATTCTTTAATCTGTGGACTATCAGAGTGTTGATGAAACACAGTTATCGCATCGGGATTGAATACAACAGTCACCATGCGCATTTTCCTCCATAGGAGTAATGTCTCAAACAGTCTACGATTTGATCGTTCCCTGGTAGACCAGTAGTAGTTTCCGATGCACATCTGGAGGCATTCTGTATTCTGTGGACTATCAGAGTGTTCATGGAACACAGAAATTGCATCGGAATTGAATACAACAGTCACCATGCGCACTTTCCTCCATGGGAGTAATTCTCAAACAGTCTACACTTTGATCGTTCCCTGGAAGACCAGTAGTAGTTTCCGATGCACATCTGGAGGCATTCTGTAATCTGTGGACTAGTAGAGTGTTGATGAAACACAGAAATTGCCTCGGGATTGAATACAACAGTCACCATGCGCACTTTCCTCCATGGGAGTAATGTCTCAAACAGTCCACGCTTTGATCGTTCCCTGGAAAACCAGTAGTAGTTTCCGATGCACATCTGGAAGCATTCTGTAATCTGTGGACTATCAGAGTGTTGATGAAACACAGTTATCGCATCGGTATTGAATACAACAGTCACAATGCGCACTTGCCTCCATGCGAGTAATATCTCAAACAGCCTACGCTTTGATCGCTCCCTGAAAGACCAGTAGTAATTTCCCATGCACACCTTTAGCCACTCTGTAATCTGTGGACTATCAGAGTGTCGATGAAGCACAGTTATCGCATCGGGATTGAATACAACAGTCACCATGCGCACTTTCCTCCATAGGAGTAATGTCTCAAACAGTCTACGCTTTGATCATTCCCTGGAAGACCAGTAGTAGTTTCCGATGCACATGTGGAAGCATTCTTTAATCTGTGGACTATCAGAGTGTTCATGAAACACAGAAATTGCATCGGAATTGAATACAACAGTCACCATGCGCACTTTCCTCCATGGGAGTAATTCTCAAACAGTCTACACTTTGATCGTTCCCTGGAAGACCTGTAGTAGTTTCCGATGCACATCTGGAGGCATTCTGTAATCTGTGGACTATCAGAGTGTTGATGAAACACAGAAATTACCTCGGGATTGAATACAACAGTCACCATGCGCACTTTCCTCCATGGGTGTAATGTCTCAAACAGCCTATGCTTTTATCGTTCCCTGGAAGACCAGTAAAAGTTTCCGATGCACATCTCGAGGCATTCTGTAATCTGTGGACTATCAGAGTGTTGATGAAACACAGAAATTGCATCAGGATTGAATACAACATTCACCATGCGCACTTTCCTCCATGGGTGTAATGTCTCAAAGAGTCTACGCTTTGATCTATCCCAGGAAAACCAGTTGTTGTTTCCGATGCACATCTGGAAGCATTTTTTAATCTGTGGACTATCAGAGTGTCGATGAAACACAGTTATCGCATCGGGATTGAATACAACAGTCACCATGCGCACTTTCCTCCATGGGAGTAACGTCTCAAACAGTCTACGCTTTCATCGTTCCCTTGAAGACCAGTAGTAGTTTCCGATGCACATCTGGGGACTTTCTGTAATCTGTGGACCATCAGAGTGTTGATGAAACACATAAATTGCATCGGGATTGAATACAACAGTCACAATGCGCACTTGCCTCCATGCGAGTAATATCTCAAACAGCCTACGCTTTGATCGCTCCCTGAAAGACCAGTAGTAATTTCCCATGCACACCTTTAGCCACTCTGTAATCTGTGGACTATCAGAGTGTTGATGAAACACAGAAATTGCATCTGGATTGAATTCAACAGTCACCATGCGCCCTTTCCTCCATGGGAGTAATTTTACATAGAGACTACGCTTTGATCGTTCCCTGCAAGACCAGTACTAGTTTGCGATGCACATCTAGAGGCATTCTGTAATCTGTGGACCATCAGAGTGTTGATGAAACACAGAAATTGCATCTGGATTGAATACAATAGTCACCATGCGCACTTTCCTCCATGGGAGTAATGTCTCAAAGAGTCTAAGCTTTGAGCGTTCCCTGGAAGACCAGTAGTAGTTTCCGATGCACATCTGGAGGCATTCTGTAATCTGTGGACCATCAGAGTGTTGATGAAACACAGAAATTGCATCGGGATTGAACACAACAGTCACCATGCGCACATTCCTCCATTATAGTAATGTCTCAAACAGTGTACGCTTAGATCGTTCCCTGGAAGACCAGTAGTAGTTTCCGATGCACATCTGGAGGCATTCTGTAATCTGTGGACGATCAGAGAGTTGATGAAACACAGAAATTGCATCGGGATTGAATACAACAGTCACCATGCGCAGTGTCCTCCATGGGAGTAATGTCTCAAACAGTCTACGCTTTGATCGTTCTCAGGAAGACCTGTAGTAGTTTCCGATACACATCTGGAGGCATTCTGTAATCTGTGGACTATCAGAGTGTTTAGGAACACATAAATTGCTTCGGGATTGAATACATCAGTCACCATGCACACTTTCCCCCATGGGAGTAATGTCTCAAACAGTCTACGCTTTGATCGTTCCCAGGAAGACCAGTAGTAGTTTCCGATGCACATCTGGAGCCATTCTGTAATCTGTGGACAATCAGAGTGTTGATGAAACACAGATATTGCATCGGGAGTGAATACAACAGTCACCATGTGCACTTTCCTCCATGGGAGTGATGTCTCAAACAGTCTACGCTTTGATCGTTCCCTGGAAGACCGGTAGTAGTTTCCGATGCACATCTGGAGGCATTCTGTATTCTGTGCACTATGAGAGTGTTGATGAAACCAAAATTGCATCGGGATTGAATACAACAGTCACCATGCACACTTCCCTCCATGGAAGTAATGTCTCAAACAGTCTACGCTTTCATCGTTCCCAAGAATATCAGTAGTAGCTTCCGATGCACATCTGGAGCCATTCTGTAATCTGTGGACTATCAGAGTGTTCATGAAACACAGAAATTGCATCGGAACTGAATACAACAGTCACCATGCGCACTTTCCTCCATGGGAGTAATTCTCAGTCTACACTTTTATCGTTCCCTGGAAGACCAGCAGTAGTTTCCGATGCACATCTGGAGGCATTCTGTAATCTGTGGACTATCAGGGTGTTGATGAAACAATGAAATTGAATCGGGATTGAATACAACAGTCACCATGCGCACTTTACTCCATGGGTGTAATGTCTCAAACAGTCTACGCTTTGATCGTTCCCTGGAAGACCAGTATAAGTTTCCGATGCACATTTTGAGGCATTCTGTAATCGGTGAACTATCAGAGTGTTGATGAAACACAGAAATTTCATCGGGATTGAATACAACAGTCACCAAGCACACTTTCCTCCATGGGAGTAATGTCTCAAACAGTCTACGCTTTCATCGTTCCCTGGAAGACCAGTAGTAGTTCCCGATGCACATCTGGAGACTTTCTGTAATCTGTGGACCATCAGAGTGTTGATGAAACACAAAAATTGCATCGGGATTGAATACAACAGTCACCATGCGCACATTCCTCTATTGTAGTAATGTCTCAAACAGTGTACGCTTTAATCATTCCCTGGAAGACCAGTAGTAGTTTCCGATGCACATGTGAAAGCATTCTTTAATCTGTGGACTATCAGAGTGTTGATGAAACACAGTTATCGCATCAGGATTGAATACAACAGTCACCATGCGCATTTTCCTCCATAGGAGTAATGTCACAAACGGTCTACGTTTTGATCGTTCCCTGGTAGACCAGTAGTAGTTTCCGATGCACATCTGGAGGCATTCTGTAATCTGTGGACTATCAGAGTGTTCATGAAACACAGAAATTGCATCGGAATTGAATACAACAGTCACCATGCGCACATTTCTCTATTGTAGTAATGTCTCAAACAGTGTACGATTTGATCATTCCCTGGAAGACCAGTAGTAGTTTCCGATGCACATCTGGAAGCATTCTTTAATCTGTGGACTATCAGAGTGTTGATGAAACACAGTTATCGCATTGTCTCAAACAGTCCACGCTTTGATCGTTCCCTGGAAAACCAGTAGTAGTTTCCGATGCACATCTGGAAGCATTCTGTAATCTGTGGACTATCAGAGTGTTGATGAAACACAGTTATCGCATCGGGATTGAATACAACAGTCACAATGCGCACTTGCCTCCATGCGAGTAATATCTCAAACAGCCTACGCTTTGATCGCTCCCTGAAAGACCAGTAGTAATTTCCCATGCACACCTTTAGCCACTCTGTAATCTGTGGACTATCAGAGTGTCGATGAAGCACAGTTATCGCATCGGGATTGAATACAACAGTCACCATGCGCACTTTCCTCCATAGGAGTAATGTCTCAAACAGTCTACGATTTGATCATTCCCTGGAAGACCAGTAGTAGTTTCCGATGCACATGTGGAAGCTTTCTTTAATCTGTGGACTATCAGAGTGTTGATGAAACACAGTTATCGCATCTGGATTAAATACAACAGTCACCATGCGCATTTTCCTCCATAGGAGTAATGTCTCAAACAGTCTACGTTTTGATCGTTCCCTGGTAGACCAGTAGTAGTTTCCGATGCACATCTGGAGGCATTCTGTAATCTGTGGACTATCAGAGTGTTCATGAAACACAGAAATTGCATCGGAATTGAATACAACAGTCACCATGCGCACTTTCCTCCATGGGAGTAATTCTCAAACAGTCTACACTTTGATCGTTCCCTGGAAGACCAGTAGTAGTTTCCGATGCACATCTGGAGGCATTCTGTAATCTGTGGACTATCAGTGTGTTGATGAAACACAGAAATTACCTCGGGATTGAATACAACAGTCACCATGCGCACTTTCCTCCATGGGTGTAATGTCTCAAACAGCCTAAGCTTTGATCGTTCCCTGGAAGACCAGTAAAAGTTTCCGATGCACATCTCGAGGCATTCTGTAATCTGTGGACTATCAGAGTGTTGATGAAACACAGAAATTGCATCAGGATTGAATACAACATTCACCATGCGCACTTTCCTCCATGGGTGTAATGTCTCAAAGAGTCTACGCTTTGATCTATCCCAGGAAAACCAGTTGTTGTTTCCGATGCACATCTGGAAGCATTTTTTAATCTGTGGACTATCAGAGTGTCGATGAAACACAGTTATCGCATCGGGATTGAATACAACAGTCACCATGCGCACTTTCCTCCATGGGAGTAATGTCTCAAACAGTCTACGATTTCATCGTTCCCTTGAAGACCAGTAGTAGTTTCCGATGCACATCTGGGGACTTTCTGTAATCTGTGGACCATCAGAGTGTTGATGAAACACAAAAATTGCATCTGGATTGAATTCAACAGTCACCATGCGCCCTTTCCTCCATGGGAGTAATTTTACATAGAGACTACGCTTTGATGGTTCCCTGGAAGACCAGTACTAGTTTCCGATGCACATCTAGAGGCATTCTGTAATCTGTGGACCATCAGAGTGTTGATGAAACACAGAAATTGCATCTGGATTGAATACAATAGTCACCATGCGCACTTTCCTCCATGGGAGTAATGTCTCAAAGAGTCTAAGCTTTGAGCGTTCCCTGGAAGACCAGTAGTAGTTTCCGATGCACATCTGGAGGCATTCTGTAATCTGTGGACCATCAGAGTGTTGATGAAACACAGAAATTGCATCGGGATTGAATACAACAGTCACCATGCGCACATTCCTCCATTATAGTAATGTCTCAAACAGTGTACGCTTAGATCGTTCCCTGGAAGACCAGTAGTAGTTTCCGATGCACATCTGGAGGCATTCTGTAATCTGTGGACGATCAGAGAGTTGATGAAACACAGAAATTGCATCGGGATTGAATACAACAGTCACCATGCGCAGTGTCCTCCATGGGAGTAATGTCTCAAACAGTCTACGCTTTGATCGTTCTCAGGAAGAACAGTAGTAGTTTCCGATGCACATCTGGAGCCATTCTGTAATCTGTGGACAATCAGAGTGTTGATGAAACACAGATATTGCATCGGGAGTGAATACAACAGTCACCATGTGCACTTTCCTCCATGGGAGTGATGTCTCAAACAGTCTACGCTTTGATCGTTCCCTGGAAGACCGGTAGTAGTTTCCGATGCACATCTGGAGGCATTCTGTATTCTGTGCACTATGAGAGTGTTGATGAAACCAAAATTGCATCGGGATTGAATACAACAGTCACCATGCACACTTCCCTCCATGGAAGTAATGTCTCAAACAGTCTACGCTTTCATCGTTCCCAAGAAGATCAGTAGTAGCTTCCGATGCACATCTGGAGCCATTCTGTAATCTGTGGACTATCAGAGTGTTCATGAAACACAGAAATTGCATCGGAACTGAATACAACAGTCACCATGCGCACTTTCCTCCATGGGAGTAATTCTCAGTCTACACTTTTATCGTTCCCTGGAAGACCAGCAGTAGTTTCCGATGCACATCTGGAGGCATTCTGTAATCTGAGGACTATCAGAGTGTTGATGAAACAATGAAATTGAATCGGGATTGAATACAACAGTCACCATGCGCACTTTACTCCATGGGTGTAATGTCTCAAACAGTCTACGCTTTGATCGTTCCATGGAAGACCAGTATAAGTTTCCGATGCACATTTTGAGGCATTCTGTAATCGGTGAACTATCAGAGTGTTGATGAAACACAGAAATTTCATCGGGATTGAATACAACAGTCACCAAGCACACTTTCCTCCATGGGAGTAATGTCTCAAACAGTCTACGCTTTCATCGTTCCCTGGAAGACCAGTAGTAGTTCCCGATGCACATCTGGAGACTTTCTGTAATCTGTGGACCATCAGAGTGTTGATGAAACACAAAAATTGCATCGGGATTGAATACAACAGTCACCATGCGCACATTCCTCTATTGTAGTAATGTCTCAAACAGTGTACGCTTTAATCATTCCCTGGAAGACCAGTAGTAGTTTCCGATGCACATGTGGAAGCATTCTTTAATCTGTGGACTATCAGAGTGTTGATGAAACACAGTTATCGCATCGGGATTGAATACAACATTCACCATGCGCATTTTCCTCCATAGGAGTAATGTCACAAACGGTCTACGTTTTGATCGTTCCCTGGTAGACCAGTAGTAGTTTCCGATGCACATCTGGAGGCATTCTGTAATCTGTGGACTATCAGAGTGTTCATGAAACACAGAAATTGCATCGGAATTGAATACAACAGTCACCATGCGCACTTTCCTCCATGGGAGTAATTCTCAAACAGTCTACACTTTGATCGTTCCCTGGAAGACCAGTAGTAGTTTCCGATGCACATCTGGAGGCATTCTGTAATCTGTGGACTAGTAGAGTGTTGATGAAACACAGAAATTGCCTCGGGATTGAATACAGCAGTCACCATGCGCACTTTCCTCCATGGGAGTAATGTCTCAAACAGTCCACGCTTTGATCGTTCCCTGGAAAACCAGTAGTAGTTTCCGATGCACATCTGGAAGCATTCTGTAATCTGTGGACTATCAGAGTGTTGATGAAACACAGTTATCGCATCGGGATTGAATACAACAGTCACAATGCGCACTTGCCTCCATGCGAGTAATATCTCAAACAGCCTACGCTTTGATCGCTCCCTGAAAGACCAGTAGTAATTTCCCATGCACACCTTTAGCCACTCTGTAATCTGTGGACTATCAGAGTGTCGATGAAGCACAGTTATCGCATCGGGATTGAATACAACAGTCACCATGCGCACTTTCCTCCATAGGAGTAATGTCTCAAACAGTCTACGCTTTGATCATTCCCTGGAAGACCAGTAGTAGTTTCCGATGCACATGTGGAAGCATTCTTTAATCTGTGGACTATCAGAGTGTTGATGAAACACAGTTATCGCATCTGGATTAAATACAACAGTCACCATGCGCATTTTCCTCCATAGGAGTAATGTCTCAAACAGTCTACGTTTTGATCGTTCCCTGGTAGACCAGTAGTAGTTTCCGATGCACATCTGGAGGCATTCTGTAATCTGTGGACTATCAGAGTGTTCATGAAACACAGAAATTGCATCGGAATTGAATACAACAGTCACCATGCGCACTTTCCTCCATGGGAGTAATTCTCAAACAGTCTACACTTTGATCGTTCCCTGGAAGACCAGTAGTAGTTTTCGATGCACATCTGGAGGCATTCTGTAATCTGTGGACTATCAGAGTGTTGATGAAACACAGAAATTACCTCGGGATTGAATACAACAGTCACCATGCGCACTTTCCTCCATGGGTGTAATGTCTCAAACAGCCTATGCTTTGATCGTTCCCTGGAAGACCAGTAAAAGTTTCCGATGCACATCTCGAGGCATTCTGTAATCTGTGGACTATCAGAGTGTTGATGAAACACAGAAATTGCATCAGGATTGAATACAACATTCACCATGCGCACTTTCCTCCATGGGTGTAATGTCTCAAAGAGTCTACGCTTTGATCTATCCCAGGAAAACCAGTTGTTGTTTCCGATGCACATCTGGAAGCATTTTTTAATCTGTGGACTATCAGAGTGTCGATGAAACACAGTTATCGCATCGGGATTGAATACAACAGTCACCATGCGCACTTTCCTCCATGGGAGTAATGTCTCAAACAGTCTACGCTTTCATCGTTCCCTTGAAGACCAGTAGTAGTTTCCGATGCACATCTGGGGACTTTCTGTAATCTGTGGACCATCAGAGTGTTGATGAAACACAAAAATTGCATCGGGAGTGAATACAACAGTCACAATGCGCACTTGCCTCCATGCGAGTAATATCTCAAACAGCCTACGCTTTGATCGCTCCCTGAAAGACCAGTAGTAATTTCCCATGCACACCTTTAGCCACTCTGTAATCTGTGGACTATCAGAGTGTTGATGAAACACAGAAATTGCATCTGGATTGAATTCAACAGTCACCATGCGCCCTTTCCTCCATGGGAGTAATTTTACATAGAGACTACGCTTTGATCGTTCCCTGGAAGACCAGTACTAGTTTCCGATGCACATCTAGAGGCATTCTGTAATCTGTGGACCATCAGAGTGTTGATGAAACACAGAAATTGCATCTGGATTGAATACAATAGTCACCATGCGCACTTTCCTCCATGGGAGTAATGTCTCAAAGAGTCTAAGCTTTGAGCGTTCCCTGGAAGACCAGTAGTAGTTTCCGATGCACATCTGGAGGCATTCTGTAATCTGTGGACCATCAGAGTGTTGATGAAACACAGAAATTGCATCGGGATTGAATACAACAGTCACCATGCGCACATTCCTCCATTATAGTAATGTCTCAAACAGTGTACGCTTAGATCGTTCCCTGGAAGACCAGTAGTAGTTTCCGATGCACATCTGGAAGCAATTTTTAATCTGTGGACTATCAGAGTGTTTATGAAACACAGTTGTCGCATCGGGATTGAATACAACAGTCACCATGTTCACTTTCCTCCATAGGAGTAATATCTCAAACAGTCTACGCTTGATCGTTCCCTGGAAGACCAGTAGTAGTTTCCGATGCACATCTGGAAGCATTTTTTAATCTGTGGACTATCAGAGTGTCGATGAAGCACAGTTATCCCAACGGGATTGAATACAACAGTCACCATGCCCACTTTCCTCCATAGGAGTAATGTCACAAACAGTCTACGCTTTGATCGTTCCCTGGAAGACCAGTAGTAGTTTCCGATGCACATCTTGAGTCATTTTGTAATCTGTGGACTATCAGAGTGTTGATGAAACACAGAAATTGCATAGAGATTGAATACAACAGTCACCTTGCGCACTTTCCTCCATGGGAGTAATGTCTCAAACAGTCTACGCTTTGATCGTTCCCTGGAAGACCAGCAAAAGTTTCCGATGCAGATCTGGATGCATTCTGTAATCTGTGGACTATCAGAGTATTGATGAAACACAGAAATTGCATCGGGATTTAATACAACAGTCACCATGCACACTTTCCTCCATGGGAGTAATGTCTCAAACAGTCTACGCTTTCATCCTTCCCTGTAAGACCAGTAGTAGTTTCCGATGCACATCTGGAGGCATTCTGTAATCTGTGGATGATCAGAGAGTTGATGAAAAAGAGAAATTGCATCGGGATTGAATACAACAGTCACCACGCGCACTTTCCTCCAAGGGGAGTAATGTCTCAAACAGTCTACGCTTTGATCGTTCCCTGGAAGACCAGTAGTAGTTCTCGATGCACATCTGGAGGCATTCTGTAATCTGTGGACTATCAGAGTGTTGATGAAACACAGTTATCGCATCGGGATTGAAAAGAACAGTCACCATGCGCACATTCCTCCATGGGAGTAATGTCTCAAACAGTCTACGATTTGATCGTTCCCTGGAAGACCAGTAGTAGTTTCCGATGCACATCTGGAAGCATTATGTAATGTGTCGACTATCAGAGTGTTGATGAAACACAGTTATCAGATCGGGATTGAATACAACAGTCACAATGCGCACTTGCCTCCATGCGAGTAATATCTCAAACAGCCTACGCTTTGATCACTCCCTGAAACACCAGTAGTAGTTTCCGATGCACATCTGGAGGCATTCTGTAATCTGTGGACCATCAGAGTGATGATGAAACACAGAAATTGCATCGGGATTGAATACAACAGTCACCTTGCGCACTTTCCTCCATGGGAGTAATGTCTCAAACAGTCTACGCTTTGATCGTTCCCTGGAAGACCGGCAAAAGTTTCCGATGCAGATCTGGATGCATTCTGTAATCTGTGGACTATCAGAGTATTGATGAAACACAGAAATTGCATCGGGATTGAATACAACAGTCACCATGCACACTTTCCTCCATGGGAGTAATGTCTCAAACAGTCTACGCTTTCATCCTTCCCTGTAAGACCAGTAGTAGTTTCCGATGCACATCTGGAGGCATTCTGTAATCTGTGGATGATCAGAGAGTTGATGAAAAAGAGAAATTGCATCGGGATTGAATACAACAGTCACCACGTGCACTTTCCTCCATGGGGGTAATGTCTCAAACAGTTAACTTTTTGATCGTTCCCTGGAAGACCAGTAGTATTTTCCGATGCACATCTGGAGGCATTCTGTAATCTGTGGAGTATCAGAGTGTTGATGAAAGACAGAAATTGCATTGAGATTGTATACAACAGTCACCATGCGCACTTTCCTCCATTTCAGTAATGTCTCAAACAGTCTACGCCTTCATCGTTCCCTGGAAGACCAGTAGTAGTTTCCGATGCACATCTGGAGGCATTCTGTATTCTGTATACTATCAGAGTGTTAATGAAACAAAAATTGCATCGGGACTGAATACAACTGTCACCAAGCACACTTTCCTCCATGGGAGTAATGTCTCAAACAGTCTACGCTTTGATCGTTCCCAGGAAGACCAGTAGTAGTTGCCGATGCACATCTGGAGCCATTCTGTTATCTGTGGACAGAGTGTTGATGAAACACAGATATTGCATCGGGAGTGAATACAACAGTCACTGTGTGCACTTGCCTCCATGGGATTGATGTCTCAAACAGTCTACGCTATGGTCTTTCCCTGGAAGACCAGTAGTAGTTTCCGATGCACATCTGGAGGCATTCTGTAATCTGTGGACTATCAGAGTGTTCATGAAACACAGAAATTGCATCGGAATTGAATACAACAGTCACCATGCGCATTTTCCTATAAGGGAGTAATTCTCAAAGTCTACACTTTGATCGTTCCTTGGAAAACCAGTAGTAGTTTCCGATGCACATCTGGAGGCATTCTGTAATCTGTGGACTATCAGAGTGTTGATGAAACACAGAAATCGCATCGGGATTGAATACAACAGTCACCATGCGCACTTTACTCCATGGGTGTAATGTCTCAACAGTCTACGCTTTGGTCGTTCCCTGGAAGACCAGTATAAGTTTCCGATGCACATCTGGGGGCATTCTGTAATCTGTCGTCTATCAGAGAGTTGATGAAACACAGAAATTGCATCTGGATTGATTACAACAGTCACCATGCACACTTTCGTCCATGGGAGTAATGTCTCAAACAGTCTACGCTTTCATCGTTCCCTGGACGACCAGTAGTAGTTTCCGATGCACATCTGGAGGCATTCTGTGATCTGTGGACTATCAGAGAGTTGATGAAACACAGAAATTGCATCGGGATTGAATACAACAGTCACCATGCGCACTTTCCTCCATGGGAGTAATGTCTCAAACACATTACGCTTTGATCGCTCCTTGGAAGAACAGTAGTAGTGACCATTGCACATCTGGAGGCATTCTATAATCTGTGGACTATTAGGGTGTTGATGAAACACAGAAATTGCATCGGGATTGAATACAACAGTCACCATGCCCTCTTTCCTACATGGGAGTAATGTCTCAAACAGTCTACGCTTTGATCGTTCCCTGGATGACCAGTAGTAGTTTCCCATGCACATCTGGAAGCATTCTGTAATCTGTGGACTATCTGAGTGTTTATGAAACACAGTTATCGCATCGGGATTGAATACAACAGTCACCATGCGCACATTCCTCAATGCGAGTAATATCTCAAACAGCCTACGCTTTGATCGTTCCCTGGAAGACCAGTAGTAGTTTCCGATGCACATCTGGCGGCATTCTGTATTCTGTGGACTATCAGAGTGTTGATGAAACCAAAATTGCATCGGGATTGAATACAACAGTCACCATGCACACTTTCCTCCATCGGAGTAATGTCTCAAACAGTCTGCGCTTTGATCGTTCCCAGGAAGACCAGTAGTAGTTTCCGATGCACATCTGGAGCCATTGTGTATTCTGTGGACAATCAGAGTGTTGATGAAACACAGATATTGCATCGGGAGTGAATACAACAGTCACCATGCGCACTTTCCTCCGTAGGAGTAATGTCTCAAACAGTGTACGCTTTGATCGTTCCCTGGAAGAGCAGTAGTAGTTTCCGATGCACATCTCTAGGCATTCTGTAATCTGTGGACTATCAGAGTGTTCATGAAACACAGAAATTGTATCGGAATTGAATACAACAGTCACCATGCGCACTTTCCACCATGGGAGTAATTCTCAAACATTCTACGCTTTGATCTTTCCCTGGAAGTCCAGTAGTAGTTTCCGATGCATATTTGGAGGCATTCTGTAATGAGTGGACCTTCAAAGTGTTGATGAAACACAGAAATTGCCTCGGGATTGAATACAACAGTCACCATGCACACTTTCCTCCATTGGAGAAATGTCTTAAACAGTCTCCTATTTGATCGTACCCTGGAAGACAAGTAGCAGTTTCCGATTTACATCTGGAGGCATTCTGTAACCTGTGGACTATCAGAGTGTTGATGAAACACAGAAATTGCATCGAGATTGAATACAACAGTCACCATGCGCACTTTTCTCCATGGGAGTGATGTCTCAAACAGTCTACGCTTTGATCGTTCCCTGGTAGACCAGTAGTAGTTTCCGATGCACATCTGGAGGCATTCTGTATTCTGTCGACTATCAGAGTGTTCATGAAACACAGAAATTGCATCGGAATTGAATACAACAGTCACCATGCGCACATTCCTCCATTATAGTAATGTCTCAAACAGTGTACGCTTAGATCGTTCCCTGGAAGACCAGTAGTAGTTTCCGATGCACATCTGGAAGCATTTTTTAATCTGTGGACTATCAGAGTGTTGATGAAACACAGTTGTCGCATCGGGATTGAATACAACAGTCACCATGTTCACTTTCCTCCATTGGAGTAATATCTCAAACAGTCTACGCTTTGATCGTTCCCTGGAAGACCAGTAGTAGTTTCCGATGCACATCTGGAAGCATTTTTTAATCTGTGGACTATCAGAGAGTCGATGAAGCACAGTTATCCCATCGGGATTGAATACAACAGTCACCATGCCCTCTTTCCTCCATGGGAGTGATGTCTCAATCAGTCTACGCTTTAATCGTTCCCTCGAAGACCAGTAGTAGTGTCCGATGCACATCTGGAGGCATTCTGTAATCTGTGGACTATCAGAGTATTGATGAAACACAGAAATTGCATCGGGATTGAATACAACAGTCACCATGCACACTTTCCTCCATGGGAGTAATGTCTCAAACAGTCTACGCTTTCATCCTTCCCTGTAAGACCAGTAGTAGTTTCCGATGCACATCTGGAGGCATTCTGTAATCTGTCGATGATAAGAGAGTTGATGAAAAAGAGAAATTGCATCGGGATTGAATACAACAGTCACCTAGCGCACTTTCCTCCATGGGAGTAATGTCTCAAACAGTCTACGCTTTGATCGTTCCCTGGAAGACCAGTAGTAGTTTTCGATGCACATCTGGAGGCATTCTGTAATCTGTGGACTATCAGAGTGTTGATGAAACACAGTTATCGCATCGGGATTGAAAAGAACAGTCACCATGCGCACATTCCTCCATGGGAGTAATGTCTCAAACAGTCTACGATTTGATCGTTCCCTGGAAGACCAGTAGTAGTTTCCGATGCACATCTGGAAGCATTATGTAATGTGTCGACTATCAGAGTGTTGATGAAACACAGTTATCAGATCGGGATTGAATACAACAGTCACAATGCGCACTTGCCTCCATGCGAGTAATATCTCAAACAGCCTACGCTTTGATCACTCCCTGAAACACCAGTAGTAGTTTCCGATGCACATCTGGAGGCATTCTGTAATCTGTGGACCATCAGAGTGATGATGAAACACAGAAATTGCATCGGGATTGAATACAACAGTCACCTTGCGCACTTTCCTCCATGGGAGTAATGTCTCAAACAGTCTACGCTTTCATCCTTCCCTGTAAGACCAGTAGTAGTTTCCGATGCACATCTGGAGGCATTCTGTAATCTGTGGATGATCAGAGAGTTGATGAAAAAGAGAAATTGCATCGGGATTGAATACAACAGTCACCACGCGCACTTTCCTCCATGGGGGTAATGTCTCAAACAGTTAACTTTTTGATCGTTCCCTGGAAGACCAGTAGTATTTTCCGATGCACATCTGGAGGCATTCTGTAATCTGTGGAGTATCAGAGTGTTGATGAAAGACAGAAATTGCATTGAGATTGTATACAACAGTCACCATGCGCACTTTCCTCCATTTCAGTAATGTCTCAAACAGTCTACGCCTTCATCGTTCCCTGGAAGACCAGTAGTAGTTTCCGATGCACATCTGGAGGTTTTCTGTAATCTGTGGACTATCAGATTGTTTTGGAACACAGAAATTGCTTCGGGATTGAATACAACAGTCACCATGCGCACTTTCCTCCATGTGAGTAATGTCACAAAGAGTCTACGCTTTGATCGTTCCCTGGAAGACCAGTAGTAGTTTCCGATGCACATCTGGAGGCATTCATTATTCTGTGGACTATCAGAGTGTTAATGAAACAAAAATTGCATCGGGACTGAATACAACTGTCACCAAGCACACTTTCCTCCATGGGAGTAATGTCTCAAACAGTCTACGCTTTGATCGTTCCCAGGAAGACCAGTAGTAGTTGCCGATGCACATCTGGAGCCATTCTGTTATCTGTGGACAGAGTGTTGATGAAACACAGATATTGCATCGGGAGTGAATACAACAGTCACTGTGTGCACTTTCCTCCATGGGATTGATGTCTCAAACAGTCTACGCTATGGTCTTTCCCTGGAAGACCAGTAGTAGTTTCCGATGCACATCTGGAGGCATTCTGTAATCTGTGGACTATCAGAGTGTTCATGAAACACAGAAATTGCATCGGAATTGAATACAACAGTCACCATGCGCATTTTCCTATAAGGGAGTAATTCTCAAAGTCTACACTTTGATCGTTCCTTGGAAAACCAGTAGTAGTTTCCGATGCACATCTGGAGGCATTCTGGAATCTGTGGACTATCAGAGTGTTGATGAAACACAGAAATCGCATCGGGATTGAATACAACAGTCACCATGCGCACTTTACTCCATGGGTGTAATGTCTCAACAGTCTACGCTTTGGTCGTTCCCTGGAAGACCAGTACAAGTTTCCGATGCACATCTGGGGGCATTCTGTAATCTGTCGTCTATCAGAGAGTTGATGAAACACAGAAATTGCATCGGGATTGATTACAACAGTCACCATGCACACTTTCGTCCATGGGAGTAATGTCTCAAACAGTCTACGCTTTCATCGTTCCCTGGACGACCAGTAGTAGTTTCCGATGCACATCTGGAGGCATTCTGTGATCTGTGGACTATCAGAGAGTTGATGAAACACAGAAATTGCATCGGGATTGAATACAACAGTCACCATGCGCACATTTCTCCATGGGAGTAATGTCTCAAACACATTACGCTTTGATCGCTCCTTGGAAGAACAGTAGTAGTGACCATTGCACATCTGGAGGCATTCTATAATCTGTGGACTATTAGGGTGTTGATGAAACACAGAAATTGCATCGGGATTGAATACAACAGTCACCATGCCCTCTTTCCTACATGGGAGGAATGTCTCAAACAGTCTACGCTTTGATCGTTCCCTGGATGACCAGTAGTAGTTTCCCATGCACATCTGGAAGCGTTCTGTAATCTGTGGACTATCTGAGTGTTTATGAAACACAGTTATCGCATCGGGATTGAATACAACAGTCACCATGCGCACATTCCTCAATGCGAGTAATATCTCAAACAGCCTACGCTTTGATCGTTCACTGGAAGACCAGTAGTAGTTTCCGATGCACATCTGGAGGCATTCTGTATTCTGTGGACTATCAGAGTGTTGATGAAACCAAAATTGCATCGGGATTGAATACAACAGTCACCATGCACACTTTCCTCCATCGGAGTAATGTCTCAAACAGTCTGCGCTTTGATCGTTCCCAGGAAGACCAGTAGTAGTTTCCGATGCACATCTGGAGCCATTGTGTATTCTGTGGACAATCAGAGTGTTGATGAAACACAGATATTGCATCGGGAGTGAATACAACAGTCACCATGCGCACTTTCCTCCATAGGAGTAATGTCTCAAACAGTGTACGCTTTGATCGTTCCCTGGAAGAGCAGTAGTAGTTTCCGATGCACATCTCTAGGCATTCTGTAATCTGTGGACTATCAGAGTGTTCATGAAACACAGAAATTGTATCGGAATTGAATACAACAGTCACCATGCGCACTTTCCACCATGGGAGTAATTCTCAAACATTCTACGCTTTGATCTTTCCCTGGAAGTCCAGTAGTAGTTTCCGATGCATATTTGGAGGCATTCTGTAATCAGTGGACCTTCAAAGTGTTGATGAAACACAGAAATTGCCTCGGGATTGAATACAACAGTCACCATGCACACTTTCCTCCATTGGAGAAATGTCTTAAACAGTCTCCTATTTGATCGTACCCTGGAAGACAAGTAGCAGTTTCCGATTTACATCTGGAGGCATTCTGTAACCTGTGGACTATCAGAGTGTTGATGAAACACAGAAATTGCATCGAGATTGAATACAACAGTCACCATGCGCACTTTTCTCCATGGGAGTGATGTCTCAAACAGTCTACGCTTTGATCGTTCCCTGGTAGACCAGTAGTAGTTTCCGATGCACATCTGGAGGCATTCTGTATTCTGTCGACTATCAGAGTGTTCATGAAACACAGAAATTGCATCGGAATTGAATACAACAGTCACCATGCGCACTTTCCTCCATGGGAGTAATTCTCAAACAGTCTACACTTTGATCGTTCCCTGGAAGACCAGTAGTAATTTCCCATGCACACCTTTAGCCACTCTGTAATCTGTGGACTATCAGAGTGTTGATGAAACACAGAAATTGCATCTGGATTGAATTCAACAGTCACCATGCGCCCTTTCCTCCATGGGAGTAATTTTCCATAGAGACTACGCTTTGATCGTTCCCTGGAAGACCAGTACTAGTTTCCGATGCACATCTAGAGGCATTCTGTAATCTGTGGACCATCAGAGTGTTGATGAAACACAGAAATTGCATCGGGATTGAATACAAAAGTCACCATGCGCACTTTCCTCCATGGGAGTAATGTCTCAAAGAGTCTAAGCTTTGAGCGTTCCCTGGAAGACCAGTAGTAGTTTCCGATGCACATCTGGAGGCATTCTGTAATCTGTGGACCATCAGAGTGTTGATGAAAAAGAGAAATTGCATCGGGATTGAATACAACAGTCACCATGCGCACATTCCTCCATTATAGTAATGTCTCAAACAGTGTACGCTTAGATCGTTCCCTGGAAGACCAGTAGTAGTTTCCGATGCACATCTGGAAGCATTTTTTAATCTGTGGACTATCAGAGTGTTGATGAAACACAGTTGTCGCATCGGGATTGAATACAACAGTCACCATGTTCACTTTCCTCCATAGGAGTAATATCTCAAACAGTCTACGCTTTGATCGTTCCCTGGAAGACCAGTAGTAGTTTCCGATGCACATCTGGAAGCATTTTTTAATCTGTGGACTATCAGAGAGTCGATGAAGCACAGTTATCCCATCGGGATTGAATACAACAGTCACCATGCCCTCTTTCCTCCATGGGAGTGATGTCTCAATCAGTCTACGCTTTAATCGTTCCCTCGAAGACCAGTAGTAGTGTCCGATGCACATCTGGAGGCATTCTGTAATCTGTGGACTATCAGAGTATTGATGAAACACAGAAATTGCATCGGGATTGAATACAACAGTCACCATGCACACTTTCCTCCATGGGAGTAATGTCTCAAACAGTCTACGCTTTCATCCTTCCCTGTAAGACCAGTAGTAGTTTCCGATGCACATCTGGAGGCATTCTGTAATCTGTCGATGATCAGAGAGTTGATGAAAAAGAGAAATTGCATCGGGATTGAATACAACAGTCACCTAGCGCACTTTCCTCCATGGGAGTAATGTCTCAAACAGTCTACGCTTTGATCGTTCCCTGGAAGACCAGTAGTAGTTTTCGATGCACATCTGGAGGCATTCTGTAATCTGTGGACTATCAGAGTGTTGATGAAACACAGTTATCGCATCGGGATTGAATACAACAGTCACCATGTTCACTTTCCTCCATAGGAGTAATATCTCAAACAGTCTACGCTTTGATCGTTCCCTGAAAGACCAGTAGTAGTTTCCGATGCACATCTGGAAGCATTAAGTAATCTGTGGACTATCAGAGTGTTGATGAAACACAGTTATCAGATCGGGATTGAATACAACAGTCACAATGCGCACTTGCCTACATGCGAGTAATATCTCAAACAGCCTACGCTTTGATCACTCCCTGAAAGACCAGTAGTAGTTTCCGATGCACATCTGGAGGCATTCAGTAATCTGTGGACCATCAGAGTGATGATGAAACACAGAAATTGCATCGGGATTGAATACAACAGTCACCTTGCGCACTTTCCTCCATGGGAGTAATGTCACAAACAGTCTACGCTTTCATCGTTCCCTGGAAGACCAGCAAAAGATTCCGATGCAGATCTGGATGCATTCTGTAATCTGTGGACTATCAGAGTATTGATGAAACACAGAAATTGCATCGGGATTGAATACAACAGTCACCATGCACACTTTCCTCCATGGGAGTAATGTCTCAAACAGTCTACGCTTTCATCCTTCCCTGTAAGACCAGTAGTAGTTTCCGATGCACATCTGGAGGCATTCTGTAATCTGTGGATGATCAGAGAGTTGATGAAAAAGAGAAATTGCATCGGGATTGAATACAACAGTCACCACGCGCACTTTCCTCCATGGGTGTAATGTCTCAAACAGTTAACTTTTTGATCGTTCCCTGGAAGACCAGTAGTATTTTCCGATGCACATCTGGAGGCATTCTGTAATCTGTGGAGTATCAGAGTGTTGATGAAACACAGAAATTGCATTGAGATTGTATACAACAGTCACCATGCGCACTTTCCTCCATTTGAGTAATGTCTCAAACAGTCTACGCCTTCATCGTTCCCTGGAAGACCAGTAGTAGTTTCCGATGCACATCTGGTGGTTTTCTGTAATCTGTGGACTATCAGATTGTTTTGGAACACAGAAATTGCTTCGGGATTGAATACAACAGTCACCATGCGCACTTTCCTCCATGTGAGTAATGTCTCAAAGAGTCTACGCTTTGGTCGTTCCCTGGAAGACCAGTAGTACTTTCCGATTCACATCTGGAGGCATTCTGTATTCTGTGGACTATCAGAGTGTTAATGAAACAAAAATTGCATCGGGATTGAATACAACAGTCACCAAGCACAGTTTCCTCCATGGGAGTAATGTCTCAAACAGTCTACGCTTTGATCGTTCCACAGGAAGACCAGTAGTAGTTTCCGATGCACATCTGGAGCCATTCTGTTATCTGTGGACAGAGTGTTGATGAAACACAGATATTGCATCGGGAGTGAATACAACAGTCACCGTGTGCACTTTCCTCCATGGGATTGATGTCTCAAACAGTCTACGCTATGGTCTTTCCCTGGAAGACCAGTAGTAGTTTCCGATGCACATCTGGAGGCATTCTGTAATCTGTGGACTTTCAGAGTGTTCATGAAACACAGAAATTGCATCGGAATTGAATACAACAGCCACCATGCGCACTTTCCTATATGGGAGTAATTCTCAAAGTCTACACTTTGATCGATCCCTGGAAAACCAGTAGTAGTTTCCGATGCGCATCTGGAGGCATTCTGTAATCTGTGGACTACCAGAGTGTTGATGAGACACAGAAATCGCATCGGGATTGAATACAACAGTCACCATGCGCACTTTACTCCATGGGTGTAATGTCTCAACAGTCTACGCTTTGGTCGTTCCCTGGAAGACCAGTATAAGTTTCCGATGCACATCTGTAGGCATTCTGTAATCTGTGGATGATCAGAGAGTTGATGAAAAAGAGAAATTGCATCGGGATTGAATACAACAGTCACCACGCGCACTTTCCTCCATGGGAGTAATGTCTCAAACAGTTAACTTTTTGATCGTACCCTGGAAGACAAGTAGCAGTTTCCGATTTACATCTGGAGGCATTCTGTAACCTGTGGACTATCAGAGTGTTGATGAAACACAGAAATTGCATCGAGATTGAATACAACAGTCACCATGCGCACTTTTCTCCATGGGAGTGATGTCTCAAACAGTCTACGCTTTGGTCGTTCCCTGGTAGACCAGTAGTAGTTTCCGATGCACATCTGGAGGCATTCTGTATTCTGTCGACTATCAGAGTGTTCATGAAACACAGAAATTGCATCGGAATTGAATACAACAGTCACCATGCGCACTTTCCTCCATGGGAGTAATTCTCAAACAGTCTACACTTTGATCGTTCCCTGGAAGACCAGTAGTAATTTCCCATGCACACCTTTAGCCACTCTGTAAACTGTGGACTATCAGAGTGTTGATGAAACACAGAAATTGCATCTGGATTGAATTCAACAGTCACCATGCGCCCTTTCCTCCATGGGAGTAATTTTCCATAGAGACTACGCTTTGATCGTTCCCTGGAAGACCAGTACTAGTTTCCGATGCACATCTAGAGGCATTCTGTAATCTGTGGACCATCAGAGTGTTGATGAAACACAGAAATTGCATCGGGATTGAATACAAAAGTCACCATGCGCACTTTCCACCATGGGAGTAATGTCTCAAAGAGTCTAAGCTTTGAGCGTTCCCTGGAAGACCAGTAGTAGTTTCCGATGCACATCTGGAGGCATTCTGTAATCTGTGGACCATCAGAGTGTTGATGAAAAAGAGAAATTGCATCGGGATTGAATACAACAGTCACCATGCGCACATTCCTCCATTATAGTAATGTCTCAAACAGTGTACGCTTAGATCGTTCCGTGGAAGACCAGTAGTAGTTTCCGATGCACATCTGGAAGCATTTTTTAATCTGTGGACTATCAGAGTGTTGATGAAACACAGTTGTCGCATCGGGATTGAATACAACAGTCACCATGTTCACTTTCCTCCATAGGAGTAATATCTCAAACAGTCTACGCTTTGATCGTTCCCTGGAAGACCAGAAGTAGTTTCCGATGCACATCTGGAAGCATTTTTTAATCTGTGGACTATCAGAGAGTCGATGAAGCACAGTTATCTCATCGGGATTGAATACAACAGTCACCATGCCCTCTTTCCTCCATGGGAGTGATGTCTCAATCAGTCTACGCTTTAATCGTTCCCTCGAAGACCAGTAGTAGTGTCCGATGCACATCTGGAGGCATTCTGTAATCTGTGGACTATCAGAGTATTGATGAAACACAGAAATTGCATCGGGATTGAATACAACAGTCACCATGCACACTTTCCTCCATGGGAGTAATGTCTCAAACAGTCTACGCTTTCATCCTTCCCTGTAAGACCAGTAGTAGTTTCCGATGCACATCTGGAGGCATTCTGTAATCTGTCGATGATCAGAGAGTTGATGAAAAAGAGAAATTGCATCGGGATTGAATACAACAGTCACCTAGCGCACTTTCCTCCATGGGAGTAATGTCTCAAACAGTCTACGCTTTGATCGTTCCCTGGAAGACCAGTAGTAGTTTTCGATGCACATCTGGAAGCATTCTGTAATCTGTGGACTATCAGAGTGTTGATGAAACACAGTTATCGCATCGGGATTGAATACAACAGTCACCATGTTCACTTTCCTCCATAGGAGTAATATCTCAAACAGTCTACGCTTTGATCGTTCCCTGAAAGACCAGTAGTAGTTTCCGATGCACATCTGGAAGCATTAAGTAATCTGTGGACTATCAGAGTGTTGATGAAACACAGTTATCAGATTGGGATTGAATACAACAGTCACAATGCGCACTTGCCTACATGCGAGTAATATCTCAAACAGCCTACGCTTTGATCACTCCCTGAAAGACCAGTAGTAGTTTCCGATGCACATCTGGAGGCATTCAGTAATCTGTGGACCATCAGAGTGATGATGAAACACAGAAATTGCATCGGGATTGAATACAACAGTCACCTTGCGCACTTTCCTCCATGGGAGTAATGTCACAAACAGTCTACGCTTTCATCGTTCCCTGGAAGACCAGCAAAAGATTCCGATGCAGATCTGGATGCATTCTGTAATCTGTGGACTATCAGAGTATTGATGAAACACAGAAATTGCATCGGGATTGAATACAACAGTCACCATGCACACTTTCCTCCATGGGAGTAATGTCTCAAACAGTCTACGCTTTCATCCTTCCCTGTAAGACCAGTAGTAGTTTCCGATGCACATCTGGAGGCATTCTGTAATCTGTGGATGATCAGGGAGTTGATGAAAAAGAGAAATTGCATCGGGATTGAATACAACAGTCACCACGCGCACTTTCCTCCATGGGTGTAATGTCTCAAACAGTTAACTTTTTGATCGTTCCCTGGAAGACCAGTAGTATTTTCCGATGCACATCTGGAGGCATTCTGTAATCTGTGGAGTATCAGAGTGTTGATGAAACACAGAAATTGCATTGAGATTGTATACAACAGTCACCATGCGCACTTTCCTCCATTTGAGTAATGTCTCAAACAGTCTACGCCTTCATCGTTCCCTGGAAGACCAGTAGTAGTTTCCGATGCACATCTGGTGGTTTTCTGTAATCTGTGGACTATCAGATTGTTTTGGAACACAGAAATTGCTTCGGGATTGAATACAACAGTCACCATGCGCACTTTCCTCCATGTGAGTAATGTCTCAAAGAGTCTACGCTTTGGTCGTTCCCTGGAAGACCAGTAGTACTTTCCGATTCACATCTGGAGGCATTCTGTATTCTGTGGACTATCAGAGTGTTAATGAAACAAAAATTGCATCGGGATTGAATACAACAGTCACCAAGCACAGTTTCCTCCATGGGAGTAATGTCTCAAACAGTCTACGCTTTGATCGTTCCACAGGAAGACCAGTAGTAGTTTCCGATGCACATCTGGAGCCATTCTGTTATCTGTGGACAGAGTGTTGATGAAACACAGATATTGCATCGCCAGTGAATACAACAGTCACCGTGTGCACTTTCCTCCATGGGATTGATGTCTCAAACAGTCTACGCTATGGTCTTTCCCTGGAAGACCAGTAGTAGTTTCCGATGCACATCTGGAGGCATTCTGTAATCTGTGGACTTTCAGAGTGTTCATGAAACACAGAAATTGCATCGGAATTGAATACAACAGTCACCATGCGCACTTTCCTATATGGGAGTAATTCTCAAAGTCTACACTTTGATCGATCCCTGGAAAACCAGTAGTAGTTTCCGATGCGCATCTGGAGGCATTCTGTAATCTGTGGACTACCAGAGTGTTGATGAGACACAGAAATCGCATCGGGATTGAATACAACAGTCACCATGCGCACTTTACTCCATGGGTGTAATGTCTCAACAGTCTACGCTTTGGTCGTTCCCTGGAAGACCAGTATAAGTTTCCGATGCACATCTGTAGGCATTCTGTAATCTGTGGATGATCAGAGAGTTGATGAAAAAGAGAAATTGCATCGGGATTGAATACAACAGTCACCACGCGCACTTTCCTCCATGGGAGTAATGTCTCAAACAGTTAACTTTTTGATCGTTCCCTGGAAGACCAGTAGTATTTTCCGATGCACATCTGGAGGCATTCTGTAATCTGTGGAGTATCAGAGTGTTGATGAAAGACAGAAATTGCATTGAGATTGTATACAACAGTCACCATGCGCACTTTCCTCCATTTCAGTAATGTCTCAAACAGTCTACGCCTTCATCGTTCCCTGGAAGACCAGTAGTAGTTTCCGATGCACATCTGGAGGTTTTCTGTAATCTGTGGACTATCAGATTGTTTTGGAACACAGAAATTGCTTCGGGATTGAATACAACAGTCACCATGCGCACTTTACTCCATGTGAGTAATGTCTCAAAGAGTCTACGCTTTGATCGTTCCCTGGAAGACCAGTAGTAGTTTCCGATGCACATCTGGAGGCATTCTGTATTCTGTGGACTATCAGAGTGTTAATGAAACAAAAATTGCATAGGGACTGAATACAACTGTCACCAAGCACACTTTCCTCCATGGGAGTAATGTCTCAAACAGTCTACGCTTTGATCGTTCCCAGGAAGACCAGTAGTAGTTGCCGATGCACATCTGGAGCCATTCTGTTATCTGTGGACAGAGTGTTGATGAAACACAGATATTGCATCGGGAGTGAATACAACAGTCACCGTGTGCACTTTCCTCCATGGGATTGATGTCTCAAACAGTCTACGCTATGGTCTTTCACTGGAAGACCAGTAGTAGTTTCCGATGCACATCTGGAGGCATTCTGTAATCTGTGGACTATCAGAGTGTTCATGAAACACAGAAATTGCATCGGAATTGAATACAACAGTCACCATGCGCACTTTCCTATAAGGGAGTAATTCTCAAAGTCTACACTTTGATCGTTCCCTGGAAAACCAGTAGTAGTTTCCGATGCACATCTGGAGGCATTCTGTAATCTGTGGACTATCAGAGTGTTGATGAAACACAGAAATCGCATCGGGATTGAATACAACAGTCACCATGCGCACTTTACTCCATGGGTGTAATGTCTCAACAGTCTACGCTTTGGTCGTTCCCTGGAAGACCAGTAGTAGTTTCCGATGCACATCTGGAGGCATTCTGTGATCTGTGGACTATCAGAGAGTTGATGAAACACAGAAATTGCATCGGGATTGAATACAACTGTCACCATGCGCACTTTCCTCCATGGGAGTAATGTCTCAAACACATTACGCTTTGATCGCTCCTTGGAAGAACAGTAGTAGTGACCATTGCACATCTGGAGGCATTCTATAATCTGTGGACTATTAGGGTGTTGATGAAACACAGAAATTGCATCGGGATTGAATACAACAGTCACCATGCCCTCTTTCCTCCATGGGAGTAATGTCTCAAACAGTCTACGCTTTGATCGTTCCCTGGATGACCAGTAGTAGTTTCCCATGCACATCTGGAAGCATTCTGTAATCTGTGGACTATCTGAGTGTTTATGAAACACAGTTATCGCATCGGGATTGAATACAACAGTCACCATGCGCACATTCCTCAATGCGAGTAATATCTCAAACAGCCTACGCTTTGATCGTTCCCTGGAAGACCAGTAGTAGTTTCCGATGCACATCTGGAGGCATTCTGTATTCTGTGGACTATCAGAGTGTTGATGAAACCAAAATTGCATCGGGATTGAATACAACAGTCACCATGCACACTTTCCTCCATCGGAGTAATGTCTCAAACAGTCTGGGCTTTGATCGTTCCCAGGAAGACCAGTAGTAGTTTCCGATGCACATCTGGAGCCATTGTGTATTCTGTGGACAATCAGAGTGTTGATGAAACACAGATATTGCATCGGGAGTGAATACAACAGTCACCATGCGCACTTTCCTCCATAGGAGTAATGTCTCAAACAGTGTACGCTTTGATCGTTCCCTGGAAGAGCAGTAGTAGTTTCCGATGCACATCTCTAGGCATTCTGTAATCTGTGGACTATCAGAGTGTTCATGAAACACAGAAATTGTATCGGAATTGAATACAACAGTCACCATGCGCACTTTCCACCATGGGAGTAATTCTCAAACATTCTACGCTTTGATCTTTCCCTGGAAGTCCAGTAGTAGTTTCCGATGCATATTTGGAGGCATTCTGTAATCAGTGGACCTTCAAAGTGTTGATGAAACACAGAAATTGCCTCGGGATTGAATACAACAGTCACCATGCACACTTTCCTCCATTGGAGAAATGTCTTAAACAGTCTCCGTTTTGATCGTACCCTGGAAGACAAGTAGCAGTTTCCGATTTACATCTGGAGGCATTCTGTAATCTGTGGACTATCAGAGTGTT
This sequence comes from Schistocerca gregaria, assembly GCF_023897955.1. NCBI lineage: Eukaryota > Metazoa > Arthropoda > Insecta > Orthoptera > Acrididae > Schistocerca > Schistocerca gregaria. The sequence goes on along the minus strand of NW_026061707.1, from coordinate 12,177,884 downwards.
GATGAAACACAGAAATTGCATCGAGATTGAATACAACAGTCACCATGCGCACTTTTCTCCATGGGAGTGATGTCTCAAACAGTCTACGCTTTGATCGTTCCCTGGTAGACCAGTAGTAGTTTCCGATGCACATCTGGAGGCATTCTGTATTCTGTGGACTATCAGAGTGTTCATGAAACACAGAAATTGCATCGTAATTGAATACAACAGTCACCATGCGCACTTTCCTCCATGGGAGTAATTCTCAAACAGTCTACACTTTGATCGTTCCCTGGAAGACCAGTAGTAATTTCCCATGCACACCTTTAGCCACTCTGTAATCTGTGGACTATCAGAGTGTTGATGAAACACAGAAATTGCATCTGGATTGAATTCAACAGTCACCATGCGCCCTTTCCTCCATGGGAGTAATTTTCCATAGAGACTACGCATTGATCGTTCCCTGGAAGACCAGTACTAGTTTCCGATGCACATCTAGAGGCATTCTGTAATCTGTGGACCATCAGAGTGTTGATGAAACACAGAAATTGCATCGGGATTGAATACAAAAAGTCACCATGCGCCCTTTCCTCCATGGGAGTAATGTCTCAAAGAGTCTAAGCTTTGAGCGTTCCCTGGAAGACCAGTAGTAGTTTCCGATGCACATCTGGAGGCATTCTGTAATCTGTGGACCATCAGAGTGTTGATGAAAAAGAGAAATTGCATCGGGATTGAATACAACAGTCACCATGCGCACATTCCTCCATTATAGTAATGTCTCAAACAGTGTACGCTTAGATCGTTCCCTGGAAGACCAGTAGTAGTTTCCGATGCACATCTGGAAGCATTTTTTAATCTGTGGACTATCAGAGTGTTGATGAAACACAGTTGTCGCATCGGGATTGAATACAATAGTCACCATGTTCACTTTCCTCCATAGGAGTAATATCTCAATCAGTCTACGCTTTGATCGTTCCCTGGAAGACCAGTAGTAGTTTCCGATGCACATCTGGAAGCATTTTTTAATCTGTGGACTATCAGAGTGTCGATGAAGCACAGTTATCCCATCGGGATTGAATACAACAGTCACCATGCCCTCTTTCCTCCATGGGAGTGATGTCTCAATCAGTCTACGCTTTAATCGTTCCCTCGAAGTCCAGTAGTAGTGTCCGATGAACATCTGGAGGCATTTTGTAATCTGTGGACTATCAGAGTATTGATGAAACACAGAAATTGCATCGGGATTGAATACAACAGTCACCATGCACACTTTCCTCCATGGGAGTAATGTCTCAAACAGTCTACGCTTTCATCCTTCCCTGTAAGACCAGTAGTAGTTTCCGATGCACATCTGGAGGCATTCTGTAATCTGTGGATGATCAGAGAGTTGATGAAAAAGAGAAATTGCATCGGGATTGAATACAACAGTCACCTAGCGCACTTTCCTCCATGGGAGTAATGTCTCAAACAGTCTACGCTTTGATCGTTCCCTGGAAGACCAGTAGTAGTTTTCGATGCACATCTGGAGGCATTCTGTAATCTGTGGACTATCAGAGTGTTGATGAAACACAGTTATCGCATCGGGATTGAAAACAACAGTCACCATGCGCACTTTCCTCCATGGGAGTAATGTCTCAAACAGTCTACGATTTGATCGTTCCCTGGAAGACCAGTAGTAGTTTCCGATGCACATCTGGAAGCATTATGTAATCTGTGGACTATCAGAGTGTTGATGAAACACAGTTATCAGATCGGGATTGAATACAACAGTCACAATGCGCAGTTGCCTCCATGCGAGTAATATCTCAAACAGCCTACGCTTTGATCACTCCCTGAAAGACCAGTAGTAGTTTCCGATGCACATCTGGAGGCATTCTGTAATCTGTGGACCATCAGAGTGATGATGAAACACAGAAATTGCATCGGGATTGAATACAACAGTCACCTTGCGCACTTTCCTCCATGGGAGTAATGTCTCAAACAGTCTACACATTGATCGTTCCCTGGAAGACCAGCAAAAGTTTCCGATGCAGATCTGGATGCATTCTGTAATCTGTGGACTATCAGAGTATTGATGAAACACAGCAATTGCATCGGGATTGAATACAACAGTCACCATGCACACTTTCCTCCATGGGAGTAATGTCTCAAACAGTCTACGCTTTCATCGTTCCCTGGAAGACCAGTAGTAGTTTCCGATGCACATCTGGAGGCATTCTGTAATCTGTGAATGATCAGAGAGTTGATGAAAAAGAGAAATTGCATCGGGATTGAATACAACAGTCACCACGCGCACTTTCCTCCATGGGAGTAATGTCTCAAACAGTTAACTTTTTGATCGTTCCCTGGAAGACCAGTAGTATTTTCCGATGCACATCTGGAGGCATTCTGTAATCTGTGGACTATCAGAGTGTTGATGAAACACAGAAATTGCATTGAGATTGAATACAACAGTCACCATGCGCACTTTCCTCCATTTGAGTAATGTCTCAAACAGTCTACGTTTTCATCGTTCCCTGGAAGACCTGCAGTAATTTCCGTTGCACATCTTGACTCATTTTGTAATCTGTGGACTATCAGAGTGTTGATGAAACACAGAAATTGCATCGGGATTGAATACAACAGCCACCATGCGCACATTCCTCCATTATAGTAATGTCTCAAACAGTGTACGCTTAGATCGTTCCCTGGAAGAGCAGTAGTAGTTTCCGATGCACATCTGGAAGCATTTTTTAATCTGTGGACTATCAGAGTGTTGATGAAACACAGTTATCGCATCGGGATTGAATACAACAGTCACCATGTTCACTTTCCTCCATAGGAGTAATATCTCAAACAGTCTACGCTTTGATCGTTCCCTGGAAGACCAGTAGTAGTTTCCGATGCACATCTGGAAGCATTAAGTAATCTGTGGACTATCAGAGTGTTGATGAAACACAGTTATCAGATCGGGATTCAATACAACAGTCACAATGCGCACTTGCCTCCATGCGAGTAATATCTCAAACAGCCTACGCTTTGATCACTCCCTGAAAGACCAGTAGTAGTTTCCGATGCACATCTGGAGGCATTCAGTAATCTGTGGACCATCAGAGTGATGATGAAACACAGAAATTGCATCGGGATTGAATACAACAGTCACCTTGCGCACTTTCCTCCATGGGAGTAATGTCACAAACAGTCTACGCTTTCATCGTTCCCTGGAAGACCAGCAAAAGATTCCGATGCAGATCTGGATGCATTCTGTAATCTGTGGACTATCAGAGTATTGATGAAACACAGAAATTGCATCGGGATTGAATACAACAGTCACCATGCACACTTTCCTCCATGGGAGTAATGTCTCAAACAGTCTACGCTTTCATCCTTCCCTGTAAGACCAGTAGTAGTTTCCGATGCACATCTGGAGGCATTCTGTAATCTGTGGATGATCAGAGAGTTGATGAAAAAGAGAAATTGCATCGGGATTGAATACAACAGTCACCACGCGCACTTTCCTCCATGGGTGTAATGTCTCAAACAGTTAACTTTTTGATCGTTCCCTGGAAGACCAGTAGTATTTTCCGATGCACATCTGGAGGCATTCTGTAATCTGTGGAGTATCAGAGTGTTGATGAAACACAGAAATTGCATTGAGATTGTATACAACAGTCACCATGCGCACTTTCCTCCATTTGAGTAATGTCTCAAACAGTCTACGCCTTCATCGTTCCCTGGAAGACCAGTAGTAGTTTCCGATGCACATCTGGAGGTTTTCTGTAATCTGTGGACTATCAGATTGCTTTGGAACACAGAAATTGCTTCGGGATTGAATACAACAGTCACTATGCGCACTTTCCTCCATGTGAGTAATGTCTCAAAGAGTCTACGCTTTGGTCGTTCCCTGGAAGACCAGTAGTACTTTCCGATTCACATCTGGAGGCATTCTGTAATCTGTGGACTTTCAGAGTGTTCATGAAACACAGAAATTGCATCGGAATTGAATACAACAGTCACCATGCGCACTTTCCTATATGGGAGTAATTCTCAAAGTCTACACTTTGATCGTTCCCTGGAAAACCAGTAGTAGTTTCCGATGCGCATCTGGAGGCATTCTGTAATCTGTGGACTACCAGAGTGTTGATGAGACACAGAAATCGCATCGGGATTGAATACAACAGTCACCATGCGCACTTTACTCCATGGGTGTAATGTCTCAACAGTCTACGCTTTGGTCGTTCCCTGGAAGACCAGTATAAGTTTCCGATGCACATCTGGAGGCATTCTGTAATCTGTCGTCTATCAAAGAGTTGATGAAACACAGAAATTGCATCGGGATTGAATACAACAGTCACCATGCACACTTTCCTCCATGGGAGTAATGTCTCAAACAGTCTACGCTTTCATCGTTCCCTGGAAGACCAGTAGTAGTTTCCGATGCACATCTGGAGGCATTCTGTAATCTGTGGACTATCAGAGAGTTGATGAAACACAGAAATTGCATCGGGATTGAATACAACAGTCACCATGCGCACTTTCCTCCATGGGAGTAATGTCTCAAACACTTTACGCTTTGATCGCTCCTTGGAAGACCAGTAGTAGTGTCCATTGCACATCTGGAGGCATTCTATAATCTGTGGACTATTAGAGTGTTGATGAAACACAGAAATTGCATCGGGATTGAATACAACAGTCACAATGCGCACTTTCCTTCATGGGAGTAATGTCTCAAACAATCTACGCATTGATCGATCCCAGGAAGACCAGTAGTAGTTTCGAATGCACATCTGGAGGCATTCTGTAATCTGTGGACTATCAGAGTGTTGATGAAACACAGAAATTGCATCGAGATTGAATACAACAGTCACCATGGCCTCTTTCCTCCATGGGAGTAATGTCTCAAACAGTCTACGCTTTGATCGTTCCCTGGATGACCAGTAGTAGTTTCCCATGCACATCTGGAAGCATTCTGTAATCTGTGGACTATCCGAGTGTTTATGAAACACAGTTATCGCATCGGGATTGAATACAACAGTCACCATGCACACTTTCCTCCATTGGAGAAATGTCTTAAACAGTCTCCGTTTTGATCGTACCCTGGAAGACAAGTAGCAGTTTCCGATTTACCTCTGGAGGCATTCTGTAATCTGTGGACTATCAGAGTGTTGATGAAACACAGAAATTGCATCGAGATTGAATACAACAGTCACCATGCGCACTTTTCTCCATGGGAGTGATGTCTCAAACAGTCTACGCTTTGATCGTTCCCTGGAAGACCAGTAGTAGTTTCCGATGCCCATCTGGACGCATTCTGTAATCTGTGGACTATCAGAGTGTTGATGAAACACAGATATTGCATCCGGATCGAATACAACAGTCACCATGCGCACTTTACTCCATGGGAGTAATGTCTCAAAGAGACTACGCTTTGATCGTTCCCTGGAAGACCGGTAGTAGTTTCCGATGCATATCTGGAAGCATTCTGTAATCTGTGGACTATCAGAGTGTTGATGAAACACAGATATTGCATCGGGAGTGAATACAACAGTCACCATGCGCAGTTTCCTCCATAGGAGTAATGTCTGAAACAGTTTACGCTTTGATCGCTCCTTGGAAGACAAGTAGTAGTTTCCGTTGCACATGTGGAGGCATTCAATAATCTGTGGACTATCAGAGTGTTGATGAAACACCGAAATTGCATCGGGATTGAATACAACAGTCACCATGCACAATTTCCTCCGTGGGAGTACTGTCTCAAACAGTCTACGATTTTATCATTCCCGGTAAGACCAGTAGTAGTTTCCGATGCACATCTGGAGCCATTGTGTATTCTGTGGACAATCAGAGTGTTGATGAAACACAGATATTGCATCGGGAGTGAATACAACAGTCACCATGCGCACTTTCCTCCATAGGAGTAATGTCTCAAACAGTGTACGCTTTGATCGTTCCCTGGAAGAGCAGTAGTAGTTTCCGATGTACATCTCTAGGCATTCTGTAATCTGTGGACTATCAGGGTGTTCATGAAACACAGAAATTGTATCGGAATTGAGTACAACAGTCATCATGCGCACTTTCCACCATGGGAGTAATTCTCAAACAGTCTACGTTTTGATCTTTCCCTGGAAGTCCAGTAGTAGTTTCCGATGCATATTTGGAGGCATTCTGTAATCAGTGGACCTTCAAAGTGTTGATGAAACACAGAAATTGCCTCGGGATTGAATACAACAGTCACCATGCACACTTTCCTCCATTGGAGTAATGTCTTAAACAGTCTAGGTTTTGATCGTACCCTGGAAGACAAGTAGCAGTTTCCGATTTACATCTGGAGGCATTCTGTAATCTGTGGACTATCAGAGTGTTGATGAAACACAGAAATTGCATCGAGATTGAATACAACAGTCACCATGCGCACTTTTCTCCATGGGAGTGATGTCTCAAACAGTCTACGCTTTGATCGTTCCCTGGAAGACCAGTAGTAGTTTCCGATGCGCATCTGGAGGCATTCTGTAATCTGTGGACTATAAGACTGTTGATGAAACACAGAAATTAAATCGGGATTGAATACAACAGTCACCACGCGCACTTTCCTCCATCTGAGCAATGTCTCAAAGAGTTTACGCTCAGATCGTCCCCTGGAAGACCAGTAGTAGTTTCCGATGCACATCTGGAGGCATTCTGTAATCTGTGCACTATCAGAGTGTTGATGAAACACAGAAATTGCATCGGGATTGAATAGAACAGTCCCCATTCGTACTTTCCTCCATGGGAGTAGTATCTCAAAGTGTCTACGCTTTGATCGCTCCCTGGAAGGCCAGAAGTTGTTTCCGATGCACAACTGGAGGCATTCTGTAATCTGTGGAATATCAGGGTGTTGATGAAACACAGAAATTGCATCGGGATTGAATACAACAGTCACCATGCGCACTTTCCTCCATGGGAGTAATGTCTCAAACAGTCTACGCTTTGATCGTTCCCTGGAAGACCAGTATTAGATTCCGATGCACATCTGGTGGCATTCTGAAATCTGTGGACCATCAGAGTGTTGATGAAACACAGAAATTGCATCGGGATTGAATACAACAGTCACCACGCGCACTTTCCTCCTGGGAGTAATGTCTCAAACAGTCTACGCTTTGATAGTACCCTGGAAGGCCAGTAGTAGTTTCCGATGCACGTCTGGTGGCATTCTGTAATCTGTGGACTATCAGAGTGTTGATGAAACACAGTTATCGCCTCGGGATTAAATACAACAGTCACCATGCGCCCTTTCCTCCATGGGAGTAATTTCTCAAAGAGACTACGCTTTGATAGTTCCCTGGAAGACCAGTAGTAGTTTCCGATGCACATCTGGAAGCATTTTCTAATCTGTGGACTATCAGAGTGTCGATGAAACATAGTTATCGCATCGGGATTGAATACAACAGTCACCATGCGCACATTCCTCCATAGGAGTAATGTCTCAAACAGTCTACGCTTTGATCGTTCCCTGGAAGACCAGTAGTAGTTTCCGATGCACATTTGGAAGCATTTTTTAATCTGTAGACTATCAGAGTGTTGATGAAACACAGTTATCGCATCGGGATTGAATACAACAGTCACCATGTGCACTTTCCTCCATAGGAGTAATGTCTCAAACAGTCTACGCTTTGATCGTTCCCTGGAAGACCAGTAGTAGCTTCCGATGCACATCTGGAAGCATTTTTTAATCTGTGGACTATCAGAGTGTAGATGAAACACAGTTATTGCATCGGGGTCGAATATAACAGTCACCATGCGCACTTTCCTCCATGGGAGTAATTCTCAAACAGTCTACACTTTGATCGTTCCCTGGAAAACCAGTAGTAGTTTCCGAAACACATCTGGAGGCATTCTGTAACCTGTGGACTATCAGAGTGTTGATGAAACACTGAAATTGCCTCGGGATTGAATACAACAGTCACCATGCGCACTTTACTCCATGGGTGTAATGTCTCAACAGTCTACGCTTTGATCGTTCCCATGAAGACCAGTATAAGTTTCCGATGCACATCTGGAGGCATTCTGTAATCTGTCGACTATCAGAGTGTAGATGAAACACACAAATTTCATGGGGATTGAATACAACAGTCACCATGCACACTTTCCTCAATGGGAGTAATGTCTCAATCAGTCTACGCTTTCATCGTTCCCTGGAAGACCAGTAGTAGTTTCCCATGCACATCTGGAGGCATTCTGTAATCTGTGGACTATCAGTGTGTTGATGAAACACAGGAATTGCATCGAGATTGAGTACAACAGTCACCATGCACACTTTCCTCCATGGGAGTAATGTCTCAAACAGTCTACGCTTTCATCGTTCCCTGAAAGACCAGTAGTAGTTTCCGATGCTCATCTGGAGGCATTCTGTAACCTGTGGACTATCAGAGAGTTGATGGAACACAGAAATTGCATCGGGATTGAATACAACAGTCACCATGCCCACTTTCCTCCATGGGAGTAATGTCTCAAACAGTCTACGCTTTGATCGTTCCCTGGAAGACCAGTAGTAGTTTCCGATGCACATCTGGATGCATTCTGTAATCTGTGCACTATCAGAGTTTTGATGAAACACAGAAATTGCATCGGGATTGAATACAACAGTCACCACGCGCACTTTCCTCCATCTGAGCAATGTCTCAAAGAGTTTACGCTCAGATCGTCCCCTGGAAGACCAGTAGTAGTTTCCGATGCACATCTGGAGGCATTCTGTAATCTGTGCACTATCAGAATGTTGATGAAACACAGAAATTGCATCGGGATTGAATAGAACAGTCCCCATTCGTACTTTCCTCCATGGGAGTAGTATCTCAAAGTGTCTACGCTTTGATCGCTCCCTGGAAGACCAGAAGTTGTTTCCGATGCACAACTGGAGGCATTCTGTAATCTGTGGAATATCAGAGTGTTGATGAAACACAGAAATTGCATCGGGATTGAATACAACAGTCACCATGCGCACTTTCCTCCATGGGAGTAATGTCTCAATCAGTCTACGCTTTGATCGTTCCCTGGAAGACCAGTATTAGATTCCGATGCACATCTGGTGGCATTCTGAAATCTGTGGACCATCAGAGTGTTGATGAAACACAGAAATTGCATCGGGATTGAATACAACAGTCACCACGCGCACTTTCCTCCCGGGAGTAATGTCTCAAACAGTCTACGCTTTGATAGTACCCTGGAAGACCAGTAGTAGTTTCCGATGCACATCTGGTGGCATTCTGTAATCTGTGGATTATCAGAGTGTTGATGAAACAAAGTTATCGCCTCGGGATTAAATACAACAGTCACCATGCGCCCTTTCCTCCATCGGAGTAATTTCTCAAAGAGACTACGCTTTGATAGTTCCCTGGAAGAACAGTAGTAGTTTCCGATGCACATCTGGAAGCATTTTTTAATCTGTGGACTACCAGAGTGTCGATGAAACATAGTTATCGCATCGGGATTGAATACAACAGTCACCATGCGCACTTTCCTCCATAGGAGTAATGTCTCAAACAGTCTACGCTTTGATCGTTCCCTGGAAGACCAGTAGTAGTTTCCGATGCATATTTGGAGGCATTCTGTAATCATTGGACCTTCAAAGTGTTGATGAAACACAGAAATTGCCTCGGGATTGAATACAACAGTCACCATGCACACTTTCCTCCATTGGAGTAATGTCTTAAACAGTCTAGGTTTTGATCGTACCCTGGAAGACAAGTAGCAGTTTCCGATTTACATCTGGAGGCATTCTGTAATCGGTGGACTATAAGAGTGTTGATGAAACACAGAAATTGCATCGAGATTGAATACAACAATCACCATGCGCACTTTTCTCCATGGGAGTGATGTCTCAAACAGTCTACGCTTTGATCGTTCCCTGGAAGACCAGTAGTAGTTTCCGATGCGCATCTGGAGGCATTCTGTAATCTGTGGACTATAAGACTGTTGATGAAACACAGAAATTAAATCGGGATTGAATACAACAGTCACCACGCGCACTTTCCTCCATCTGAGCAATGTCTCAAAGAGTTTACGCTCAGATCGTCCCCTGGAAGACCAGTAGTAGTTTCCGATGCACATCTGGAGGCATTCTGTAATCTGTGCACTATCAGAGTGTTGATGAAACATAGAAATTGCATCGGGATTGAAAAGAACAGTCCCCATTCGTACTTTCCTCCATGGGAGTAGTATCTCAAAGTGTCTACGCTTTGATCGCTCCCTGGAAGGCCAGAAGTTGTTTCCGATGCACAACTGGAGGCATTCTGTAATCTGTGGAATATCAGAGTGTTGATGAAACACAGAAATTGCATCGGGATTGAATACAACAGTCCCCATGCGCACTTTCCTCCATGGGAGTAATGTCTCAAACAGTCTACGCTTTGATCGTTCCCTGGAAGACCAGTATTAGATTCCGATGCACATCTGGTGGCATTCTGAAATCTGTGGACCATCAGAGTGTTGATGAAACACAGAAATTGCATCGGGATTGAATACAACAGTCACCACGCGCACTTTCCTCCCGGGAGTAATGTCTCAAACAGTCTACGCTTTGATAGTACCCTGGAAGGCCAGTAGTAGTTTCCGATGCACGTCTGGTGGCATTCTGTAATCTGTGGACTATCAGAGTGTTGATGAAACACAGTTATCGCCTCGGGATTAAATACAACAGTCACCATGCGCCCTTTCCTCCATGGGAGTAATTTCTCAAAGAGACTACGCTTTGATAGTTCCCTGGAAGACCAGTAGTAGTTTCCGATGCACATCTGGAAGCATTTTCTAATCTGTGGACTATCAGAGTGTCGATGAAACATAGTTATCGCATCGGGATTGAATACAACAGTCACCATGCGCACATTCCTCCATAGGAGTAATGTCTCAAACAGCCTACGCTTTGATCGTTCCCTGGAAGACCAGTAGTAGTTTCCGATGCACATTTGGAAGCATTTTTTAATCTGTAGACTATCAGAGTGTTGATGAAACACAGTTATCGCATCGGGATTGAATACAACAGTCACCATGTGCACTTTCCTCCATAGGAGTAATGTCTCAAACAGTCTACGCTTTGATCGTTCCCTGGAAGACCAGTAGTAGCTTCCGATGCACATCTGGAAGCATTTTTTAATCTGTGGACTATCAGAGTGTAGATGAAACACAGTTATTGCATCGGGGTCGAATACAACTGTCACCATGCGCACTTTCCTCCATGGGAGTAATTCTCAAACAGTCTACACTTTGATCGTTCCCTGGAAAACCAGTAGTAGTTTCCGAAACACATCTGAAGGCATTCTGTAACCTGCGGACTATCAGAGTGTTGATGAAACACTGAAATTGCCTCGGGATTGAATACAACAGTCACCATGCGCACTTTACTCCATGGGTGTAATGTCTCAACAGTCTACGCTTTGATCGTTCCCATGAAGACCAGTATAAGTTTCCGATGCACATCTGGAGGCATTCTGTAATCTGTCGACTATCAGAGTGTTGATGAAACACACAAATTTCATGGGGATTGAATACAACAGTCACCATGCACACTTTCCTCCATGGGAGTAATGTGTCAATCAGTCTACGCTTTCATCGTTCCCTGGAAGACCAGTATTAGTTTCCGATGCACATCTGGAGGCATTCTGTAATCTGTGGACTATCAGTGTGTTGATGAAACACAGGAATTGCATCGAGATTGAGTACAACAGTCACCATGCACACTTTCCTCCATGGGAGTAATGTCTCAAACAGTCTACGCTTTCATCGTTCCCTGAAAGACCAGTAGTAGTTTCCGATGCTCATCTGGAGGCATTCTGTAATCTGTGGACTATCAGAGAGTTGATGGAACACAGAAATTGCATCGGGATTGAATACAACAGTCACCATGCCCACTTTCCTCCATGGGAGTAATGTCTCAAACAGTCTACGCTTTGATCGTTCCCTGGAAGACCAGTAGTAGTTTCCGATGCACATCTGGATGCATTCTGTAATCTGTGCACTATCAGAGTTTTGATGAAACATAGAAATTGCATCGGGATTGAATACAACAGTCACCACGCGCACTTTCCTCCATCTGAGCAATGTCTCAAAGAGTTTACGCTCAGATCGTCCCCTGGAAGACCAGTAGTAGTTTCCGATGCACATCTGGAGGCATTCTGTAATCTGTGCACTATCAGAGTGTTGATGAAACACAGAAATTGCATCGGGATTGAATAGAACAGTCCCCATTCGTACTTTCCTCCATGGGAGTAGTATCTCAAAGTGTCTACGCTTTGATCGCTCCCTGGAAGACCAGAAGTTGTTTCCGATGCACAACTGGAGGCACTCTGTAATCTGTGGAATATCAGAGTGTTGATGAAACACAGAAATTGCATCGGGATTGAATACAACAGTCACCATGCGCACTTTCCTCCATGGGAGTAATGTCTCAAACAGTCTACGCTTTGATCGTTCCCTGGAAGACCAGTATTAGATTCCGATGCACATCTGGTGGCATTCTGAAATCTGTGGACCATCAGAGTGTTGATGGAACACAGAAATTGCATCGGGATTGAATACAACAGTCACCACGCGCACTTTCCTCCCGGGAGTAATGTCTCAAACAGTCTACGCTTTGATAGTACCCTGGAAGACCAGTAGTAGTTTCCGATGCACATCTGGTGGCATTCTGTAATCTGTGGACTATCAGAGTGTTGATGAAACACAGTTATCGCCTCGGGATTAAATACAACAGTCACCATGCGCCCTTTCCTCCATGGGAGTAATTTCTCAAAGAGACTACGCTTTGATAGTTCCCTGGAAGACCAGTAGTAGTTTCCGATGCACATCTGGAAGCATTTTTTAATCTGTGGACTACCAGAGTGTCGATGAAACATAGTTATCGTATCGGGATTGAATACAACAGTCACCATGCGCACTTTCCTCCATAGGAGTAATGTCTCAAACAGTCTACGCTTTGATCGTTCCCTGGAAGACCAGTAGTAGTTTCCGATGCACATTTGGAAGCATTTTTTAATCTGTGGACTATCAGAGTGTCGATGAAACACAGTTATTGCATCGGGGTCGAATACAACAGTCACCATGCGCACTTTCCTCCATGGGAGTAATTCTCAAACAGTCTACAATTTCATCGTTCCCTGGAAAACCAGTAGTAGTTTCCGAAACACATCTGGAGGCATTCTGTAACCTGTGGACTATCAGAGTGTTGATGAAATACTGAAATTGCCTCGGGATTGAATACAACAGTCACCATGCGCACTTTACTCCATGGGTGTAATGTCTCAACAGTCTACGCTTTGATCGTTCCCATGAAGACCAGTATAAGTATCCGATGCACATCTGGAGGCATTCTGTAATCTGTCGACTATCAGAGTGTTGATGAAACACACAAATTTCATGGGGATTGAATACAACAGTCACCATGCACACTTTCCTCCATGGGAGTAATGTCTCAAACAGTCTACGCTTTCATCGTTCCCTGGAAGTCCAGTAGTAGTTTCCGATGCACATCTGGAGGCATTCTGTAATCTGTGGACTATCAGTGTGTTGATGAAACACAGGAATTGCATCGAGATTGAGTACAACAGTCACCATGCACACTTTCCTCCATGGGAGTAATGTCTGAAACAGTCTACGCTTTCATCGTTCCCTGAAAGACCAGTAGTAGTTTCCGATAATCATCTGGAGGCATTCTGTAATCTGTGGACTATCAGAGAGTTGATGAAACACAGAAATTGCATCGGGATTGAATTCAAAAGTCACCATGCCCACTTTCCTCCATGGGAGTAATGTCTCAAACAGTCTACGCTTTGATCGTTCCCTGGAAGACCAGTAGTAGTTTCCGATGCACAGCTGGATGCATTCTGTAATCTGTGCACTATCAGAGTTTTGATGAAACACAGAAATTGCATCGGGATTGAATACAACAGTCACCATGCGCACTTTCCTCCATGGGAGTAATGTCTCAAGCAGTCTACGCTTTGATCGTTCCCTGGAAGACCAGTAGTAGTTTCCCATGCACATCTGGAAGCATTCTGTAATCTGTGGACTATCCGAGTGTTGATGAAACACAGTTATCGCATCGGGATTGAGTACAACAGTCACCATGCGCACTTTCCTCCATGGGAGTAATGTCTCAAAGAGACTACGCTTTGTACGTTCCCTGGCAGACCAGGAGTAGTTTCCACTGCACATCTGGAGGCATTCTGAAATCTGCGTACCATCAGAGTGCTGATGAAACACAGAAATTGCATCGGGATTGAATACAACAGTCACCATGCGCAGTTACCTCCATGGGAGTATTGTCTCAAACAGTCTACGCTTTGATCGTTCTCAGGAAGACCAGTTGTAGTTTCCGATACACATCTGGAGGCATTCTGTAATCTGTGGAATATCAGAGTGTTTAGGAACACAGAAATTGCGTCGGGATTGAATACAACAGGTACCATGCGCACTTTCCTCCATGGGAGTAATGTCTCAAAGAGTCTACGCTTTGATCGTTCCCTGGAAGACCAGTAGTAGTTTCCGATGCACATCTGGAGGCATTCTGTATTCTGTGGACAATTAGAGTGTTGATGATACCAAAATTGCATCGGGATTGAATACAACAGTCACCATGCACACTATCCTCCATAGGAGTAATGTCTCAAACAGGCTACGCTTTGATCGTTCCCTGGAAGCCCAGTAGTAGTTTCCGATGCACATCTGGAAGCATTTTTTAATCTGTGGACTATCAGAGTGTCGATGAAACACAGTTATTGCATCGGGATCGAATACAACAGTCACCATGCGCACTTTCCTCCATGGGAGTAATTCTCAAACAGTCTACACTTTGATCGTTCCCTGGAAAACCAGTAGTAGTTTCCGATGCACATCTGGAGGCATTCTGTAACCTGTGGACTATCAGAGTGTTAATGAAACACAGAAATTGCCTCGGGATTGAATACAACAGTCACCATGCGCACTTTACTCCATGGGTGTAATGTCTCAACAGTCTACGCTTTGATCGTTCCCATGAAGACCAGTATAAGTTTCAGATGCACATCTGGAGGCATTCTGTAATCAGTGGACTATCAGAGTGTTGATGAAACACAGATATTTCATGGGGATTGAATACAACAGTCACCATGCACTCTTTCCTCCATGGGAGTAATGTCTCAAACAGTCTACGCTTTCATCGTTCCCTGGAAGAACAGTAGTAGTTTCCAATGCACATCTGGAGGCATTCTGTAATCTGTGGACTATCAGAGTGTTGATGAAACACAGGAATTGCATCGAGATTGAGTACAACAGTCACCATGCACACTTTCCTCCATGGGAGTAATGTCTCAAACAGTCTACGCTTTCATCGTTCCCTGGAAGACCAGTAGTAGTTTCCGATGTACATCTGGAGCCATTGTGTATTCTGTGGATAATCAGAGTGTTGATGAAACACAGATGTTGCATCGGGAGTGAATACAACAGTCACCATGTGCACTTTCCTCCATAGGAGTAATGTCTCAAACAGTCTACGCTTTGATCGTTCCCTGGAAGAGCAGTAGTAGTTTCCGATGCACATCTGGAGGCATTCTCTAATCTGTCGACTATCAGAGTGTTGATGAAACACAGAAATTTCATGGGGATTGAATACAACAGTCACCATGCACACTTTCCTCCATGGGAGTAATGTCTCAAACAGTCTACGCTATCATCGTTCCCTGGAAGACCAGTATTAGTTTCCGATGCACATCTGGAGGCATTCTGTAATCTGTGGATGATCAGAGAGTTGATGAAACACAGAAATTGCATCGGGATAGAATACAACAGTCACCATGTGCACTTTCCTCCATAGGAGTAATGTCTCAAACAGTCTACGCTTTGATCGTTCCCTGGAAGACCAGTAGTAGCTTCCGATGCACATCTGGAAGCATTTTTTAATCTGTGGACTATCAGAGTGTCGATGAAACACAGTTATTGCATCGGGATCTAATACAACAGTCACCATGCGCACTTTCCTCCATGGGAGTAATTCTCAAACAGTCTACACTTTGATCGTTCCCTGGAAAACCAGTAGTAGTTTCCGATGCACATCTGGAGGCATTCTGTAACCTGTGGACTATCAGAGTGTTGATGAAACACAGAAATTGCCTCGGGATTGAATACAACAGTCACCATGCGCACTTTACTCCATGGGTGTAATGTCTCAACAGTCTACGCTTTGATCGTTCCCATGAAGACCAGTATAAGTTTCCGATTGAAATCTGGAGGCATTCTGTAATCTGTCGACTATCAGAGTGTTGATGAAACACAGAAATTTCATGGGGATTGAATACAACAGTCACCATGCACTCTTTCCTCCATGGGAGTAATGTCTCAAACAGTCTACGCTTTCATCGTTCCCTGGAAGACCATTAGTAGTTTCCGATGCACATCAGGAGGCATTCTGTAATCTGTGGACTATCAGAGTGTTGATGAAACACAGGAATTGCATCGAGATTGAGTACAACAGTCACCATGCACACTTTCCTCCATGGGAGTAATGTCTCAAACAGTCTACGCTTTGATCGTTCCCATGAAGACCAGTATAAGTTTCCGATTGAAATCTGGAGGCATTCTGTAATCTGTCGACTATCAGAGTGTTGATGAAACACAGAAATTTCATGGGGATTGAATACAACAGTCACCATGCACTCTTTCCTCCATGGGAGTAATGTCTCAAACAGTCTACGCTTTCATCGTTCCCTGGAAGACCAGTAGTAGTTTCCGATGCACATCTGGAGGCATTCTGTATTCTGTGGACAATTAGAGTGTTGATGATACCAAAATTGCATCGGGATTGAATACAACAGTCACCATGCACACTTTCCTCCATAGGAGTAATGTCTCAAACAGGCTACGCTTTGATCGTTCCCTGGAAGCCCAGTAGTAGTTTCCGATGCACATCTGGAAGCATTTTTTAATCTGTGGACTATCAGAGTGTCGATGAAACACAGTTATTGCATCGGGATCGAATACAACAGTCACCATGCGCACTTTCCTCCATGGGAGTAATTCTCAAACAGTCTACACTTTGATCGTTCCCTGGAAAACCAGTAGTAGTTTCCGATGCACATCTGGAGGCATTCTGTAACCTGTGGACTATCAGAGTGTTAATGAAACACAGAAATTGCCTCGGGATTGAATACAACAGTCACCATGCGCACTTTACTCCATGGGTGTAATGTCTCAACAGTCTACGCTTTGATCGTTCCCATGAAGACCAGTATAAGTTTCAGATGCACATCTGGAGGCATTCTGCAATCTGTGGACTATCAGAGTGTTGATGAAACACAGAAATTTCATGGGGATTGAATACAACAGTCACCATGCACTCTTTCCTCCATGGGAGTAATGTCTCAAACAGTCTACGCTTTCATCGTTCCCTGGAAGACCAGTAGTGGTTTCCGATGCACATCTGGAGGCATTCTGTAATCTGTGGACTATCAGAGTGTTGATGAAACACAGGAATTGCATCGAGATTGAGTACAACAGTCACCATGCACACTTTCCTCAATGGGAGTAATGTCTCAAACAGTCTACGCTTTGACCGTTCCCTGGAAGAGCAGTAGTAGTTTCCGATGCACATCTGGAGGCATTCTGTAATCTGTCGACTATCAGAGTGTTGATGAAACACAGAAATTTCATGGGGATTGAATACAACAGTCACCATGCACACTTTCCTCCATGGGAGTAATGTCTCAAACAGTCTACGCTTTCATCGTTCCCTGGAAGACCAGTATTAGTTTCCGATGCACATCTGGAGGCATTCTGTAATCTGTGGATGATCAGAGAGTTGATGAAACACAGAAATTGCATCGGGATAGAATACAACAGTCAACATGTGCACTTTCCTCCATAGGAGTAATGTCTCAAACAGTCTACGCTTTGATCGTTCCCTGGAAGACCAGTAGTAGCTTCCGATGCACATCTGGAAGCATTTTTTAATCTGTGGACTATCAGAGTGTCGATGAAACACAGTTATTGCATCGGGATCGAATACAACAGTCACCATGCGCACTTTCCTCCATGGGAGTAATTCTCAAACAGTCTACACTTTGATCGTTCCCTGGAAAACCAGTAGTAGTTTCCGATGCACATCTGGAGGCATTCTGTAACCTGTGGACTATCAGAGTGTTGATGAAACAGAGAAATTGCCTCGGGATTGAATACAACAGTCACCATGCGCACTTTACTCCATGGGTGTAATGTCTCAACAGTCTACGCTTTGATCGTTCCCATGAAGACCAGTATAAGTTTCCGATTGAAATCTGGAGGCATTCTGTAATCTGTCGACTATCAGAGTGTTGATGAAACACAGAAATTTCATGGGGATTGAATACAACAGTCACCATGCACACTTTCCTCCATGGGAGTAATGTCTCAAACAGTCTACGCTTTCATCGTTCCCTGGAAGACCAGTAGTAGTTTCCGATGCACATCTGGAGGCATTCTGTAATCTGTGGACTATCAGAGTGTTGATGAAACACAGGAATTGCATCGAGATTGAGTACAACAGTCACCATGCACACTTTCCTCCATGGGAGTAATGTCTCAAACAGTCTACGCTTTCATCGTTCCCTGGAAGACCAGTAGTAGTTTCCGATGCTCATCTGGAGGCATTCTCTAATCGGTGCACTATCAGAGTTTTGATGAAACACAGAAACTGCATCGGGATTGAATACAACAGTCACCATGCGCACTTTCCTCCATGGGAGTAATGTCTCAAGCAGTCTACGCTTTGATCGTTCCCTGGAAGACCAGTAGTAGCTTCCGATGCACATCTGGAAGCATTTTTTAATCTGTGGACTATCAGAGTGTCGATGAAACACAGTTATTGCATCGGGATCGAATACAACAGTCACCATGCGCACTTTCCTCCATGGGAGTAATTCTCAAACAGTCTACACTTTGATCGTTCCCTGGAAAACCAGTAGTAGTTTCCGATGCACATCTGGAGGCATTCTGTAACCTGTGGACTATCAGAGTGTTGATGAAACACAGAAATTGCCTCGGGATTGAATACAACAGTCACCATGCGCACTTTACTCCATGGGTGTAATGTCTCAACAGTCTACGCTTTGATCGTTCCCATGAAGACCAGTATAAGTTTCCGATTGAAATCTGGAGGCATTCTGTAATCTGTCGACTATCAGAGTGTTGATGAAACACAGAAATTTCATGGGGATTGAATACAACAGTCACCATGCACTCTTTCCTCCATGGGAGTAATGTCTCAAACAGTCTACGCTTTCATCGTTCCCTGGAAGACCATTAGTAGTTTCCGATGCACATCAGGAGGCATTCTGTAATCTGTGGACTATCAGAGTGTTGATGAAACACAGGAATTGCATCGAGATTGAGTACAACAGTCACCATGCACACTTTCCTCCATGGGAGTAATGTCTCAAACAGTCTACGCTTTGATCGTTCCCATGAAGACCAGTATAAGTTTCCGATTGAAATCTGGAGGCATTCTGTAATCTGTCGACTATCAGAGTGTTGATGAAACACAGAAATTTCATGGGGATTGAATACAACAGTCACCATGCACTCTTTCCTCCATGGGAGTAATGTCTCAAACAGTCTACGCTTTCATCGTTCCCTGGAAGACCAGTAGTAGTTTCCGATGCACATCTGGAGGCATTCTGTATTCTGTGGACAATTAGAGTGTTGATGATACCAAAATTGCATCGGGATTGAATACAACAGTCACCATGCATTCTTTCCTCCATGGGAGTAATGTCTCAAACAGTCTACGCTTTCATCGTTCCCTGGAAGACCATTAGTAGTTTCCGATGCACATCAGGAGGCATTCTGTAATCTGTGGACTATCAGAGTGTTGATGAAACACAGGAATTGCATCGAGATTGAGTACAACAGTCACCATGCACACTTTCCTCCATGGGAGTAATGTCTCAAACAGTCTACGCTTTGATCGTTCCCATGAAGACCAGTATAAGTTTCCGATTGAAATCTGGAGGCATTCTGTAATCTGTCGACTATCAGAGTGTTGATGAAACACAGAAATTTCATGGGGATTGAATACAACAGTCACCATGCACTCTTTCCTCCATGGGAGTAATGTCTCAAACAGTCTACGCTTTCATCGTTCCCTGGAAGACCAGTAGTAGTTTCCGATGCACATCTGGAGGCATTCTGTATTCTGTGGACAATTAGAGTGTTGATGATACCAAAATTGCATCGGGATTGAATACAACAGTCACCATGCACACTTTCCTCCATAGGAGTAATGTCTCAAACAGGCTACGTTTTGATCGTTCCCTGGAAGCCCAGTAGTAGTTTCCGATGCACATCTGGAAGCATTTTTTAATCTGTGGACTATCAGAGTGTCGATGAAACACAGTTATTGCATCGGGATCGAATACAACAGTCACCATGCGCACTTTCCTCCATGGGAGTAATTCTCAAACAGTCTACACTTTGATCGTTCCCTGGCAAACCAGTAGTAGTTTCCGATGCACATCTGGAGGCATTCTGTAACCTGTGGACTATCAGAGTGTTAATGAAACACAGAAATTGCCTCGGGATTGAATACAACAGTCACCATGCACACTTTACTCCATGGGTGTAATGTCTCAACAGTCTACGCTTTGATCGTTCCCATGAAGACCAGTATAAGTTTCAGATGCACATCTGGAGGCATTCTGCAATCTGTGGACTATCAGAGTGTTGATGAAACACAGAAATTTCATGGGGATTGAATACAACAGTCACCATGCACTCTTTCCTCCATGGGAGTAATGTCTCAAACAGTCTACGCTTTCATCGTTCCCTGGAAGACCAGTAGTGGTTTCCGATGCTCATCTGGAGGCATTCTGTAATCTGTGGACTATCAGAGTGTTGATGAAACACAGGAATTGCATCGAGATTGAGTACAACAGTCACCATGCACACTTTCCTCAATGGGAGTAATGTCTCAAACAGTCTACGCTTTCATCGTTCCCTGGAAGACCAGTAGTAGTTTCCGATGCACATCTGGAGCCATTGTGTATTCTGTGGATAATCAGAGTGTTGATGAAACACAGATGTTGCATCGGGAGTGAATACAACAGTCACCATGTGCACTTTCCTCCATAGGAGTAATGTCTCAAACAGTCTACGCTTTGATCGTTCCCTGGAAGAGCAGTGGTAGTTTCCGATGCACATCTGGAGGCATTCTGTAATCTGTCGACTATCAGAGTGTTGATGAAACACAGAAATTTCATGGGGAGAGAATACAACAGTCACCATGCACACTTTCCTCCATGGGAGTAATGTCTCAAACAGTCTACGCTTTCATCGTTCCCTGGAAGACCAGTATTAGTTTCCGATGCACATCTGGAGGCATTCTGTAATCTGTGGATGATCAGAGAGTTGATGAAACACAGAAATTGCATCGGGATAGAATACAACAGTCAACATGTGCACTTTCCTCCATAGGAGTAATGTCTCAAACAGTCTACGCTTTGATCGTTCCCTGGAAGACCAGTAGTAGCTTCCGATGCACATCTGGAAGCATTTTTTAATCTGTGGACTATCAGAGTGTCGATGAAACACAGTTATTGCATCGGGATCGAATACAACAGTCACCATGCGCACTTTCCTCCATGGGAGTAATTCTCAAACAGTCTACACTTTGATCGTTCCCTGGAAAACCAGTAGTAGTTTCCGATGCACATCTGGAGGCATTCTGCAACCTGTGGACTATCAGAGTGTTGATGAAACAGAGAAATTGCCTCGGGATTGAATACAACAGTCACCATGCGCACTTTACTCCATGGGTGTAATGTCTCAACAGTCTACGCTTTGATCGTTCCCATGAAGACCAGTATAAGTTTCCGATTGAAATCTGGAGGCATTCTGTAATCTGTCGACTATCAGAGTGTTGATGAAACACAGAAATTTCATGGGGATTGAATACAACAGTCACCATGCACACTTTCCTCCATGGGAGTAATGTCTCAAACAGTCTACGCTTTCATCGTTCCCTGGAAGACCAGTAGTAGTTTCCGATGCACATCTGGAGGCATTCTGTAATCTGTGGACTATCAGAGTGTTGATGAAACACAGGAATTGCATCGAGATTGAGTACAACAGTCACCATGCACACTTTCCTCCATGGGAGTAATGTCTCAAACAGTCTACGCTTTCATCGTTCCCTGGAAGACCAGTAGTAGTTTCCGATGCTCATCTGGAGGCATTCTCTAATCGGTGCACTATCAGAGTTTTGATGAAACACAGAAACTGCATCGGGATTGAATACAACAGTCACCATGCGCACTTTCCTCCATGGGAGTAATGTCTCAAGCAGTCTACGCTTTTATCGTTCCCTGGATGACCAGTAGTAGTTTCCCATGCACATCTGGAAGCATTCTGTAATCTGTGGACTATCCGAGTGTTGATGAAACACAGTTATCGCATCGGGATTGAATACAACAGTCACCATGCGCACTTTCCTCCATGGGAGTAATATCTCAAAGAGACTACGCTTTGAACGTTCCCTGGCAGACCAGGAGTGGTTTCCGCTGCACATCTGGAGGCATTCTGTAATCTGTGTACCATCAGAGTGTTGATGAAACACAGAAATTGCATCGGGATTGAATACAACAGTCACCATGCGCAGTTACCTCCATGGGAGTAATGTCTCAAACAGTCTGCGCTTTGATCGTTCTCAGGAAGACTAGTAGTAGTTTCCGATACACATCTGGAGGCATTCTGTAATCTGTGGACTATCAGAGTGTTTAGAAACACAGAAATTGCTTCGGGATTGAATACAACACGCACCATGCGCACTTTCCTCCATGGGAGTAATGTCTCAAAGAGTCTACGCTTTGATCGTTCCCTGGAAGACCAGTAGTAGTTTCCGATGCACATCTGGAGGCATTCTGTATTCTGTGGACAATTAGAGTGTTGATGATACCAAAATTGCATCGGGATTGAATACAACAGTCACCATGCACACTTTCCTCCATGGGAGTAATGTCTCAAACAGTCTGCGCTTTGGTCGTTCCCAGGAAGACCAGTAGTAGTTTCCGATGCACATCTGGAGCCATTGTGTATTCTGTGCATAATCAGAGAGTTGATGAAACACAGATATTGCATCGGGAGTGAATACAACAGTCACCACGTGCACTTTCCTCCATAGGAGTAATGTCTCAAACAGTCTACGCTTTGATCGTTCCCTGGAAGAGCAGTAGTAGTTTCCGATGCACATCTGGAGGCATTCTGTAATCTGTCGACTATCTGAGTGTTGATGAAACACAGATATTTCATGGGGATTAAATACAACAGTCACCATGCACACTTTCCTCCATGGGAGTAATGTCTCAAACAGTCTACGCTTTCATCGTTCCCTGGAATACCAGTAGTAGTTTCCGATGCACATCTGGAGGCATTCTGTAATCTGTGGATGATCAGAGAGTTGATGAAACACAGAAATTGCATCGGGATTGAATGCAACAGTCACCATGCGCACTTTCCTCCATGGGAGTAATGTCTCAAACAGTTTACGTTTTGATCGTTCCCTAGAAGACCAGTAGTAATTTCCGATGCACATCTGGAGGCATTCTGTAATCTGTGGACTATCAGAGTGTTGATGAAACACAGATATTGCATCGGGATTGAATACAACAGTCACCATGCCCACTTCCCTCCATGTGGTAATGTCTCAAGCAGTTTACGCTTTGATCGCTCCTTGGAAGACCAGTAGTAGTTTCCGTTGCACTTTTGGAGGCATTCTATAATCTGTGGACTATTAGAGTGTTGATGAAACACAGAAATTGCATCGGGATTGAATACAAGAAACACCATGCGCACTTTCCTCCATGGGAGTAATGTCTCAAACAATCTACGCTTTGATCGATCCCAGGAAGACCAGTAGTAGTTTCGAATGCACATCTGGAGGCATTCTGTAATCTGTGGGCTATCAGAGTGTTGATGAAACACAGAAATTGCATCGAGATTGAACACAACAGTCACCATGCGCACTTTCCTACATGGGAGTAATGTCTCAAACAGTGTACGCTTTGATCGTTCCCTGGAAGACCAGTAGTAGTTTCCGATGCACATCTGGAGGCATTCTGTAATCTGTGGACTATCAGAGTGTTGATGAAACACAGAAATTGCCTCGGGATTGAATACAACAGTCACCATGCGCACTTTACTCAATGGGTGTAATGTCTCAACAGTCTACGCTTTGATCATTCCCATGAAGACCAGTATAAGTTTCCGATGCACATCTGGAGGCATTCTGTAATCTGTCGACTATCAGAGTGTTGATGAAACACAGAAATTTCATGGGGATTGAATACAACAGTCACCATGCACTCTTTCCTCCATGGGAGTAATGTCTCAAACAGTCTACGCTTTCATCGTTCCCTGGAAGACCAGTAGTAGTTTCCGATGCACATCTGGAGGCATTCTGTAATCTGTGGACTAACAGAGTGTTGATGAAACACAGGAATTGAATCGAGATTAAATACAACGGTCACCATGCACACTTTCCTCCATGGGAGTAATGTCTCAAACAGTCTACGCTTTCATCGTTCCCTGGAAGACCAGTAGTAGTTTCCGATGCTCATCTGGAGGCATTCTGTAATCGGTGCACTATCAGAGTTTTGATGAAACACAGAAATTGCATCGGGAGTGAACACAACAGTCACCATGCGCACTTTCCTCCATGGGAGTAATGTCTCAAGCAGTCTACGCTTTGATCGTTCCCTGGATGACCAGTAGTAGTTTCCCATGCACATCTGGAAGCATTCTGTAATCTGTGGACTATCCGAGTGTTGATGAAACACAGTTATCGCATCGGGATTGAATACAACAGACACCATGCGCACTTTCCTCCATGGGAGTAATGTCTCAAAGAGACTACGCTTTGAACGTTCCCTGGCAGACCAGGAGTAGTTTCCGCTGCACATCTGGAGGCATTCTGTAATCTGTGTACCATCAGAGTGTTGATGAAACACAGAAATTGCATCGGGATTGAATACAACAGTCACCATGCGCAGTTACCTCCATGGGAGTAATGTCTCAAACAGTCTACGCTTTGATCGTTCTCAGGAAGACCAGTAGTAGTTTCCGATACACATCTGGAGGCATTCTGTAATCTGTGGACTATCAGAGTGTTTAGAAACACAGAAATTGCTTCGGGATTGAATACAACAGGCACCATGCGCACTTTCCTCCATGGGAGTAATGTCTCAAAGAGTCTACGCTTTGATCGTTCCCTGGAAGACCAGTAGTAGTTTCCGATGAACATCTGGAGGCATTCTGTATTCTGTGGACAATTAGAGTGTTGATGATACCAAAATTGCATCGGGATTGAATACAACAGTCACCATGCGCACTTTCCTCCATAGGAGTAATGTCTCAAACAGTCTACGCTTTGATCGTTCCCTGGAAGAGCAGTAGTAGTTTCCGATGCACATCTGGAGGCATTCTGTAATCTGTCGACTATCAGAGTGTTGATGAAACACAGAAATTTCATGGGGATTGAATACAACAGTCACCATGCACACATTCCTCCATGGGAGTAATGTCTCAAACAGTCTACGCTTTCATCGTTCCCTGGAAGACCAGTAGTAGTTTCCGATGCTCATCTGGAGCCATTGTGTATTCTGTGGATAATCAGAGTGTTGATGAAACACAGATGTTGCATCGGGAGTGAATACAACAGTCACCATGTGCACTTTCCTCCATAGGAGTAATGTCTCAAACAGTCTACGCTTTGATCGTTCCCTGGAAGAGCAGTAGTAGTTTCCGATGCACATCTGGAGGCATTCTGTAATCTGTCGACTATCAGAGTGTTGATGAAACACAGAAATTTCATGGGGATTGAATACAACAGTCACCATGCACACTTTCCTCCATGGGAGTAATGTCTCAAACAGTCTACGCTTTCATCGTTCCCTGGAAGACCAGTATTAGTTTCCGATGCACATCTGGAGGCATTCTGTGATCTGTGGGTGATCAGAGAGTTGATGAAACACAGAAATTGCATCGGGATAGAATACAACAGTCACCATGTGCACTTTCCTCCATAGGAGTAATGTCTCAAACAGTCTACGCTTTGATCGTTCCCTGGAAGACCAGTAGTAGTTTCCGATGCACAACTGGAAGCATTTTTTAATCTGTGGACTATCAGAGTGTCGATGAAACACAGTTATTGCATCGGGATCGAATACAACAGTCACCATGCGCACTTTCCTCCATGGGAGTAATTCTCAAACAGTCTACACTTTGATTGTTCCCTGGAAAACCAGTAGTAGTTTCCGATGCACATCTGGAGGCATTCTGTAACCTGTGGACTATCAGAGTGTTGATGAAACAGAGAAATTGCCTCGGGATTGAATACAACAGTCACCATGCGCACTTTACTCCATGGGTGTAATGTCTCAACAGTCTACGCTTTGATCGTTCCCATGAAGACCAGTATAAGTTTCCGATGCACATCTGGAGGCATTCTGTAATCTGTCGACCATCAGAGTGTTGATGAAACACAGAAATTTCATGGGGATTGAATACAACAGTCACCATGCACTCTTTCCTCCATGGGAGCAATGTCTCAAACAGTCTACGCTTTCATCGTTCCCTGGAAGACCAGTAGTAGTTTCCGATGCTCATCTGGAGGCATTCTCTAATCGGTGCACTATCAGAGTTTTGATGAAACACAGAAATTGCATCGGGATTGAATACAACAGTCACCATGCGCACTTTCCTCCATGGGAGTAATGTCTCAAGCAGTCTACGCTTTGATCGTTCCCTGGATGACCAGTAGTAGTTTCCCATGCACATCCGGAAGCATTCTGTAATCTGTGGACTATCCGAGTGTTGATGAAACACAGTTATCGCATCGGGATTGAATACAACAGTCACCATGCGCACTTTCCTCCATGGGAGTAATATCTCAAAGAGACTACGCTTTGAACGTTCCCTGGCAGACCAGGAGTGGTTTCCGATGCACATCTGGAGGCATTCTGTAATCTGTGTACCATCAGAGTGTTGATGAAACACAGAAATTGCATCGGGATTGAATACAACAGTCACCATGCGCAGTTACCTCCATGGGAGTAATGTCTCAAACAGTCTACGCTTTGATCGTTCTCAGGAAGACTAGTAGTAGTTTCCGATACACATCTGGAGGCATTCTGTAATCTGTGGACTATCAGAGTGTTTAGAAACACAGAAATTGCTTCGGGATTGAATACAACACGCACCATGCGCACTTTCCTCCATGGGAGTAATGTCTCAAAGAGTCTACGCTTTGATCGTTCCCTGGAAGACCAGTAGTAGTTTCCGATGCACATCTGGAGGCATTCTGTATTCTGTGGACAATTAGAGTGTTGATGATACCAAAATTGCATCGGGATTGAATACAACAGTCACCATGCACACTTTCCTCCATGGGAGTAATGTCTCAAACAGTCTGCGCTTTGGTCGTTCCCAGGAAGACCAGTAGTAGTTTCCGATGCACATCTGGAGCCATTGTGTATTCTGTGCATAATCAGAGAGTTGATGAAACACAGATATTGCATCGGGAGTGAATACAACAGTCACCACGTGCACTTTCCTCCATAGGAGTAATGTCTCAAACAGTCTACGCTTTGATCGTTCCCTGGAAGAGCAGTAGTAGTTTCCGATGCACATCTGGAGGCATTCTGTAATCTGTCGACTATCAGAGTGTTAATGAAACACAGATATTTCATGGGGATTGAATACAACAGTCACCATGCACACTTTCCTCCATGGGAGTAATGTCTCAAACAGTCTACGCTTTCATCGTTCCCTGGAATACCAGTAGTAGTTTCCGATGCACATCTGGAGGCATTCTGTAATCTGTGGATGATCAGAGAGTTGATGAAACACAGAAATTGCATCGGGATTGAATGCAACAGTCACCATGCGCACTTTCCTCCATGGGAGTAATGTCTCAAACAGTTTACGATTTGATCGTTCCCTAGAAGACCAGTAGTATTTTCCGATGCACATCTGGAGGCATTCTGTAATCTGTGGACTATCAGAGTGTTGATGAAACACAGATATTGCATCGGGATTGAATACAACAGTCACCATGCCCACTTCCCTCCATGTATTAATGTCTCAAGCAGTTTACGCTTTGATCGCTCCTTGGAAGACCAGTAGTAGTTTCCGTTGCACTTTTGGAGGCATTCTATAATCTGTGGACTATTAGAGTGTTGATGAAACACAGAAATTGCATCGGGATTGAATACAACAAACACCATGCGCACTTTCCTTCATGGGAGTAATGTCTCAAACAAACTACGCTTTGATCGATCCCAGGAAGACCAGTAGTAGTTTCGAATGCACATCTGGAGGCATTCTGTAATCTGTGGGCTATCAGAGTGTTGATGAAACACAGAAATAGCATCGAGATTGAACACAACAGTCACCATGCGCACTTTCCTCCATGGGAGTAATGTCTCAAACAAACTACGCTTTGATCGTTCCCATGAAGACCAGTATAAGTTTCCGATGCACATCTGGAGGCATTCTGTAATCTGTCGACTATCAGAGTGTTGATGAAACACAGAAATTTCATGGGGATTGAATGCAACAGTCCCCATGCACTCTTTCCTCCATGGGAGTAATGTCTCAAACAGTCTACGCTTTCATCGTTCCCTGGAAGACCAGTAGTAGTTTCCGATGCACATCTGGAGGCATTCTGTATTCTGTGGTCTATCAGAGTGTTGATGAAAAACTGGAATTGCATCGAGATTAAATACAACAGTAACCATGCACACTTTCCTCCATGGGAGTAATGTCTCAAACAGTCTACGCTTTCATCGTTCCCTGGAAGACCAGTAGTAGTTTCCGCTGCACATCTGGAGGCATTCTGTAATCTGTGTACCATCAGAGTGTTGATGAAACACAGAAATTGCATCGGGATTGAATACAACAGTCACCATGCGCAGTTACCTCCATGGGAGTAATGTCTCAAACAGTCTACGCTTTGATCGTTTCCATGAAGACCAGTATAAGTTTCCGATGCACATCTGGAGGCATTCTGTAATCTGTCGACTATCAGAGTGTTGATGAAACACACAAATTTCATGGGGATTGAATACAACAGTCACCATGCACACTTTCCTCCATGGGAGTAATGTCTCAAACAGTCTACGCTTTCATCGTTCCCTGGAAGACCAGTAGTAGTTTCCGATGCACATCTGGAGCCATTGTGTATTCTGTGGATAATCAGAGTGTTGATGAAACACAGATGTTGCGTCGGGAGTTAATACAACAGTCGCCATGTGCACTTTCCTCCATAGGAGTAATGTCTCAAACAGTCTACGCTTTGATCGTTCCCTGGAAGAGCAGTAGTAGTTTCCGATGCACATCTGGAGGCATTCTGTAATCTGTTGACTATCAGAGTGTTGATGAAACACAGAAATTTCATGGGGATTGAATACAACAGTCACCATGCACACTTTCCTCCATGGGAGTAATGTCTCAAACAGTCTACGCTATCATCGTTCCCTGGAAGACCAGTATTAGTTTCCGATGCACATCTGGAGGCATTCTGTAATCTGTGGATGATCAGAGAGTTGATGAAACACAGAAATTGCATCGGGATAGAATACAACAGTCACCATGTGCACTTTCCTCCATAGGAGTAATGTCTCAAACAGTCTACGCTTTGATCGTTCCCTGGAAGACCAGTAGTAGTTTCCGATGCACATCTGGAAGCATTTTTTAATCTGTGGACTATCAGAGTGTCGATGAAACACAGTTATTGCATCGGGATCGAATACAACAGTCACCATGCGCACTTTCCTCCATGGGAGTAATTCTCAAACAGTCTACACTTTGATCGTTCCCTGGAAAACCAGTAGTAGTTTCCGATGCACATCTGGAGGCATTCTGTAACCTTTGGACTATCAGAGTGTTGATGAAACACAGAAATTGCCTCGGGATTGAATACAACAGTCACCATGCGCACTTTACTCCATGGGTGTAATGTCTCAACAGTCTACGCTTTGATCGTTCCCATCAAGACCAGTATAAGTTTCCGATGCAAATCTGGAGGCATTCTGTAATCTGTCGACTATCAGAGTGTTGATGAAACACAGAAATTTCATGGGGATTGAACACAACAGTCACCATGCACTCTTTCCTCCATGGGAGTAATGTCTCAAACAGTCTACGCTTTCATCGTTCCCTGGAAGACCAGTAGTAGTTTCCGATGCACATCTGAAGGCATTCTGTAATCTGTGGACTATCAGAGTGTTGATGAAACACAGGAATTGCATCGAGATTGAGTACAACAGTCACCATGCACACTTTCCTCCATGGGAGTAATGTCTCAAACAGTCTACGCTTTCATCGTTCCCTGGAAGACCAGTAGTAGTTTCCGCTGCTCATCTGGAGGCATTCTCTAATCGGTGCACTATCAGAGTTTGGATGAAACACAGAAATTGCATCGGGATTGAATACAACAGTCACCATGCGCACTTTCCTCCATGGGAGTAATGTCTCAAGCAGTCTACGCTTTGATCGTTCCCTGGATGACCAGTAGTAGTTTCCCATGCACATCTGGAAGCATTCTGTAATCTGTGGACTATCCGAGTGTTGATGAAACACAGTTATCGCATCGGGATTGAATACAACAGTCACCATGCGCACTTTCCTCCATGGGAGTAATATCTCAAAGAGACTACGCTTTGAACGTTCCCTGGCAGACCAGGAGTGGTTTCCGCTGCACATCTGGAGGCATTCTGTAATCTGTGTACCATCAGAGTGTTGATGAAACACAGAAATTGCATCGGGATTGAATACAACAGTCACCATGCGCAGTTACCTCCATGGGAGTAATGTCTCAAACAGTCTACGCTTTGATCGTTCTCAGGAAGACTAGTAGTAGTTTCCGATACACATCTGGAGGCATTCTGTAATCTGTGGACTATCAGAGTGTTTAGAAACACAGAAATTGCTTCGGGATTGAATACAACACGCACCATGCGCACTTTCCTCCATGGGAGTAATGTCTCAAAGAGTCTACGCTTTGATCGTTCCCTGGAAGACCAGTAGTAGTTTCCGATGCACATCTGGAGGCATTCTGTATTCTGTGGACAATTAGAGTGTTGATGATACCAAAATTGCATCGGGTTTGAATACAACAGTCACCATGCACACTTTCCTCCATGGGAGTAATGTCTCAAACAGTCTGCGCTTTGGTCGTTCCCAGGAAGACCAGTAGTAGTTTCCGATGCACATCTGGAGCCATTGTGTATTCTGTGGATAATCAGAGAGTTGATGAAACACAGATATTGCATCGGGAGTGAATACAACAGTCACCACGTGCACTTTCCTCCATAGGAGTAATGTCTCAAACAGTCTACGCTTTGATCGTTCCCTGGAAGAGCAGTAGTAGTTTCCGATGCACATCTGGAGGCATTCTGTAATCTGTCAACTATCAGAGTGTTGATGAAACACAGATATTTCATGGGGATTAAATACAACAGTCACCATGCACACTTTCCTCCATGGGAGTAATGTCTCAAACAGTCTACGCTTTCATCGTTCCCTGGAATACCAGTAGTAGTTTCCGATGCACATCTGGAGGCATTCTGTAATCTGTGGATGATCAGAGAGTTGATGAAACACAGAAATTGCATCGGGATTGAATGCAACAGTCACCATACGCACTTTCCTCCATGGGAGTAATGACTCAAACAGTTTACGTTTTGATCGTTCCCTAGAAGACTAGTATTAATTTCCGATGCACATCTGGAGGCATTCTGTAATCTGTGGACTATCAGAGTCTTGATGAAACACAGATATTGCATCGGGATTGAATACAACAGTCACCATGCCCACTTCCCTCCATGTGGTAATGTCTCAAACAATCTACGCATTGATCGTTCCCTGGAAGACCAGTAGTAGTTTCCGATGCACATCTGGAAGCATTTTTTAATCTGTGGACTATCAGAGTGTCGATGAAACACAGTTATTGCTTCGGGATCGAATACAACAGTCACCATGCGCACTTTCCTCCATGGGAGTAATTCTCAAACAGTCTACACTTTGATCGTTCCCTGGAAAACCAGTAGTAGTTTCCGATGCACATCTGGAGGCATTCTGTAACCTGTGGACTATCAGAGTGTTGATGAAACAGAGAAATTGCCTCGGGATTGAATACAACAGTCACCATGCGCACTTTACTCCATGGGTGTAATGTCTCAACAGTCTACGCTTTGATCGTTCCCATGAAGACCAGTATAAGTTTCCGATGCACATCTGGAGGCATTCTGTAATCTGTCGACTATCAGAGTGTTGATGAAACACAGAAATTTCATGGGGATTGAATACAACAGTCACCATGCACTCTCTCCTCCATGGGAGTAATGTCTCAAACAGTCTACGCTTTCATCGTTCCCTGGAAGACCAGTAGTAGTTTCCGATGCACATCTGGAGGCATTCTGTATTCTGTGGACTATCAGAGTGTTGATGAAACACTGGAATTGCATCGAGATTAAATACAACAGTCACCATGCACACTTTCCTCCATGGGAGTAATGTCTCAAACAGTCTACGCTTTCATCGTTCCCTGGAAGACCAGTAGTAGTTTCCGATGCTCATCTGGAGGCATTCTGTAATCGGTGCACTATCAGAGTTTTGATGAAACACAGAAATTGCATCGGGATTGAATACAACAGTCACCATGCGCACTTTCCTCCATGGGAGTAATGTCTCAAGCAGTCTACGCTTTGATCGTTCCCTGGATGACCAGTAGTAGTTTCCCATGCACATCTGGAAGCATTCTGTAATCTGTGGACTATCCGAGTGTTGATGAAACACAGTTATCGCATCGGGATTGAATACAACAGTCACCATGCGCACTTTCCTCCATGGGAGTAATGTCTCAAAGAGACTACGCTTTGAACGTTCCCTGGCAGACCAGGAGTAGTTTCCGCTGCACATCTGGAGGCATTCTGTAATCTGTGTACCATCAGAGTGTTGATGAAACACAGAAATTGCATCGGGATTGAATACAACAGTCACCATGCGCAGTTACCTCCATGGGAGTAATGTCTCAAACAGTCTAGGCTTTGATCGTTCTCAGGAAGACCAGTAGTAGTTTCCGATACACATCTGGAGGCATTCTGTAATCTGTGGACTATCAGAGTGTTTAGAAACACAGAAATTGCTTCGGGATTGAATACAACAGGCACCATGCGCACTTTCCTCCATGGGAGTAATGTCTCAAAGAGTCTACGCTTTGATCGTTCCCTGGAAGACCAGTAGTAGTTTCCGATAAACATCTGGAGGCATTCTGTATTCTGTGGACAATTAGAGTGTTGATGATACCAAAATTGCATCGGGATTGAATACAACAGTCACCATGCGCACTTTCCTCCATGGGAGTAATGTCTCAAACAGTCTGCGCTTCGGTCGTTCCCAGGAAGACCAGTAGTAGTTTCCGATGCACATCTGGAGCCATTGTGTATTCTGTGGATAATCATAGTGTTGATGAAACACAGATATTGCATCGGGAGGGAATACAACAGTCACCACGTGCACTTTCCTCCATAGGAGTAATGTCTCAAACAGTCTACGCTTTGATCGTTCCCTGGAAGAGCAGTAGTAGTTTCCGATGCACATCTGGAGGCATTCTGTAATCTGTCGACTATCAGATTGTTGATGAAACACAGATATTTCATGGGGATTGAATACAACAGTCACCATGCACACTTTCCTCCATGGGAGTAATATCTCAAACAGTCTACGCTTTCATCGTTCCCTGGAATACCAGTAGTAGTTTCCGATGCACATCTGGAGGCATTCTGTAATCTGTGGATGATCAGAGAGTTGATGAAACACAGAAATTGCATCGGGATTGAATGCAACAGTCACCATGCGCACTTTCCTCCATGGGAGTAATGTCTCAAACAGTTTACGTTTTGATCGTTCCCTAGAAGACCAGTAGTAATTTCCGATGCACATCTGGAGGCATTCTGTAATCTGTGGACTATCAGAGTGTTGATGAAACACAGATATTGCACCGGGATTGAATACAACAGTCACCATGCCCACTTCCCTCCATGTGGTAATGTCTCAAGCAGTTTACGCTTTGATCGCTCCTTGGAAGACCAGTAGTAGTTTCCGTTGCACTTTTGGAGGCATTCTATAATCTGTGGACTATTAGAGTGTTGATGAAACACAGAAATTGCATCGGGATTGAATACAACAAACACCATGCGCACTTTCCTTCATGGGAGTAATGTCTCAAACAATCTACGCTTTGATCGATCCCAGGAAGACCAGTAGTAGTTTCGAATGCACATCTGGAGGCATTCTGTAATCTGTGGGCTATCAGAGTGTTGATGAAACACAGAAATTGCATCGAGATTGAACACAACAGTCACCATGCGCACTTTCCTCCATGGGAGTAATGTCTCAAACAGTCTACGCTTTGATCGTTCCCTGGAAGACCAGTAGTAGTTTCCGATGCACATCTGGAGGCATTCTGTAATCTGTGGACTATCAGAGTGTTGATGAAACACAGAAATTGCCTCGGGATTGAATACAACAGTCACCATGCGCACTTTACTCCATGGGTGTAATGTCTCAACAGTCTACGCTTTGATCGTTCCCATGAAGACCAGTATAAGTTTCCGATGCACATCTGGAGGCATTCTGTAATCTGTCGACTATCAGAGTGTTGATGAAACACAGAAATTTCATGGGGATTGAATACAACAGTCACCATGCACTCTTTCCTCCATGGGAGTAATGTCTCAAACAGTCTACGCTTTCATCGTTCCCTGGAAGACCAGTAGTAGTTTCCGATGCACATCTGGAGGCATTCTGTAATCTGTGGACTAACAGAGTGTTGATGAAACACAGGAATTGAATCGAGATTAAATACAACAGTCACCATGCACACTTTCCTCCATGGGAGTAATGTCTCAAACAGTCTACGCTTTCATCGTTCCCTGGAAGACCAGTAGTAGTTTCCGATGCTCATCTGGAGGCATTCTCTAATCGGTGCACTATCAGAGTTTTGATGAAACACAGAAATTGCATCGGGATTGAATACAACAGTCACCATGCGCACTTTCCTCAATGGGAGTAATGTCTCAAGCAGTCTACGATTTGATCGTTCCCTGGATGACCAGTAGTAGTTTCCCATGCACATCTGGAAGCATTCTGTAATCTGTGGACTATCCGAGTGTTGATGAAACACAGTTATCGCATCGGGATTGAATACAACAGTCACCATGCGCACTTTCCTCCATGGGAGTAATGTCTCAAAGAGACTACGCTTTGAACGTTCCCTGGCAGACCAGGAGTAGTTTCCGCTGCACATCTGGAGGCATTCTGTAATCTGTGTACCATCAGAGTGTTGATGAAACACAGAAATTGCATCGGGATTGAATACAACAGTCACCATGCGCAGTTACCTCCATGGGAGTAATGTCTCAAACAGTCTACGCTTTGATCGTTCTCAGGAAGACCAGTAGTAGTTTCCGATACACATCTGGAGGCATTCTGTAATCTGTGGACTATCAGAGTGTTTAGAAACACAGAAATTGCTTCGGGATTGAATACAACAGGCACCATGCGCACTTTCCTCCATGGGAGTAATGTCTCAAAGAGTCTACGCATTGATCGTTCCCTGGAAGACCAGTAGTAGTTTCCGATGAACATCTGGAGGCATTCTGTATTCTGTGGACAATTAGAGTGTTGATGATACCAAAATTGCATCGGGATTGAATACAACAGTCACCATGCGCGCTTTCCTCCATGGGAGTAATGTCTCAAACAGTCTGCGCTTTGGTCGTTCCCAGGAAGACCAGTAGTAGTTTCCGATGCTCATCTGGAGAGATTGTGTATTCTGTGGATAATGAGAGTGTTGATGAAACACAGATGTTGCATCGGGAGTGAATACAACAGTCACCATGTGCACTTTCCTCCATAGGAGTAATGTCTCAAACAGTCTACGCTTTGATCGTTCCCTGGAAGAGCAGTAGTAGTTTCCGATGCACATCTGGAGGCATTCTGTAATCTGTCGACTATCAGAGTGTTGATGAAACACAGAAATTTCATGGGGATTGAATACAACAGTCACCATGCACACTTTCCTCCATGGGAGTAATGTCTCAAACAGTCTACGCTTTCATCGTTCCCTGGAAGACCAGTATTAGTTTCCGATGCACATCTGGAGGCATTCTGTGATCTGTGGGTGATCAGAGAGTTGATGAAACACAGAAATTGCATCGGGATAGAATACAACAGTCACCATGTGCACTTTCCTCCATAGGAGTAATGTCTCAAACAGTCTACGCTTTGATCGTTCCCTGGAAGACCAGTAGTAGTTTCCGATGCACATCTGGAAGCATTTTTTAATCTGTGGACTATCAGAGTGTCGATGAAACACAGTTATTGCTTCGGGATCGAATACAACAGTCACCATGCGCACTTTCCTCCATGGGAGTAATTCTCAAACAGTCTACACTTTGATCGTTCCCTGGAAAACCAGTAGTAGTTTCCGATGCACATCTGGAGGCATTCTGTAACCTGTGGACTATCAGAGTGTTGATGAAACAGAGAAATGGCCTCGGGATTGAATACAACAGTCACCATGCGCACTTTACTCCATGGGTGTAATGTCTCAACAGTCTACGCTTTGATCGTTCCCATGAAGACCAGTATAAGTTTCCGATGCACATCTGGAGGCATTCTGTAATCTGTCGACTATCAGAGTGTTGATGAAACACAGAAATTTCATGGGGATTGAATACAACAGTCACCATGCACTCTTTCCTCCATGGAAGCAATGTCTCAAACAGTCTACGCTTTCATCGTTCCCTATAAGACCAGTAGTAGTTTCCGATGCACATCTGGAGGCATTCTGTAATCTGTGGACTATCAGAGTGTTGATGAAACACAGGAATTGCATCGAGATTGAGTACAACAGTCACCATGCACACTTTCCTCCATGGGAGTAATGTCTCAAACAGTCTACGCTTTCATCGTTCCCTGGAAGACCAGAAGTAGTTTCCGATGCTCATCTGGAGGCATTCTCTAATCGGTGCACTATCAGAGTTTTGATGAAACACAGAAATTGCATCGGGATTGAATACAACAGTCACCATGCGCACTTTCCTCCATGGGAGTAATGTCTCAAGCAGTCTACGCTTTGATCGTTCCCTGGATGACCAGTAGTAGTTTCCCATGCACATCCGGAAGCATTCTGTAATCTGTGGACTATCCGAGTGTTGATGAAACACAGTTATCGCATCGGGATTGAATACAACAGTCACCATGCGCACTTTCCTCCATGGGAGTAATATCTCAAAGAGACTACGCTTTGAACGTTCCCTGGCAGACCAGGAGTGGTTTCCGCTGCACATCTGGAGGCATTCTGTAATCTGTGTACCATCAGAGTGTTGATGAAACACAGAAATTGCATCGGGATTGAATACAACAGTCACCATGCGCAGTTACCTCCATAGGAGTAATGTCTCAAACAGTCTACGCTTTGATCGTTCTCAGGAAGACTAGTAGTAGTTTCCGATACACATCTGGAGGCATTCTGTAAACTGTGGACTATCAGAGTGTTTAGAAACACAGAAATTGCTTCGGGATTGAATACAACACGCACCATGCGCACTTTCCTCCATGGGAGTAATGTCTCAAAGAGTCTACGCTTTAATCGTTCCCTGGAAGACCAGTAGTAGTTTCCGATGCACATCTGGAGGCATTCTGTATTCTGTGGACAATTAGAGTGTTGATGATACCAAAATTGCATCGGGTTTGAATACAACAGTCACCATGCACACTTTCCTCCATGGGAGTAATGTCTCAAACAGTCTGCGCTTTGGTCGTTCCCAGGAAGACCAGTAGTAGTTTCCGATGCACATCTGGAGCCATTGTGTATTCTGTGGATAATCAGAGAGTTGATGAAACACAGATATTGCATCGGGAGTGAATACAACAGTCACCACGTGCACTTTCCTCCATAGGAGTAATGTCTCAAACAGTCTACGCTTTGATCGTTCCCTGGAAGAGCAGTAGTAGTTTCCGATGCACATCTGGAGGCATTCTGTAATCTGTCGACTATCAGAGTGTTGATGAAACACAGATATTTCATGGGGATTGAATACAACAGTCACCATGCACACTTTCCTCCATGGGAGTAATGTCTCAAACAGTCTACGCTTTCATCGTTCCCTGGAATACCAGTAGTAGTTTCCGATGCACATCTGGAGGCATTCTGTAATCTGTGGATGATCAGAGAGTTGATGAAACACAGAAATTGCATCGGGATTGAATGCAACAGTCACCATGCGCACTTTCCTCCATGGGAGTAATGTCTCAAACAGTTTACGTTTTGATCGTTCCCTAGAAGACCAGTAGTAATTTCCGATGCACATCTGGAGGCATTCTGTAATCTGTGGACTATCAGAGTGTTGATGAAACACAGATATTGCATCGGGATTGAATACAACAGTCACCATGCCCACTTCCCTCCATGTATTAATGTCTCAAGCAGTTTACGCTTTGATCGCTCCTTGGAAGACCAGTAGTAGTTTCCGTTGCACTTTTGGAGGCATTCTATAATCTGTGGACTATTAGAGTGTTGATGAAACAAAGAAATTGCATCGGGATTGAATACAACAAACACCATGCGCACTTTCCTTCATGGGAGTAATGTCTCAAACAAACTACGCTTTGATCGATCCCAGGAAGACCAGTAGTAGTTTCGAATGCACATCTGGAGGCATTCTGTAATCTGTGGGCTATCAGAGTGTTGATGAAACACAGAAATTGCATCGAGATTGAACACAACAGTCACCATGCGAACTTTCCTCCATGGGAGTAATGTGTCAAACAGTCTACGCTTTGATCGTTCCCTGGAAGACCAGTAGTAGTTTCCGATGCACATCTGGAGGCATTCTGTAATCTGTGGACTATCAGAGTGTTGATGAAACACAGAAATTGCCTCGGGATTGAATACAACAGTCACCATGCGCACTTTACTCCATGGGTGTAATGTCTCAACAGTCTACGCTTTGATCGTTCCCATGAAGACCAGTATAAGTTTCCGATGCACATCTGGAGGCATTCTGTAATCTGTCGACTATCAGAGTGTTGATGAAACACAGAAATTTCATGGGGATTGAATACAACAGTCACCATGCACTCTTTCCTCCATGGGAGTAATGTCTCAAACAGTCTACGCTTTCATCGTTCCCTGGAAGACCAGTAGTAGTTTCCGATGCACATCTGGAGGCATTCTGTATTCTGTGGACTATCAGAGTGTTGATGAAACACTGGAATTGCATCGAGATTAAATACAACAGTCACCATGCACACTTTCCTCCATGGGAGTAATGTCTCAAACAGTCTACGCTTTCATCGTTCCCTGGAAGACCAGTAGTAGTTTCCGATGCTCATCTGGAGGCATTCTGTAATCGGTGCACTATCAGAGTTTTGATGAAACACAGAAATTGCATCGGGATTGAATACAACAGTCACCATGCGCACTTTCCTCCATGGGAGTAATGTCTCAAGCAGTCTACGCTTTGATCGTTCCCTGGATGACCAGTAGTAGTTTCCCATGCACATCTGGAAGCATTCTGTAATCTGTGGACTATCCGAGTGTTGATGAAACACAGTTATCGCATCGGGATTGAATACAACAGTCACCATGCGCACTTTCCTCCATGGGACTAATGTCTCAAAGAGACTACGCTTTGAACGTTCCCTGGCAGACCAGGAGTAGTTTCCGCTGCACATCTGGAAGCATTCTGTAATCTGTGTACCATCAGAGTGTTGATGAAACACAGAAATTGCATCGGGATTGAATACAACAGTCACCATGCCCACTTCCCTCCATGGGAGTAATGTCTCAAACAGTCTACGCTTTGATCGTTCTCAGGAAGACCAGTAGTAGTTTCCGATACACATCTGGAGGCATTCTGTAATCTGTGGACTATCAGAGTGTTTAGAATCACAGAAATTGCTTCGGGATTGAATACAACAGGCACCATGCGCACTTTCCTCCATGGGAGTAATGTCTCAAAGAGTCTATGCTTTGATCGTTCCCTGGAAGACCAGTAGTAGTTTCCGATAAATATCTGGAGGCATTCTGTATTCTGTGGACAATTAGAGTGTTGATGATACCAAAATTGCATCGGGATTGAATACAACAGTCACCATGCGCACTTTCCTCCATGGGAGTAATGTCTCAAACAGTCTGCGCTTTGGTCGTTCCCAGGAAGACCAGTAGTAGTTTCCGATGCACATCTGGAGCCATTGTGTATTCTGTGGATAATCAGAGTGTTGATGAAACACAGATATTGCATCGGGAGTGAATACAACAGTCACCACGTGCACTTTCCTCCATAGGAGTAATGTCT
Source organism: Schistocerca gregaria (assembly GCF_023897955.1). Taxonomy (NCBI): domain Eukaryota; kingdom Metazoa; phylum Arthropoda; class Insecta; order Orthoptera; family Acrididae; genus Schistocerca; species Schistocerca gregaria. The sequence goes on along the minus strand of NW_026061707.1, from coordinate 12,137,532 downwards.
CAAACAGTCTACGCTTTGATCGTTCCCTGGAAGAGCAGTAGTAGTTTCCGATGCACATCTGGAGGCATTCTGTAATCTGTCGACTATCAGATTGTTGATGAAACACAGATATTTCATGGGGATTGAATACAACAGTCACCATGCACACTTTCCTCCGTGGGAGTAATATCTCAAACAGTCTACGCTTTCATCGTTCCCTGGAATACCAGTAGTAGTTTCCGATGCACATCTTTAGGCATTCTGTAATCTGTGGATGATCAGAGAGTTGATGAAACACAGAAATTGCATCGGGATTGAATGCAACAGTCACCATGCGCACTTTCCTCCATGGGAGTAATGTCTCAAACAGTTTACGTTTTGATCGTTCCCTAGAAGACCAGTAGTAATTTCCGATGCACATCTGGAGGCATTCTGTAATCTGTGGACTATCAGAGTGTTGATGAAACACAGATATTGCATCGGGATTGAATACAACAGTCACCATGCCCACTTCCCTCCATGTGGTAATGTCTCAAGCAGTTTACGCTTTGATCGCTCCTTGGAAGACTAGTAGTAGTTTCCGTTGCACTTTTGGAGGCATTCTATAATCTGTGGACTATTAGAGTGTTGATGAAACACAGAAATTGCATCGGGATTGAATACAACAAACACCATGCGCACTTTCCGTCATGGGAGTAATGTCTCAAACAATCTACGCTTTGATCGATCCCAGGAAGACCAGTAGTAGTTTCGAATGCACATCTGGAGGCATTCTGTAATCTGTGGGCTATCAGAGTGTTGATGAAACACAGAAATTGCATCGAGATTGAACACAACAGTCACCATGCGCACTTTCCTCCACGGGAGTAATGTCTCAAACAGTCTACGCTTTGATCGTTCCCTGGAAGACCAGTAGTAGTTTCCGATGCACATCTGGAGGCATTCTGTAATCTGTGGACTATCAGAGTGTTGATGAAACACAGAAATTGCCTCGGGATTGAATGCGCACTTTACGCCATGGGTGTAATGTCTCAACAGTCTACGCTTTGATCGTTCCCTGGAAGACCAGTATAAGTTTCCGATGCACATCTGGAGGCATTATGTAATCTGTCGACTATCAGAGTGTTGATGAAACACAGAAATTTCATGGGGATTGAATACAACAGTCACCATGCAAACTTTCCTCCATGGGAGTAATGTCTCAAACAGTCTACGCTTTCATCGTTCCCTGGAAGACCAGTAGTAGTTTCCGATGCACATCTGGAGGCATTCTGTAATCTGTCGACTATCAGAGTGTTGATGAAACACAGGAAATGCATCGAGATTGAGTACAACAGTCACCATGCACACTTTCCTCCATGGGAGTAATGTCTCAAACAGTCTACGCTTTCATCGTTCCCTGGAAGACCAGTAGTAGTTTCCGATGCACATCTGGAGGCATTCTGTAATCTGTGCACTATCAGAGTTTTGATGAAACACAGAAATTGCATCGGGATTGAATACAACAGTCACCATGCGCACTTTCCTGCATGGGAGTAATGTCTCAAGCAGTCTACGCTTTGACCGTTCCCTGGATGACCAGTAGTAGTTTCCCATGACATCTGGAAGCATTCTGTAATCTGTGGACTATCCGAGTGTTGATGAAACACAGTTATCGCATCGGGATTGAATACAACAGTCACCATGCGCACTTTCCTCCATGGGACTAATGTCTCAAAGAGACTACGCTTTGAACGTTCCCTGGCAGACCAGGAGTAGTTTCCGCTGCACATCTGGAAGCATTCTGTAATCTGTGTACCATCAGAGTGTTGATGAAACACAGAAATTGCATCGGGATTGAATACAACAGTCACCATGCGCAGTTGCCTCCATGGGAGTAATGTCTCAAACAGTCTACGCTTTGATCGTTCTCAGGAAGACCAGTAGTAGTTTCCGATACACATCTGGAGGCATTCTGTAATCTGTGGACTATCAGAGTGTTTAGGAACACAGAAATTGCTTCGGGATTGAATACAACAGGCACCATGCGCACTTTTCTCCATGGGAGTAATGTCTCAAAGAGTCTACGCTTTGATCGTTCCCTGGAAGACCAGTAGTAGTCTCCGATGCACATCTGGAGGCATTCTGTATTTTGTTGACAATCAGAGTGTTGATGATACCAAAATTGCATCGGGATTGAATACAACAGTCACCATGCACACTTTCCTCCATGGGAGTAATGTCTCAAACAGTCTGCGCTTTGATCGTTCCCGGGAAGACCAGTAGTACTTTCCGATGCACATCTGGAGGCATTGTGTATTCTGTGGATAATCAGAGTGTTGATGAAACACAGATATTGCATCGGGAGTGAATACAACAGTAAGCATGTGCACTTTCCTCCATAGGAGTAATGTCTCAAACAGTCTACGCTTTGATCGTTCCCTGGAGGAGCAGTAGTAGTTTCCGATGCACATCTGGAGGCATTCTGTAATCTGTCGACTATCAGAGTGTTGACGAAACACAGAAATTTCATGGGGATTGAATTCAACAGTCACCATGCACACTTCCCTCCATGGGAGTAATGTCTCAAACAGTCTACGCTTTCATCGTTCCCTGGAACACCAGTAGTAGTTTCCGATGCACATCTGGAGGCATTCTGTATTCTGTGGACTATCAGAGTGTTGATGAAACACTGGAATTGCATCGAGATTAAATACAACAGTCGCCATGCACACTTTCCTCCATGGGAGTAATCTCTCAAGCAGTCTACGATTTCATCGTTCCCTGGATGACCAGTAGTAGTTTCCGATGCTCATCTGGAGGCATTCTGTAATCGGTGCACTATCAGAGTTTTGATGAAACACAGAAATTGCATCGGGATTGAATACAACAGTCACCATGCGCACTTTCCTCCATGGGAGTAATGTCTCAAGCAGTCTACGCTTTGATCGTTCTCTGGATGACCAGTAGTAGTTTCCCACGCACATCTGGAAGCATTCTGTAATCTGTGGACTATCCGAGTGTTGATGAAACACAGTTATCGCATCGGGATTGAATACAACAGTCACCATGCGCACTTTCCTCCATGGGAGTAATGTCTCAAAGAGACTACGCTTTGAACGTTCCCTGGCAGACCAGGAGTAGTTTCCGCTGCACATCTGGAGGCATTCTGTAATCTGTGTACCATCAGAGTGTTGATGAAACACAGAAATTGCATCGGGATTGAATACAACAGTCACCATGCGCAGTTACCTCCATGGGAGTAATGTCTCAAACAGTCTAGGCTTTGATCGTTCTCAGGAAGACCAGTAGTAGTTTCCGATACACATCTGGAGGCATTCTGTAATCTGTGGACTATCAGAGTGTTTAGAAACACAGAAATTGCTTCGGGATTGAATACAACAGGCACCATGCGCACTTTCCTCCATGGGAGTAATGTCTCAAAGAGTCTACGCTTTGATCGTTCCCTGGAAGACCAGTAGTAGTTTCCGATAAACATCTGGAGGCATTCTGTATTCTGTGGACAATTAGAGTGTTGATGATACCAAAATTGCATCGGGATTGAATACAACAGTCACCATGCGCACTTTCCTCCATGGGAGTAATGTCTCAAACAGTCTGCGCTTTGGTCGTTCCCAGGAAGACCAGTAGTAGTTTCCGATGCACATCTGGAGCCATTGTGTATTCTGTGGATAATCAGAGTGTTGATGAAACACAGATATTGCATCGGGAGTGAATACAACAGTCACCACGTGCACTTTCCTCCATAGGAGTAATGTCTCAAACAGTCTACGATTTGATCGTTCCCTGGAAGAGCAGTAGTAGTTTCCGATGCACATCTGGAGGCATTCTGTAATCTGTCGACTATCAGATTGTTGATGAAACACAGATATTTCATGGGGATTGAATACAACAGTCACCATGCACACTTTCCTCCATGGGAGTAATGTCTCAAACAGTCTACGCTTTCATCGTTCCCTGGAATACCAGTAGTAGTTTCCGATGCACATCTGGAGGCATTCTGTAATCTGTGGATGATCAGAGAGTTGATGAAACACAGAAATTGCATCGGGATTGAATGCAACAGTCACCATGCGCACTTTCCTCCATGGGAATAATGTCTCAAACAGTTTACGTTTTGATCGTTCCCTAGAAGACCAGTAGTAATTTCCGATGCACATCTGGAGGCATTCTGTAATCTGTGTACCATCAGAGTGTTGATGAAACACAGAAATTGCATCGGGATTGAATACAACAGTCACCATGCGCAGTTACCTCCATGGGAGTAATGTCTCAAACAGTCTACGCTTTGATCGTTCTCAGGAAGACCAGTAGTAGTTTCCGATACACATCTGGAGGCATTCTGTAATCTGTGGACTATCAGAGTGTTTAGAAACACAGAAATTGCTTCGGGATTGAATACAACAGGCACCATGCGCACTTTCCTCCATGGGAGTAATGTCTCAAAGAGTCTACGCTTTGATCGTTCCCTGGAAGACCAGTAGTAGTTTCCGATAAACATCTGGAGGCATTCTGTATTCTGTGGACAATTAGAGTGTTGATGATACCAAAATTGCATCGGGATTGAATACAACAGTCACCATGCGCACTTTCCTCCATGGGAGTAATGTCTCAAACAGTCTGCGCTTTGGTCGTTCCCAGGAAGACCAGTAGTAGTTTCCGATGCACATCTGGAGCCATTGTGTATTCTGTGGATAATCAGAGTGTTGATGAAACACAGATATTGCATCGGGAATGAATACAACAGTCACCACGTGCACTTTCCTCCATAGGAGTAATGTCTCAAACAGTCTACGATTTGATCGTTCCCTGGAAGAGCAGTAGTAGTTTCCGATGCACATCTGGAGGCATTCTGTAATCTGTCGACTATCAGATTGTTGATGAAACACAGATATTTCATGGGGATTGAATACAACAGTCACCATGCACACTTTCCTCCATGGGAGTAATGTCTCAAACAGTCTACGCTTTCATCGTTCCCTGGAATACCAGTAGTAGTTTCCGATGCACATCTGGAGGCATTCTGTAATCTGTGGATGATCAGAGAGTTGATGAAACACAGAAATTGCATCGGGATTGAATGCAACAGTCACCATGCGCACTTTCCTCCATGGGAATAATGTCTCAAACAGTGTACGTTTTGATCGTTCCCTAGAAGACCAGTAGTAATTTCCGATGCACATCTGGAGGCATTCTGTAATCTGTGGACTATCATAGTGTTGATGAAACACAGAAATTGCATCCAGATTGAACACAACAGTCACCATGCGCACTTTCCTCCGTGGGAGTAATGTCTCAAACAGTCTACGCTTTGATCGTTCCCTGGAAGACCAGTAGTAGTTTCCGATGCACATCTGGAGGCATTCTGTAATCTGTGGACTATCAGAGTGTTTATGAAACACAGAAATTGCCTCGGGACTGAATGCGCACTTTACTCCATGGGTGTAATGTCTCAACAGTCAACGCTTTGATCGTTCCCTGGAAGACCAGTATAAGTTTCCGATGCACATCTGGAGGCATTATGTAATCTGTCGACTATCAGAGTGTTGATGAAACACAGAAATTTCATGGGGATTGAATACAACAGTCACCATGCAAACTTTCCTCCATGGGAGTAATGTCTCAAACAGTCTACGCTTTCATCGTTCCCTGGAAGACCAGTAGTAGTTTTCGATGCACATCTGGAGGCATTCTGTAATCTGTGGACTATCAGAGTGTTGATGAAACACAGGAAATGCATCGAGATTCAGTACAACAGTCACCATGCACACTTTCCTCCATGGGAGTAATGTCTCAAACAGTCTACGCTTTCATCGTTCCCTGGAAGACCAGAAGTAGTTTCCGATGCACATCTGGAGGCATTCTGTAATCTGTGCACTATCAGAGTTTTGATGAAACAGAGAAATTGCATCGGGATTGAATACAACAGTCACCATGCGCACTTTCCTGCATGGGAGTAATGTCTCAAGCAGTCTACGCTTTGACCGTTCCCTGGATGACCAGTAGTAGTTTCCCATGACATCTGGAAGCATTCTGTAATCTGTGGACTATCCGCGTGTTGACGAAACACAGTTATCGCATCGGGATTGAATACAACAGTCACCATGCGCACTTTCCTCCATCTTTCCTCCATGGGACTAATGTCTCAAAGAGACTACGCTTTGAACTTTCCCTGGCAGACCAGGAGTAGTTTCCGCTGCACATCTGGAAGCATTCTGTAATCTGTGTACCATCAGAGTGTTGATGAAACACAGAAATTGCATCGGGATTGAATACAACAGTCACCATGCGCAGTTGCCTCCATGGGAGTAATGTCTCAAACAGTCTACGCTTTGATCGTTCTCAGGAAGACCAGTAGTAGTTTCCGATACACATCTGGAGGCATTCTGTAATCTGTGGACTATCAGAGTGTTTAGGAACACAGAAATTGCTTCGGGATTGAATACAACAGGCACCATGCGCACTTTTCTCCATGGGAGTAATGTCTCAAAGAGTCTACGCTTTGATCGTTCCCTGGAAGACCAGTAGTAGTCTCCGATGCACATCTGGAGGCATTCTGTATTTTGTTGACAATCAGAGTGTTGATGATACCAAAATTGCATCGGGATTGAATACAACAGTCACCATGCACACTATCCTCCATGGGAGTAATGTCTCAAACAGTCTGCGCTTTGATCGTTCCCGGGAAGACCAGTAGTACTTTCCGATGCACATCTGGAGCCATTGTGTATTCTGTGGATAATCAGAGTGTTGATGAAACACAGATATTGCATCGGGAGTGAATACAACAGTCAGCATGTGCACTTTCCTCCATAGGAGTAATGTCTCAAACAGTCTACGCTTTGATCGTTCCCTGGAAGAGCAGTAGTAGTTTCCGATGCACATCTGGAGGCATTCTGTAATCTGTCGACTATCAGAGTGTTGACGAAACACAGAAATTTCATGGGGATTGAATTCAACAGTCACCATGCACACTTCCCTCCATGGGAGTAATGTCTCAAACAGTCTACGCTTTCATCGTTCCCTGGAAGACCAGTAGTAGTTTCCGATGCACATCTGGAGGCATTCTGTAATCTGTGGATGATCAGAGAGTTGATGAAACACAGAAATTGCATCGGGATTGAATACAACAGTCACCATGCGCACTTTCCTCCATGGGAGTAATGTCTCAAACAGTTTACGCTTTGATCGTTCCCTGGAAGACCAGTAGTAATTTCCGATGCACATCTGGAGGCATTCTGTAATCTGTGGACTATCAGAGAGTTGATGAAACACAGATATTGCATCGGGATTGAATACAACAGTCACCATGCGCACTTTCCTCCATGGGGTAATGTCTCAAGCAGTTTACGCTTTGATCGCTCCTTGGAAGACCAGTAGTAGTTTCCGTTGCACATCTGGAGGCATTCTATAATCTGTGGACTATTAGAGTGTTGATGAAACACAGAAATTGCATCGGGATTGAATACAACAGTCACCATGCGCACTTTCCTTCATGGGAGTAATGTCTCAAACAATCTACGCTTTGATCGATCCCAGGAAGACCAGTAGTAGTTTCGAATGCACATCGGGAGGCATTCTGTAATCTGTGGGCTATCAGAGTGTTGATGAAACACAGAAACTGCATCGAGATTGAACACAACAGTCACCATGCGCACTTTCCTCCATGGGAGTAATGTCTCAAACAGTCTACGCTTTGATCGTTCCCTGGAAGACCAGTAGTAGTTTCCGATGCACATCTGAAAGCATTCTGTAATCTGTGGACTATCAGAGTGTTGATGAAACACAGAAATTGCCTCGGGATTGAATGCGCACTTTACTCCATGGGTGTAATGTCTCAACAGTCTACGCTTTGATCGTTCCCTGGAAGACCAGTATAAGTTTCCGATGCACATCTGGAGGCATTATGTAATCTGTCGACTATCAGAGTGTTGATGAAACACAGAAATTTCATGGGGATTGAATACAACAGTCGCCATGCAAACTTTCCTCCATGGGAGTAATGTCTCAAACAGTCTACGCTTTCATCGTTCCCTGGAAGACCAGTAGTAGTTTTCGATGCACATCTTGGGGCATTCTGTAATCTGTGGACTATCAGAGTGTTGATGAAACACAGGAAATGCATCGAGATTGAGTACAACAATCACCATGCACACTTTCCTCCATGGGAGTAATGTCTCAAACAGTCTACGCTTTCATCGTTCCCTGGAAGACCAGTAGTAGTTTCCGATGCACATCTGGAGGCATTCTGTAATCTGTGCACTATCAGAGTTTTGATGAAACACAGAAATTGCATCGGGATTGAATACAACAGTCACCATGCGCACATTCCTGCATGGGAGTAATGTCTCAAGCAGTCTACGCTTTGACCGTTCCCTGGATGACCAGTAGTAGTTTCCCATGACATCTGGAAGCATTCTGTAATCTGTGGACTATCCGAGTGTTGATGAAACACAGTTATCGCATCGGGATTGAATACAACAGTCACCATGCGCACTTTCCTCCATGGGACTAATGTCTCAAAGAGACTACGCTTTGAACGTTCCCTGGCAGACCAGGAGTAGTTTCCGCTGCACATCTGGAAGCATTCTGTAATCTGTGTACCATCAGAGTGTTGATGAAACACAGAAATTGCATCGGGATTGAATACAACAGTCACCATGCGCAGTTGCCTCCATGGGAGTAATGTCTCAAACAGTCTACGCATTGATCGTTCTCAGGAAGACCAGTAGTAGTTTCCGATACACATCTGGAGGCATTCTGTAATCTGTGGACTATCAGAGTGTTTAGGAACACAGAAATTGCTTCGGGATTGAATACAACAGTCACCATGCACACTTTCCTCCATGGGAGTAATGTCTCAAACAGTCAGCGCTTTGATCGTTCCCGGGAAGACCAGTAGTACTTTCCGATGCACATCTGGAGCCATTGTGTATTCTGTGGATAATCAGAGTGTTGATAAAACACAGATATTGCATCGGGAGTGAATACAACAGTCAGCATGTGCACTTTCCTCCATAGGAGTAATGTCTCAAACAGTCTACGCTTTGATCATACCCAGGAAGAGCAGTAGTAGTTTCCGATGCACATCTGGAGGCATTCTGTAATCTGTCGACTATCAGAGTGTCGACGAAACACAGAAATTTCATGGGGATTGAATTCAACAGTCACCATGCACACTTCCCTCCATGGGAGTAATGTCTCAAACAGTCTACGCTTTCATCGTTCCCTGGAAGACCAGTAGTAGTTTCCGATGCACATCTGGAGGCATTCTGTAATCTGTGGATGATCAGAGAGTTGATGAAACACAGAAATTGCATCGGGATTGAATACAACAGTCACCATGCGCACTTTCCTCCATGGTAGTAATGTCTCAAACAGTTTACGCTTTGATCGTTCCCTGGAAGACCAGTAGTAATTTCCGATGCACATCTGGAGGCATTCTGTAATCTGTGGACTATCAGAGTGTTGATGAAACACAGATATTGCATCGGGATTGAAAACAACAGTCACCATGCGCACTTTCCTTCATGGGAGTAATGTCTCAAACAATCTACGCTTTGATCGATCCCAGGAAGACCAGTAGTAGTTTCGAATGCACATCTGGAGGCATTCTGTAATCTGTGGGCTATCAGAGTGTTGATGAAACACAGAAACTGCATCGAGATTGATCACAACAGTCACCATGCGCACTTTCCTCCATGGGAGTAATGTCTCAAACAGTCTACGCTTTGATCGTTCCCTGGAAGACCAGTAGTAGTTTCCGATGCACATCTGGAGGCATTCTGTAATCTGTGGACTATCAGAGTGTTGATGAAACACAGAAATTGCCTCGGGATTGAATGCGCACTTTACTCCATGGGTGTAATGTCTCAACAGTCTACGCTTTGATCGTTCCCTGGAAGACCAGTATAAGTTTCTGATGCACATCTGGAGGCATTATGTAATCTGTCGACTATCAGAGTGTTGATGAAACACAGAAATTTCATGGGGATTGAATACAACAGTCACCATGCAAACTTTCCTCCATGGGAGTAATGTCTCAAACAGTCTACGCTTTCCTCGTTCCCTGGAAGACCAGTAGTAGTTTTCGATGCACATCTGGAGGCATTCTGTAATCTGTGGACTATCAGAGTGTTGATGAAACACAGGAAATGCATCGAGATTGAGTACAACAGTCACCATGCACACTTTAATCCATGGGAGTAATGTCTCAAACAGTCTACGCTTTAATCGTTCCCTGGAAGACCAGTACTAGTTTCCGATGCACATCTGGAGGCATTCTGTAATCTGTGCACTATCAGAGTTTTGATGAAACACAGAAATTGCATCGCGATTGAATACAACAGTCACCATGCGCACTTTCCTGCATGGGAGTAATGTCTCAAGCAGTCTACGCTTTGACAGTTCCCTGGATGACCAGTAGTAGTTTCCCATGACATCTGGAAGCATTCTGTAATCTGTGGACTATCCGAGTGTTGATGAAACACAGTTATCGCATCGGGATTGAATACAACAGTCACCATGCGCACTTTCCTCCATGGGACTAATGTCTCAAAGAGACTACGCTTTGAACGTTCCCTGGCTGACCAGGAGTAGTTTCCGATGCACATCTGGAAGCATTCTGTAATCTGTGTACCATCAGAGTGTTGATTAAACACAGAAATTGCATCGGGATTGAATACAACAGTCACCATGCGCAGTTACCTCCATGGGAGTAATGTCTCAAAAAGTCTACGCTTTGATCGTTCTCAGGAAGACCAGTAGTAGTTTCCGAAGCACATCTGGAGCCATTGTGTATTCTGTGGATAATCAGAGTGTTGATGAAACACAGATATTGCATCGGGAGTGAATACAACAGTCAGCATGTGCACTTTCCTCCATAGGAGTAATGTCTCAAACAGTCTACGCTTTGATCGTTCCCTGGAAGAGCAGTAGTAGTTTCCGATGCACATCTGGAGGCATTCTGTAATCTGTCGACTATCAGAGTGTTGACGAAACACAGGAATTTCATGGGGATTGAATTCAACACTCACCATGCACACTTCCCTACATGGGAGTAATGTCTCAAACAGTCTACGCTTTCATCGTTCCCTGGAAGACCAGTAGTAGTATCCGATGCACATCTGGAGGCATTCTGTAATCTGTGGATGATCAGAGAGTTGATGAAACACAGAAATTGCATCGGGATTGAATACAACAGTCACCATGCGCACTTTCCTCCATGGGAGTAATGTCTCAAACAGTTTACGCTTTGATCGTTCCCTGGAAGACCAGTAGTAATTTCCGATGCACATCTGGAGGCATTCTGTAATCTGTGGACTATCAGAGAGTTGACGAAACACAGATATTGCATCGGGATTGAATACAACAGTCACCATGCGCACTTTCCTCCATGGGGTAATGTCTCAAGCAGTTTACGCTTTGATCGCTCCTTGGAAGACCAGTAGTAGTTTCCGTTGCACATCTGGAGGCATTCTATAATCTGTGGACTATTAGAGTGTTGATGAAACACAGAAATTGCATCGGGATTGAATACAACAGTCACCATGCGCACTTTCCTTCATGGGAGTAATGTCTCAAACAATCTACGCTTTGATCGATCCCAGGAAGACCAGTAGTAGTTTCGAATGCACATCTGGAGGCATTCTGTAATCTGTGGACTATCAGAGTGTTGATGAAACACAGAAATTGCATCGAGATTGAATAAAACAGTCACCATGCGCACATTCCTCCATGGGAGTAATGTCTCAAACAGTCTGCGCTTTGATCGTTCCCTGGAAGACCAGTAGTAGTTTCCGATGCACACCTGGAGGCATTCTGTAATCTGTGCACTATCAGAGTTTTGATGAAACACAGAAATTGCATCGGGATTGAATACAACAGTCACCATGCGCACTTTCCTCCGTGTTAGTAATGTCTCAAACAGTCTGCGCTTTGATCGTTCCCTGGATGACCAGTAGTAGTTTCCCATGCACATCTAGAAGCATTCTGTAATCTGTGGACTATCAGAGTGTTGATGAAACACAGATATTGCATCCGGATTGAATACAACAGTCACCATGCGCACTTTCCTCCATAGGAGTAATGTCTCAAAGAGACTACGCTTTGATCGTTCCCTGGAAGACCAGTAGTAGTTTCCGAAGCACATCTGTAAGCATTCTGTAATCTGTGGACTATCAGAGTGTTGATGAAACACAGATATTGCATCGGGAGTGAATACAACAGTCCCAATGCGCAGTTTCCTCCATAGGAGTAATGTCTCAAACAGTCTGCGCCTTGATCGTTCCCAGGAAGACCAGTAGTAGTTTCCGATACACATCTGGAGGCATTCTGTAATCTGTGGACTATCAGAGTGTTTAGGAACACAGAAATTGCTTCGGGATTGAATACAACAGGCACCATGCGCACTTTCCTTCATGGGAGTAATGTCTCAAACAGCCTACGCTTTGATCGTTCCCTGGAAGACCAGTAGTAGTTTCCGATGCACATCTGGAGGCATTCTGTAATCTTTCGACTATCAGAGTGTTGATGAAACACAGAAATTTCATGGGGATTGAATACAACAGTCACCTTCCACACTTTCCTCCATGGGAGTAATGTCTCAAGCAGTCTACGCTTTGATCGTTCCCTGCATGACCAGTAGTAGTTTCCCATTCACATCTGGAAGCATTTTGTAATCTGTGGACTATCAGAGTGTTGATGAAACACAGATATTGCATCCGGATTGAATACAACAGTCACCATGCGCTCTTTCCTCCATGGGAGTAATGTCTCAAACAGTCTACGCTTTGATCGTTCCCAGAAAGACGAGTAGTAGTTTCCGATGCACATCTGGAAGCATTCTGTAATCTGTGGACTATCAGAGTGTTGATGAAACACAGATATTGCATCGGGAGTGAATACAACAGTCACCATGCGCAGTTTCCTCCATAGGAGTAATGTCTCAAACAGTCTGCTCCTTGATCGTTCCCAGGAAGACCAGTAGTAGTTTTCGATACACATCTGGAGGCATTCTGTAATCTGTGGATTATCAGAGTGTTTAGGAACAGAGAATTTGTTTCGGGATTGAATACAACAGTCACCATGCGCACTATCTTGAATGGGAGTAATGTCTCAAACAGTCTACGTTTTGATCGTTCGCTGGAAGACCAATAGTAGTTTTCGATACATATCTGGAGGCATTCTGTAATCTGTGGACTATCTGAGTGTTCATGAAACACAGAAATTGCATCGGAATTGATTACCACAGTCACCATGCGCACTTTGCTCCATGGGAGTAATTCTCTAACCGTCTACGCTTTGATCGTTCCCCGGAAGACCAGTAGTAGCTTCCGATGCATATCTGGAGGCATTCTGTAATCTGTGGACCTTCAAAGTGTTGTTGAAACACAGAAATTGCCTCGGGATTGAATACAACAGTCACCATGCGAACTTTCCTCCATGGGAGTAAAGTCTCAAACAGTCTACTCTTTGATCGTTCCCTGGAAGACCAGTAGTAGTTTCCGATGCAAATCTGGAGGCATTCTGTAATCTGTGGACTATCAGAGTGTTGATGAAACACAGAAATCGCATCGGGTTTGAATACAACAGTCAAAATGCGCACTTTCCTCCATGGGAGTAATGTCTCAAACAGTCTACGCTTTGATCGTTCCCTGGAAGACCAGTAGTAGTTTCCGATGCACGTCTGGAAGCATTCCTTAATCTGTTTACTATCAGAGTGTTGGTGAAACACAGTTATCGCATCGGGATTGAATACAACAGTCACAAAGCGCACTTTCCTCCATGCGGGTAATATCTCAAACAGCCTACGCTTTGATCGCTCCCTGAAAGATAAGTAGTAATTTCCGATGCACATCTAGAGCCATTCTGTAATCTGTGGACTATCAGAGTGTTGATGAAACACAGAAATTGCATCTGGATTGAATTCAACAGTCACCATGCGCCCTTTCATCCATGGGAGTAATTACTCAAAGAAACTACGCTTTGATCGTTCCCTGGAAGACCAGTAGTAGTTTCCGATGCACATCAGGAGGCATTCTGTAACCTGTAGACCATAAGAATGTTGATGAAACACAGAAATTGCATTGGGATTGAATACAACAGTCACAAGGCGCACTTTCCTCCATGGGAGTAATGTCTCAAAGAGTCTACGCTTTGGTCGTTCCCTGGAAGCCCAGTAGTAGTTTCCGATGCACATCTGGTAGCATTCTGTAATCTGTGGACCATCAGAGTGTTGATGAAACACAGAAATTGCATCGGGATTGAAAACAACAGTCACCATGCGCAGTTTCCTCCATGGGAGTAATGTCTCAAGCAGTCTATTCTTTGATCGTTCCCAGGACGACCAGTAGTAGTTTCCGATACACATCTGCAGGCATTCTGTAATCTGTGGACTATGAGAGTGTTTTGGAACACAGAAATTGCTTCGGGATTGAATACAACAGTCACCATGCGCACTCTCCTCCATGGGAGTATTGTCTCAAACGGTTTACGCTTTGATCGTTCAATGGAAGACCAGTAGTAGTTTCCAATGCACATCTGGAGGCATTCTGTATTCTGTTTACTCTCATAGTGTTGATGAAACACAGAAATTGCATCGGAATTGAATACAACAGTCACCATGCGCACTTTCCTCAATGTGAGTAATGTGTCAAACAGTCTATACTTTGATCGTTCCCTGGAAGACCAGTAGTAGTTTCCGATGCACATCTGGAGGCATTCTGTAATCTGTGGACTATCAGAGTGTTGATGAAACACAGAAATTGCCTCGGGATAGAATACAACTGCCACCATGCGCACTTTCCTCCATGGGTGTAATGCCCCAAACAGTCTACGCTTTGATCGTTCCCTGGAAGACCAGCAAAGGTTTCCGATGCACATCTGGAGGCATTCTGTAATCTGTGGACTATCAGAGTATTGATGAAACACAGAAATTGCATCGGGGTTGAATACAACAGTCACCATGCACACTTTCCTCCACGGGAGTAATGTCTCAAACAGTCTACGCTTTCATCGTTTCCTGGAAGACCAGTAGTAGTTTCCGATACACATTTGGAGGCATTCTGTAATCTGTGGATGATCAGAGAGTTGATGAAACACAGAAATTGCATAAAGATTGAATACAACAGTCACCATTGGCACTTTCCTCCATGGGAGTAATGTCTCAAACAGTCTACGCTTTCTTCGTTCCCTGGAAGACCAGTAGTAGTTTCCGATGCGCATCTGGAGGCATTCTGTAATCTGTGGACGATCAGAGAGTTGATGAAACACAGAAATTGCATCGGGATTGAATACAACAGTCACCATGCGCACTTCCCTTCATGGGAGTAATGTCTCTAACAATCTACGCATTGATCGATCCCAGGAAGACCAGTAGTAGTTTCCGATGCACATCTGGCGGCATTCTCTAATCTGTGGACTATCAGAGTGTTGATGAAACACAGAAATTGCATCTGGATTGAATTCAACAGTCACCATGCGCCCTTCCCTCCATGGGAGTAATTTCTCAAAGAGATTACGATTTGATCTTTCCCTGGAATACCAGTAGTAGTTTCCGATGCACATCTGGAGGCATTCTGTAATCTGTGGACCATCAAAGTGTTGATGAAACACAGATATTGCATCGGGATTGAATACAACAGTCACCATGCGCACTTTCCTCCGTGGGAGTAATGTCTCAAAGAATCTACCATTTGTTCGTTCCCTGGAAGACCAGTAGTAGTTTCCGATGCACATCTGGAGGCATTCTGTAATCTGTGGACCATCAGAGTGTTGATGAAACACAGAAATTGCATCGGGATTGAATACAACAATCACCATGCGCAGTTTCCTCCATGGGAGTAATGTCTCAAACAGTCTACGCTTTGATCGTTCCCAGGACGCCCAGTAGTAGATTCCGATACACATTTATAGCCATTCTGTAATCTGTTGACTATGAGAGTGTTTAGGAACAAAGAAATTGCTTCGGGATTGAATACAACAGTCATCATGCGCACTTTCCTCCATGGGAGTATTGTCTCAAACAGTTTACGATTTGATCGATCGCTGGAAGACCAGTTAAACTTTCCGATGCACACCAGGAGGCATTCTGTAATCTGTGGACTATCAGAGTATTGATGAAACACAGAAATTGCATGGGGATTGAATACAACAGTCACCATGCACACTTTCCTCCATGGGAGTAATGTCTCAAACAGTCTGCGCTTTCATCGTTCCCCGGAAGACCAGTAGTAGTTTCCGATGCAAATCTGGAGGCATTCTGTAATCTGTGGACTATCAGAGTGTTGATGAAACACAGAAATCGCATCGGGTTAGAATACAACAGTCAAAATGCGCACTTTCCTCCATGGGAGTAATGTCTCAAACAGTCTACGCTTTCATCGTTCTCTGGAAAACCAGTAGTAGTTTCCGATGCACATCTGGAGGCATTCTGTAATGTGTAGACGATCAGGGAGTTGATGAAACACAGAAATTGCATCGGGGTTGAATACAACAGTCACCATGCGCACTTTCCTCCATGTTAGTGATGTCTCAAACAGTCTACGAAATGATCGTTCCCTGAAAGACCAGTAGTAGTTTCCGATGCACATCTGGAGGCATTCTGTAATCTGTGGACTATCAGAGTGTTGATGAAACACAGAAATTGCATCAGGATTGAATACAACAGTCACCATGCGCACATTCCTCCATGGGAGTAATGTCTCAAACAGTCTACGCTTTGATGGTACCCTGGAAGACCAGTAGTAGTTTCCGATGCACATCTGGAAGCATTCTGTAATCTGTGGACTATCAGAGTGTTGATGAGACCCAGAAATTGCATCGGGTTTGAATACAACTGTCACCATGCGCAATTCCCTACATGGGAGTAATGTCTTAAACAGTCTACGCTTTGATCGTTCCCTGGAAGCCCAGTAGTAGTTTCCGATGCACATCTGGTGGCATTCTGTAATCTGTGGACCATCAGAGTGTTGATGAAACACAGAAATTGCATCGGGATTGAAAACAACAGTCACCATGCGCAGTTTCCTCCATTGGAATAATGTCTCAAACAGTCTATTCTTTGATCGTTCCCAGGACGACCAGTAGTAGTTTCCGATACACATCTGGAGGCATTCTGTAATCTGTGGACCATCTGAGTGTTGATGAAACACAGAAATTGCATCGGGATTGAATACAACGGTCACCATGCGCAACTCCCTACATGGGAGTAATGTCTCAAACAGTCTACGCTTTGATCGTTCCCTGGAAGACCAGTAGTAGTTTCCGATGCACGTCTGGAAGCATTCCTTAATCTGTTTACTATCAGAGTGTTGGTGAAACACAGTTATCGCATCGGGATTGAATACAACAGTCACAAAGCGCACTTTCCTCCATGCGGGTAATATCTCAAACAGCCTACGCTTTGATCGCTCCCTGAAAGATAAGTAGTAATTTCCGATGCACATCTGGAGCCATTCTGTAATCTGTGGACTATCAGAGTGTTGATGAAACACAGAAATTGCATCTGGATTGAATTCAACAGTCACCATGCGCCCTTTCATCCATGGGAGTAATTACTCAAAGAATCTACGCTTTGATCGTTCACTGGAAGACCAGTAGTAGTTTCCGATGCACATCAGGAGGCATTCTGTAACCTGTAGACCATAAGAATGTTGATGAAACACAGAAATTGCATTGGGATTGAATACAACAGTCACAAGGCGCACTTTCCTCCATGGGAGTAATGTCTCAAAGAGTCTACGCTTTGATCGTTCCCTGGAAGCCCAGTAGTAGTTTCCGATGCACATCTGGTGGCATTCTGTAATCTGTGGACCATCAGAGTGTTGATGAAACACAGAAATTGCATCGGGATTGAAAACAACAGTCACCATGCGCAGTTTCCTCCATTGGAATAATGTCTCAAACAGTCTATTCTTTGATCGTTCCCAGGACGACCAGTAGTAGTTTCCGATACACATCTGGAGGCATTCTGTAATCTGTGGACCATCTGAGTGTTGATGAAACACAGAAATTGCATCGGGATTGAATACAACAATCACCATGCGCAGTTTCCTCCATGGGAGTATTGTCTCAAACGGTTTACGCTTTGATCGTTCAATGGAAGACCAGTAGTAGTTTCCGATGCACATCTGGAGGCATTCTGTATTCTGTGGACTATCAGAGTATTGATGAAACACAGAAATTGCATCGGAATTGAATACAACAGTCGCATGCGCACTTTCCTCAATGTGAGTAATGTCTCAAACAGTCTATACTTTGGTCGTTCCCTGGAAGACCAGTAGTAGTTTCCGATGCACATCTGGAGGCATTCTGTAATCTGTGGACTATCAGAGTGTTGATGAAACACAGAAATTGCCTCGGGATAGAATACAACTGCCACCATGCGCACTTTCCTCCATGGGTGTAATGCCTCAAACAGTCTACGCTTTGATCGTTCCCTGGAAGACCAGCAAAAGTTTCCGATGCACATCTGGAGGCATTCTGTAATCTGTGGACTATCAGAGTATTGATGAAACACAGAAATTGCATCGGGGTTGAATACAACAGTCATCATGCACACTTTCCTCCACGGGAGTAATGTCTCAAACAGTCTACGCTTTCATCGTTCCCTGGAAGACCAGTAGTAGTTTCCGATACACATTTGGAGGCATTCTGTAATCTGTGGATGATCAGAGAGTTGATGAAACACAGAAATTGCATAAAGATTGAATACAACAGTCACCATTGGCACTTTCCTCCATGGGTGTAATGTCTCAAACAGTCTACGCTTTCTTCGTTCCCTGGAAAACCAGTAGTAGTTTCCGATGCGCATCTGGAGGCATTCTGTAATCTGTGGACGATCAGAGAGTTGATGAAACACAGAAATTGCATCGGGATTGAATACAACAGTCACCATGCGCACTTCCCTTCATGGGAGTAATGTCTCTAACAATCTACGCTTTGATCGATCCCAGGAAGACCAGTAGTAGTTTCCGATGCACATCTGGCGGCATTCTCTAATCTGTGGACTATCAGAGTGTTGATGAAACACAGAAATTGCATCTGGATTGAATTCAACAGTCACCATGCGCCCTTTCCTCCATGGGAGTAATTTCTCAAAGAGAATACGATTTGATCTTTCCCTGGAATACCAGTAGTAGTTTCCGATGCACATCTGGAGGCATTCTGTAATCTGTGGACCATCAAAGTGTTGATGAAACACAGATATTGCATCGGGATTGAATACAACAGACACCATGCGCACATTCCTCCATAAAAGTAATGTCTCAAACAGTCTACGCGTTGATCGTTCCCTGGAAGACCAGTAGTAGTTTCCGATGCACATCTGGAGGCATTCTGTAATTTGTGGACTATCAGAGTGTTGATAAAACACAGAAATTGCATCGGGATTGAATACAACAGTCACCATGCGCACATTCCTCCATATAAGTAATGTCTCAAACAGTCTACGCGTTGATCGTTCCCTGGAAGACCAGTAGTAGTTTCCGATGCACATCTGGAGGCATTCTGTAATTTGTGGACTATCAGAGTGTTGATAAAACACAGAAATTGCATCGGGATTGAATACAACAGTCACCATGCGCACTTTCCTCCACGGGAGGTATGTCTCAAACAGTCTACGATTTGATCGTTCCCTGGAAGACCAGTAGTAGTTTCCGATGCACATCTGGAGGCTTTCTGTACTCTGTGGACTATCAGAGTGTTGATGAAATACAGAAATTGCATCGGGATTGAATACAATAGTCACCATGCGCACTTTCCTCCATGGGAGTATTGTCTCATATACTCAACGCTTTGATCGTTCCCTGGAAGACCAGTAGTAGTTTCCGATGAACATCTGGAGGCATTCTGTAATTTGTGGACTATCAGAGTGTTGATGAAACACAGATATTGCATCGGGATTGAATACAACAGTCACCATGCGCACATTCCTCCATGGGAGTAATGTCTCAAACAGTCTACGCTTTGATCGTTCCCTGGAAGACCAGTAGTAGTTTCCGATGCACATCTGGAGGCTTTCTGTACTCTGTGGACTGTCAGAGTGTTGATGAAACACAGATATTGCATCGGGATTGAATACAACAGTCTTTGTGCGCAATTTCCTCCATGGGAGTTATGTCTCAAAGAGTCTACGCTTTGATCTTTCCGTGGAAGACCAGTAGTAGTTTCCGATGCACATCTGGATTCATTCTGTAATCTGTGGACTATCAGAGTGTTGAAAAAACACAGAAATTGCATCGGGATTGAATACAACAGACACCATGCGCACTTTCTTCCACGGGAGGTATGTCTCAAACAATCTACGTTTTGATCGTTCCCTGGAAGACCAGTAGTAGTTTCCGATGCACATCTGGTGGCATTCTGTAATCTGTGGACTATCAGAGTGTTGATGAAACACAGAAAATGCATCGGGATTGAATACGCCAGTCACCATGCGCACTTTCCTTCATGGGAGTAATATCTCAAACAGTGTACGCTTTGATCGTTCCCTGGAAGACCAGTCGTAGTATCCGATGCACATCTGGAGGCATTCTGTAATCTGTGGAGTATCAGAGTGTTGATGAAACACAGAAATTGCCTCGGGATAGAATACAACTGCCACCATGCGCACTTTCCTCCATGGGTGTAATGCCTCAAACAGTCTACGCTTTGATCGTTCCCTGGAAGACCAGCAAAAGTTTCCGATGCACATCTGGAGGCATTCTGTAATCTGTGGACTATCAGAGTATTGATGAAACACAGAAATTGCATCGGGGTTGAATACAACAGTCATCATGCACACTTTCCTCCACGGGAGTAATGTCTCAAACAGTCTACGCTTTCATCGTTCCCTGGAAGACCAGTAGTAGTTTCCGATACACATTTGGAGGCATTCTGTAATCTGTGGATGATCAGAGAGTTGATGAAACACAGAAATTGCATAAAGATTGAATACAACAGTCACCATTGGCACTTTCCTCCATGGGTGTAATGTCTCAAACAGTCTACGCTTTCTTCGTTCCCTGGAAAACCAGTAGTAGTTTCCGATGCGCATCTGGAGGCATTCTGTAATCTGTGGACGATCAGAGAGTTGATGAAACACAGAAATTGCATCGGGATTGAATACAACAGTCACCATGCGCACTTCCCTTCATGGGAGTAATGTCTCTAACAATCTACGCTTTGATCGATCCCAGGAAGACCAGTAGTAGTTTCCGATGCACATCTGGCGGCATTCTCTAATCTGTGGACTATCAGAGTGTTGATGAAACACAGAAATTGCATCTGGATTGAATTCAACAGTCACCATGCGCCCTTTCCTCCATGGGAGTAATTTCTCAAAGAGAATACGATTTGATCTTTCCCTGGAATACCAGTAGTAGTTTCCGATGCACATCTGGAGGCATTCTGTAATCTGTGGACCATCAAAGTGTTGATGAAACACAGATATTGCATCGGGATTGAATACAACAGTCACCATGCGCACATTCCTCCATAAAAGTAATGTCTCAAACAGTCTACGCGTTGATCGTTCCCTGGAAGACCAGTAGTAGTTTCCGATGCACATCTGGAGGCATTCTGTAATTTGTGGACTATCAGAGTGTTGATAAAACACAGAAATTGCATCGGGATTGAATGCAACAGTCACCATGCGCACATTCCTCCATAAAAGTAATGTCTCAAACAGTCTACGCGTTGATCGTTCCCTGGAAGACCAGTAGTAGTTTCCGATGCACATCTGGAGGCATTCTGTAATTTGTGGACTATCAGAGTGTTGATAAAACACAGAAATTGCATCGGGATTGAATACAACAGTCACCATGCGCACTTTCCTCCACGGGAGGTATGTCTCAAACAGTCTACGATTTGATCGTTCCCTGGAAGACCAGTAGTAGTTTCCGATGCACATCTGGAGGCTTTCTGTACTCTGTGGACTATCAGAGTGTTGATGAAATACAGAAATTGCATCGGGATTGAATACAATAGTCACCATGCGCACTTTCCTCCATGGGAGTATTGTCTCATATACTCAACGCTTTGATCGTTCCCTGGAAGACCAGTAGTAGTTTCCGATGAACATCTGGAGGCATTCTGTAATTTGTGGACTATCAGAGTGTTGATGAAACACAGATATTGCATCGGGATTGAATACAACAGTCACCATGCGCACATTCCTCCATGGGAGTAATGTCTCAAACAGTCTACGCTTTGATCGTTCCCTGGAAGACCAGTAGTAGTTTCCGATGCACATCTGGAGGCTTTCTGTACTCTGTGGACTGTCAGAGTGTTGATGAAACACAGATATTGCATCGGGATTGAATACAACAGTCTTTGTGCGCAATTTCCTCCATGGGAGTTATGTCTCAAAGAGTCTACGCTTTGATCTTTCCGTGGAAGACCAGTAGTAGTTTCCGATGCACATCTGGATTCATTCTGTAATCTGTGGACTATCAGAGTGTTGAAAAAACACAGAAATTGCATCGGGATTGAATACAACAGACACCATGCGCACTTTCTTCCACGGGAGGTATGTCTCAAACAATCTACGCTTTGATCGTTCCCTGGAAGACCAGTAGTAGTTTCCGATGCACATCTGGTGGCATTCTGTAATCTGTGGAGTATCAGAGTGTTGATGAAACACAGAAATTGCATCGGGATTGAATACAACAGTCACGTTGCGCACTTTCTTTCATGGGAGTAATTCTCAAACAGTCTACGTTTTGATCGTTCCCTGGAAGACCAGTAGTAGTTTCCGATGCACATCTGGAAGCATTCTGTAATCTGAGGACTATCAGAGTGTTTGCGAAACACACAAATTGCATCGGGATTGAATACAACAGTCACCATGCGCACATTCCTCCATAAAAGTAATGTCTCAAACAGTCTACGCGTTGATCGTTCCCTGGAAGACCAGTAGTAGTTTCCGATGCACATCTGGAGGCATTCTGTAATTTGTGGACTATCAGAGTGTTGATAAAACACAGAAATTGCATCGGGATTGAATACAACAGTCACCATGCGCACATTCCTCCATAAAAGTAATGTCTCAAACAGTCTACGCGTTGATCGTTCCCTGGAAGACCAGTAGTAGTTTCCGATGCACATCTGGAGGCATTCTGTAATTTGTGGACTATCAGAGTGTTGATAAAACACAGAAATTGCATCGGGATTGAATACAACAGTCACCATGCGCACTTACCTCCACGGGAGGTATGTCTCAAACTGTCTCCGATTTGATCGTTCCCTGGAAGACCAGTAGTAGTTTCCGATGCACATCTGGAGGCTTTCTGTACTCTGTGGACTATCCGAGTGTTGATGAAACACAGAAATTGCATCGGGATTGAATACAATAGTCACCATGCGCATTTTCCTCCATGGGAGTATTGTCTCAAATACTCAACGCTTTGATCGTTCCCTGGAAGACCAGTAGTAGTTTCCGATGAACATCTGGAGGCATTCTGTAATTTGTGGACTATCAGAGTGTTGATGAAACACAGAAATTGCATCGGGATTGAATACAACAGTCACCATGCGCACATTCCTCCATGGGAGTAATGTCTCAAACAGTCTACGCTTTGATCGTTCCCTGGAAGACCAGTAGTAGTTTCCGATGCACATCTGGAGGCTTTCTGTACTCTGTGGACTGTCAGAGTGTTGATGAAACACAGAAATTGCATCGGGATTGAATACAACAGTCTTTATGCGCAATTTCCTCCATGGGAGTTATGTCTCAAAGAGTCTACGCTTTGATCTTTCCGTGGAAGACCAGTAGTAGTTTCCGATGTACATCTGGAGGCATTCTGTAATCTGTGGACTATCAGAGTGTTGATGAAACACAGAAATTGCATCGGGATTGAATACAACAGTCACCATGCGCACTTTCCTCCATGGGAGTAATAAGCGCACTTTCTTCCACGGGAGGTATGTCTCAAACAGTCTACGCTTTGATCGCTCCCTGGAAGACCAGTAGTAGTTTCCGATGCACATCCGGTATCATTCTGTAATCTGTGGACTATCAGAGTGTTGATGAAACACAGAAATTGCATCGGGATTGAATACGACAGTCACCATCTGCACTTTCCTCCATGGGAGTAATGTCTGAAAGAGTCTACGCTTTGATCGTTCCTTGGAAGGCCAGTAGTAGTTTCCGATGCACATCTGGAGGCATTCTGTAATCTGTGGACTATCAGAGTGTTGATGAAACACAGAAAATGCGTGGATTGATTACAACAGTCACCATGCGCACTTTCCTCCATGGGAGTAATGTCTCAAGGAGTTTACGCTTTGATCGTTCCCTGGAAGAACAGTAGTAGTTTCCGATGCACTTCTGGAGGCATTCTGTAATCTGTGGAGTATCAGAGTGTTGATGAAACACAGAAATTGCATCGGGATTGAATACAACAGTCACCATGCGCACTTCTTCCACGGGAGGTACGTCTCAAACAGTCTACGCTTTGATCGATCCCTGGAAGACCAGTAGTAGTTTCCGATGCACATCTGGAGGCATTCTGTAATCTGAGGACTATCAGAGTGTTGATGAAACACAGAAATTGCATCGGGATTGAATACAACAGTAACCATGCGCACATTCCTCCATAAAAGTAATGTCTCAAACAGTCTACGCTTTGATCGTTCCCTGGAAGACCAGTAGTAGTTTCCGATGAACATCTGGAGGCCTTCTCTAAATTGTAGACTATCAGAGTGTTGATGAAACACAGAAATTGCATTGGGATTGAATACAACAGTCACCATGCGCACATTCCTCCATAAAAGTAATGTTTCAAATAGTCTACGCTTTGAACGTTCCCTGGAAGACCAGTAGTAGTTTCCGAAGAACATCTGGAGGCATTCTGTAATCTGAGGACTATCAGAGTGTTGATGAAACACAGAAATTGCATTGGGATTGAATACAACAGTCACCATGCGCACATTCCTCCATAAAAGTAATATCTCAAACAGTCTACGCTTTGATCGTTCCCTGGAAGACCAGTAGTAGTTTCCGATGCACATCTGGAGGAATTCTGTAATCTGTGGAGTATCAGAGTGTTGATGAAACACAGAAATTGCATCGGGATTGAATACAACAGTTACGTTGCGCACTTTCCTTCATGGGAGTAATTCTCAAACAGTCTACGCTTTGATCGTTCCCTGGAAGACCAGTAGTAGTTTCCGATGAACATCTGGAGGCATTCTGTAATTTGTGGACTATCAGAGTGTTGATGAAACACAGAAATTGCATCGGGATTGAATACAACAGTCACCATGCGCACATTCCTCCATGGGAGTAATGTCTCAAACAGTCTACGCTTTGATCGTTCCCTGGAAGACCAGTAGTAGTTTCCGATGCACCTCTGGAGGCTTTCTGTACTCTGTGGACTGTCAGAGTGTTGATGAAACACAGAAATTGCATCAGGATTGAATACAACAGTCTTTATGCGCAATTTCCTCCATGGGAGTTATGTCTCAAAGAGTCTACGCTTTGATCTTTCAATGGAAGACCAGTAATAGTTTCCGATGCACATCTGGAGGATTCTGTAATCTGTGGACTATCAGAGTGTTGATGAAACACAGAAATTGCATCGGGATTGAATACACCAGTCACCATGCGCACTTTCCTCCATGGGAGTAATAAGCGCACTTTCTTCCACGGGAGGTATGTCTCAAACAGTCTACGCTTTGATCGCTCCCTGGAAGACCAGTAGTAGTTTCCGATGCACATCCGGTATCATTCTGTAATCTGTGGACTATCAGAGTGTTGATGAAACACAGAAATTGCATCGGGATTGAATACGACAGTCACCATCCGCACTCTCCTCCATGGGAGTAATTTCTGAAAGAGTCTACGCTTTGATCGTTCCTTGGAAGGCCAGTAGTAGTTTCCGATGCACATCTCGTGGGATTCTGTAATCTGTGGACTATCAGAGTGTTGATGAAACACAGAAAATGCATGGATTGAATACAACAGTCACCATGCGCACTTTCCTCCATGGGAGTAATGTCTCAAGGAGTTTACGCTTTGATCGTTCCCTGGAAGAACAGTAGTAGTTTCCAATGCACTTCTGGAGGCATTCTGTAATCTGAGGACTATCAGAGTGTTGATGAAACACAGAAATTGCATCGGGATTGAATACAACAGTAACCATGCGCACATTCCTCCATAAAATTAATGTCTCAAACAGTCTACGCTTTGATCGTTCCCTGGAAGACCAGTAGTAGTTTCCGATGAACATCTAGAGGCCTTCTGTAAATTGTAGACTATCAGAGTGTTGATGAAACACAGAAATTACATTGGGATTGAATACGACAGTCACCATGCGCACATCCCTCCATAAAAGTAATGTTTCAAATAGTCTACGATTTGAACGTTCCCTGGAAGACCAGTAGTAGTTTCCGATGAACATCTGGAGGCATTCTGTAATCTGAGGACTATCAAAGTGTTGATGAAACACAGAAATTGCATTGGGATTGAATACAACAGTCACCATGCGCGAATTCCTCCATAAAAGTAATGTCTCAAATAGTCTACGCTTTGATCGTTCCTTGGAAGACCAGTAGTAGTTTCCGATGCACATCTCGTGGCATTCTGTAATCTGTGGACTATCAGTGTGTTGATGAAACACAGAAAATGCGTGGATTGAATACAACAGTCACCATGCGCACTTTCCTTCATGGGTGTAATGTCTCAAGGTGTTTACACTTTGATCGTTCCCTGGAAGAACAGTAGTGGTTTCCGATGCACTTCTGGAGGCATTCTGTAATCTGTGGACTATAAGAGTGTTGATGAAACACAGAAATTGCATCGGGATTGAATACAACAGTCACCATGCGCACTTTCCTCCATGGGAGTAATGTCTCAAGGAGTTTACGCTTTGATCGTTCCCTGGAAGAACAGTAGTAGTTTCCGATGCACTTCTGGAGGCATTCTGTAATCTGTGGACTATCAGAGAGTTGATGAAACACAGATATTGCATTGGGATTGAATACAACAGTCACCATGCGCACATTCCTCCATAAAAGTAATATCTCAAACAGTCTACGCTTTGATCGTTCCCTGGAAGACCAGTTGTAGTTCCCGATGAACATCTGGTGGCATTCTGTAATCTGAGGACTATCAGAGTGTTGATGAAACACAGAAATTGCATCGGGATTGAATACAACAGTCACCATGCGCACATTCTTCCATAAAAGTAATATCTCAAACAGTCTACGCTTTGATCGTTCCCTGCAAGACCAGTAGTAGTTTCCGATGCACATCTGGAGGCGTTCTGTAATCTGTGGAATATCAGAGTGTTGATGAAACACAGAAATTGCATCGGGATTGAATTCAACAGTCACGTTGCGCACTTTCCTTCATGGGAGTAATTCTCAAACAGTCTACGCTTTGATCGTTCCCTGGAAGACCAGTAGTAGTTTCCAATGCACATCTGAAGCATTCTGTAATCTGAGGACTATCAGAGTCTTTGCGAAACACAGAAATTGCATCGGGATTGAATACAATAGTCACCATGCGCACTTTCCTCCATGGGAGTATTGTCTCAAATACTCAACGCTTTGATCGTTCCCTGGAAGACCAGTAGTAGTTTCCGATGAACATCTGGAGGCATTCTGTAATTTGTGGACTATCAGAGTGTTGATGAAACACAGAAATTGCCTCGGGATTGAATACAACAGTCACCATGCGCACATTCCTCCATGGGAGTAATGTCTCAAACAGTCTACGCTTTGATCGTTCCCTGGAAGACCAGTAGTAGTTTCCGATGCACCTTTGGAGGCTTTCTGTACTCTGTGGACTGTCAGAGTGTTGATGAAACACAGAAATTGCATCGGGATTGAATACAACAGTCTTTATGCACAATTTCCTCCATGGGAGTTATGTCTCAAAGAGTCTACGATTTGATCTTTCCCTGGAAGACCAGTAGTAGTTTCCGATGCACATCTGGAGGCATTCTGTAATCTGTGGACTATCAGAGTGTTGATGAAACACAGAAATTGCATCGGGATTGAATACAACAGTCACCATGCGCACTTTCCTCCATGGGAGTAATAAGCGCACATTCTTCCACGGGAGGTATGTCTCAAACAGTCTACGCTTTGATCGCTCCCTGGAAGACCAGTAGTAGTTTCCGATGCACATCCGGTATCATTCTGTAATCTGAGGACTATCAGAGTCTTTGCGAAACACAGAAATTGCATCGGGATTGAATACAATAGTCACGATGCGCACTTTCCTCCATGGGAGTATTGTCTCAAATACTCAACGCTTTGATCGTTCCCTGGAAGACCAGTAGTAGTTTCCGATGAACATCTGGAGGCATTCTGTAATTTGTGGACTATCAGAGTGTTGATGAAACACAGAAATTGCATCGGGATTGAATACGACCGTCACCATCCGCACTTTCCTGCATGGGAGTAATGTCTGAAAGAGTCTACGCTTTGATCGTTCCTTGGAAGGCCAGTAGTAGTTTCCGATGCACATCTCGTGGCATTCTGTAATCTGTGGACTATCAGAGTGTTGATGAAACACAGAAAATGCATGGATTGAAGACAACAGTCACCATGCGCACTTTCCTCCATGGGAGTAATGTGTCAAGGAGTTTACGCTATGATCGTTCCCTGGAAGAACAGTAGTAGTTTTCGATGCACTTCTGGAGGCATTCTGTAATCTGTGGACTTTCAGAGTGTTGATGAAACACAGAAATTGCATCGGGATTGAATACAACAATCACCATGCGCACTTTCCTCCATGGGAGTAATATCTCAAACAGTCTACGCTTTGATCGTTAGCTGGAAGACCAGTAGTAGTTTCCGATGCACATCTGTAGGCATTCTGTAATCTGTGGAGTATCAGAGTGTTGATGAAACACAGAAATTGCATCGGGATTGAATACAACAGTAACCATGCGCACATTCCTCCATAAAAGTAATGTCTCAAACAGTCTACGCTTTGATCGTTCCCTGGAAGACCAGTAGTAGTTTCCGATGAACATCTGGAGGCCTTCTGTTAATTGTAGACTATCAGAGTGTTGATGAAACACAGAAATTGCATCGGGATTGAATACAACAGTCACCATGCGCACATTCCTAGATAAAAGTAATGTCTCAAACAGTCTACGCTTTGATCGTTCCCTGGAAGACCAGTAGTAGTTTCCGATGAACATCTGGAGGCCTTCTGTAAATTGTAGACTATCAGAGTGTTGATGAAACACAGAAATTGCATCGGGATTGAATACAATAGTCACCATGCGCACTTTCCTCCACGGTAGTAATGTCTCAAAGAGTCTACGCATTGAACGTTCCCTGGAAGACCAGTAGTAGTTTCCGATGAACATCTGGCGGCATTCTGTAATCATTGGACTACCACAGTGTTGATGAAACACAGAAATTGTACCGGGATTGAATACAACGGTCACCATGCGCACTTTCCTCCATGGGAGGTATGTCTCAAACTGTCTACGCTTTGATCGTTCCCTGGAAGACCAGTAGTAGTTTCCGATGCACAACTGGTGGCATTGTGTAATCTGTGGACTATCGGAGTGTTGATGAAACACAGAAATTGCATCGGGATTGAATACAACAGTCACCATGCGCACTTTCCTCCACGGGAGGTATGTCTCAAACAGTCAACGCTTTGATCGTTCCCTGGAAGACCAGTAGTAGTTTCCGATGCACATCTGGAGGCATTCTGTAATCTGAGGACTATCAGAGTGTTGATGTAACACAGAAATTGCATCGGGATTGAATACATCATTTACCATGCGCACATACCTCCATAAAAGTAATGTCTCAAATAGTCTACACTTTGAACGTTCCCTGGAAGACCAGTAGTAGTTTCCGATGAACATCTGGAGACATTCTGTAATCTATGGACTATCAGAGTGTTGATGAAACACAGAAATTGCATCGGGACTGAATACAACAGTCACCATGCGCACTTTCCTCCACGGTAGTAATGTGTCAAACAGTCTACGATTTGATCGTTCCCTGGAAGACCAGTAGTAGTTTCCGATGAACATCTGGTGGCATTCTGTAATCTGTGTCCTATCAGAGTGTTGACGAAACACAGAAATTGCATCGGGATTGAATACAACAGTCACCAACCGCACTTTCCTCCATGGGAGTAATGTCTGAAAGAGTCTACGCTTTGATCGTTCCCTGGAAGACCAGTAGTAGTTTCCGATGCACATCTGGAGGCATTCTGTAATCTGTGGAGTATCAGAGTGTTGATGAAACACAGAAATTGCATCGGCATTGAATACAACAATCACCATGCGCACTTTCCTTCATGGGAGTAATTCTCAAACCGGCTACGCTTTGATCGTTCCCTGGAAGACCAGTAGTAGTTTCCGATGCACATCTGGAG
This sequence comes from Schistocerca gregaria, assembly GCF_023897955.1. Taxonomy (NCBI): domain Eukaryota; kingdom Metazoa; phylum Arthropoda; class Insecta; order Orthoptera; family Acrididae; genus Schistocerca; species Schistocerca gregaria. Next base: position 12,107,210 of record NW_026061707.1, on the reverse strand, counting down.
GCTTTCTGTACTCTGTGGACTGTCAGAGTGTTGATGAAACACAGAAATTGCATCGGGATTGAATACAACAGTCTCCATCCGCAGTTTCCTCCATGGGAGTTATGTCTCAAGGAGTCTACGCTTTGATCTTTCTCTGGAAGACCAGTAGTAGCTTCCAATGCACATCTGGAGGCATTCTGTAGTCTGTGGACTATCAGAGTGTTGATGAAACACAGAAATAGCATCGGGATTGAATACAACAGTCACCATCCGCGCTTTCCTCCATTGGAGTAATGTCTGAAAGAGTCTACGCTATGATCGTTCCCTGGAAAACCAGTAGTAGTTTCCGATGCACATCTGGAGGCATTCTGTAATCTGTGGACTATCAGAGTGTTGATGAAACACAGAAATTGCATCGGGATTAAATACAAGAGTCACAATGCGCACTTTCCTCTATGGGAGTAATTCTCGAACAGTTCCCTGGAAGACCAGTAGTAGTTTCCGATGCACATCTGGAGGCTTTCTGTACTCTGTGGACTGTCAGAGTGTTGATGCAAAACAGAAATTGCATCGGGATTGAATACACCAGTCACCATGCGCACTTTCCTCCATGGGAGTAATAAGCGCACTTTCTTCCACGGGAGGTATGTCTCAAACAGTCTACGCTTTGATCGCTCCCTGGAAGACCAGTAGTAGTTTCCGATGCACATCCGGTATCATTCTGTAATCTGTGGACTATCAGAGTGTTGATGAAACACAGAAATTGCATCGGGATTGAATACGACAGTCACCATCCGCACTCTCCTCCATGGGAGTAATTTCTGAAAGAGTCTACGCTTTGATCGTTCCTTGGAAGGCCAGTAGTAGTTTCCGATGCACATCTCGTGGGATTCTGTAATCTGTGGACTATCAGAGTGTTGATGAAACACAGAAAATGCATGGATTGAATACAACAGTCACCATGCGCACTTTCCTCCATGGGAGTAATGTCTCAAGGAGTTTACGCTTTGATCGTTCCCTGGAAGAACAGTAGTAGTTTCCAATGCACTTCTGGAGGCATTCTGTAATCTGTGGACTATCAGAGTGTTGATGAAACACAGAAATTGCATCGGGATTGATTACAACAGTCACCATGCGCACTTCCTCCACGGGAGGTATGTCTCAAACAGTCTACGCTTTGGTCGATCCCTGGAAGACCAGTAGTAGTTTCCGATGCACATCTGGAGGCATTCTGTAATCTGAGGACTATCAGAGTGTTGATGAAACACAGAAATTGCATCGGGATTGAATACAACAGTAACCATGCGCACATTCCTCCATAAAATTAATGTCTCAAACAGTCTACGCTTTGATCGTTCCCTGGAAGACCAGTAGTAGTTTCCGATGAACATCTAGAGGCCTTCTGTAAATTGTAGACTATCAGAGTGTTGATGAAACACAGAAATTACATTGGGATTGAATACGACAGTCACCATGCGCACATCCCTCCATAAAAGTAATGTTTCAAATAGTCTACGATTTGAACGTTCCCTGGAAGACCAGTAGTAGTTTCCGATGAACATCTGGAGGCATTCTGTAATCTGAGGACTATCAAAGTGTTGATGAAACACAGAAATTGCATTGGGATTGAATACAACAGTCACCATGCGCGAATTCCTCCATAAAAGTAATGTCTCAAATAGTCTACGCTTTGATCGTTCCTTGGAAGACCAGTAGTAGTTTCCGATGCACATCTCGTGGCATTCTGTAATCTGTGGACTATCAGTGTGTTGATGAAACACAGAAAATGCGTGGATTGAATACAACAGTCACCATGCGCACTTTCCTTCATGGGAGTAATGTCTCAAGGTGTTTACACTTTGATCGTTCCCTGGAAGAACAGTAGTGGTTTCCGATGCACTTCTGGAGGCATTCTGTAATCTGTGGACTATAAGAGTGTTGATGAAACACAGAAATTGCATCGGGATTGAATACAACAGTCACCATGCGCACTTTCCTCCATGGGAGTAATGTCTCAAGGAGTTTACGCTTTGATCGTTCCCTGGAAGAACAGTAGTAGTTTCCGATGCACTTCTGGAGGCATTCTGTAATCTGTGGACTATCAGAGAGTTGATGAAACACAGATATTGCATTGGGATTGAATACAACAGTCACCATGCGCACATTCCTCCATAAAAGTAATATCTCAAACAGTCTACGCTTTGATCGTTCCCTGGAAGACCAGTTGTAGTTCCCGATGAACATCTGGTGGCATTCTGTAATCTGAGGACTATCAGAGTGTTGATGAAACACAGAAATTGCATCGGGATTGAATACAACAGTCACCATGCGCACATTCTTCCATAAAAGTAATATCTCAAACAGTCTACGCTTTGATCGTTCCCTGCAAGACCAGTAGTAGTTTCCGATGCACATCTGGAGGCGTTCTGTAATCTGTGGAATATCAGAGTGTTGATGAAACACAGAAATTGCATCGGGATTGAATTCAACAGTCACGTTGCGCACTTTCCTTCATGGGAGTAATTCTCAAACAGTCTACGCTTTGATCGTTCCCTGGAAGACCAGTAGTAGTTTCCAATGCACATCTGAAGCATTCTGTAATCTGAGGACTATCAGAGTCTTTGCGAAACACAGAAATTGCATCGGGATTGAATACAATAGTCACCATGCGCACTTTCCTCCATGGGAGTATTGTCTCAAATACTCAACGCTTTGATCGTTCCCTGGAAGACCAGTAGTAGTTTCCGATGAACATCTGGAGGCATTCTGTAATTTGTGGACTATCAGAGTGTTGATGAAACACAGAAATTGCCTCGGGATTGAATACAACAGTCACCATGCGCACATTCCTCCATGGGAGTAATGTCTCAAACAGTCTACGCTTTGATCGTTCCCTGGAAGACCAGTAGTAGTTTCCGATGCACCTTTGGAGGCTTTCTGTACTCTGTGGACTGTCAGAGTGTTGATGAAACACAGAAATTGCATCGGGATTGAATACAACAGTCTTTATGCACAATTTCCTCCATGGGAGTTATGTCTCAAAGAGTCTACGATTTGATCTTTCCCTGGAAGACCAGTAGTAGTTTCCGATGCACATCTGGAGGCATTCTGTAATCTGTGGACTATCAGAGTGTTGATGAAACACAGAAATTGCATCGGGATTGAATACAACAGTCACCATGCGCACTTTCCTCCATGGGAGTAATAAGCGCACATTCTTCCACGGGAGGTATGTCTCAAACAGTCTACGCTTTGATCGCTCCCTGGAAGACCAGTAGTAGTTTCCGATGCACATCCGGTATCATTCTGTAATCTGAGGACTATCAGAGTCTTTGCGAAACACAGAAATTGCATCGGGATTGAATACAATAGTCACGATGCGCACTTTCCTCCATGGGAGTATTGTCTCAAATACTCAACGCTTTGATCGTTCCCTGGAAGACCAGTAGTAGTTTCCGATGAACATCTGGAGGCATTCTGTAATTTGTGGACTATCAGAGTGTTGATGAAACACAGAAATTGCATCGGGATTGAATACGACCGTCACCATCCGCACTTTCCTGCATGGGAGTAATGTCTGAAAGAGTCTACGCTTTGATCGTTCCTTGGAAGGCCAGTAGTAGTTTCCGATGCACATCTCGTGGCATTCTGTAATCTGTGGACTATCAGAGTGTTGATGAAACACAGAAAATGCATGGATTGAAGACAACAGTCACCATGCGCACTTTCCTCCATGGGAGTAATGTGTCAAGGAGTTTACGCTATGATCGTTCCCTGGAAGAACAGTAGTAGTTTTCGATGCACTTCTGGAGGCATTCTGTAATCTGTGGACTTTCAGAGTGTTGATGAAACACAGAAATTGCATCGGGATTGAATACAACAATCACCATGCGCACTTTCCTCCATGGGAGTAATATCTCAAACAGTCTACGCTTTGATCGTTAGCTGGAAGACCAGTAGTAGTTTCCGATGCACATCTGTAGGCATTCTGTAATCTGTGGAGTATCAGAGTGTTGATGAAACACAGAAATTGCATCGGGATTGAATACAACAGTAACCATGCGCACATTCCTCCATAAAAGTAATGTCTCAAACAGTCTACGCTTTGATCGTTCCCTGGAAGACCAGTAGTAGTTTCCGATGAACATCTGGAGGCCTTCTGTTAATTGTAGACTATCAGAGTGTTGATGAAACACAGAAATTGCATCGGGATTGAATACAACAGTCACCATGCGCACATTCCTAGATAAAAGTAATGTCTCAAACAGTCTACGCTTTGATCGTTCCCTGGAAGACCAGTAGTAGTTTCCGATGAACATCTGGAGGCCTTCTGTAAATTGTAGACTATCAGAGTGTTGATGAAACACAGAAATTGCATCGGGATTGAATACAATAGTCACCATGCGCACTTTCCTCCACGGTAGTAATGTCTCAAAGAGTCTACGCATTGAACGTTCCCTGGAAGACCAGTAGTAGTTTCCGATGAACATCTGGCGGCATTCTGTAATCATTGGACTACCACAGTGTTGATGAAACACAGAAATTGTACCGGGATTGAATACAACGGTCACCATGCGCACTTTCCTCCATGGGAGGTATGTCTCAAACTGTCTACGCTTTGATCGTTCCCTGGAAGACCAGTAGTAGTTTCCGATGCACAACTGGTGGCATTGTGTAATCTGTGGACTATCGGAGTGTTGATGAAACACAGAAATTGCATCGGGATTGAATACAACAGTCACCATGCGCACTTTCCTCCACGGGAGGTATGTCTCAAACAGTCAACGCTTTGATCGTTCCCTGGAAGACCAGTAGTAGTTTCCGATGCACATCTGGAGGCATTCTGTAATCTGAGGACTATCAGAGTGTTGATGTAACACAGAAATTGCATCGGGATTGAATACATCATTTACCATGCGCACATACCTCCATAAAAGTAATGTCTCAAATAGTCTACACTTTGAACGTTCCCTGGAAGACCAGTAGTAGTTTCCGATGAACATCTGGAGACATTCTGTAATCTATGGACTATCAGAGTGTTGATGAAACACAGAAATTGCATCGGGACTGAATACAACAGTCACCATGCGCACTTTCCTCCACGGTAGTAATGTGTCAAACAGTCTACGATTTGATCGTTCCCTGGAAGACCAGTAGTAGTTTCCGATGAACATCTGGTGGCATTCTGTAATCTGTGTCCTATCAGAGTGTTGACGAAACACAGAAATTGCATCGGGATTGAATACAACAGTCACCAACCGCACTTTCCTCCATGGGAGTAATGTCTGAAAGAGTCTACGCTTTGATCGTTCCCTGGAAGACCAGTAGTAGTTTCCGATGCACATCTGGAGGCATTCTGTAATCTGTGGAGTATCAGAGTGTTGATGAAACACAGAAATTGCATCGGCATTGAATACAACAATCACCATGCGCACTTTCCTTCATGGGAGTAATTCTCAAACCGGCTACGCTTTGATCGTTCCCTGGAAGACCAGTAGTAGTTTCCGATGCACATCTGGAGGCTTTCTGTACTCTGTGGACTGTCAGAGTGTTGATGAAACACAGAAATTGCATCGGGATTGAATACAACAGTCTCCATCCGCAGTTTCCTCCATGGGAGTTATGTCTCAAGGAGTCTACGCTTTGATCTTTCTCTGGAAGACCAGTAGTAGCTTCCAATGCACATCTGGAGGCATTCTGTAGTCTGTGGACTATCAGAGTGTTGATGAAACACAGAAATAGCATCGGGATTGAATACAACAGTCACCATCCGCGCTTTCCTCCATTGGAGTAATGTCTGAAAGAGTCTACGCTATGATCGTTCCCTGGAAAACCAGTAGTAGTTTCCGATGCACATCTGGAGGCATTCTGTAATCTGTGGACTATCAGAGTGTTGATGAAACACAGAAATTGCATCGGGATTAAATACAAGAGTCACAATGCGCACTTTCCTCTATGGGAGTAATTCTCGAACAGTTCCCTGGAAGACCAGTAGTAGTTTCCGATGCACATCTGGAGGCTTTCTGTACTCTGTGGACTGTCAGAGTGTTGATGCAAAACAGAAATTGCATCGGGATTGTATACAACAGTCTCCATGCGCAGTTTCCTCCATGGGAGTTATGTCTCAAAAAGTCTACGCTTTGATCTTTCCCTGGAAGACCAGTAGTAGCTTCCGATGCACATCTGGAGGCATTCTGTAGTCTGTGGACTATCAGAGTGTAGATGGAACACAGAAATTGCATCGGGATTGAATACAACAGTCACCATGCGCACTTTCCTCCACGGGAGGTATGTCTCAAACAGTCAACGCTTTGATCGTTCCCTGGAAGACCAGTAGTAGTTTCCGATGCACATCTGGAGGCATTCTGTAATCTGAGGACTATCAGAGTGTTGATGTAACACAGAAATTGCATCGGGATTGAATACATCATTCACCATGCGCACATACCTCCATAAAAGTAATGTCTCAAATAGTCTACACTTTGAACGTTCCCTGGAAGACCAGTAGTAGTTTCCGATGAACATCTGGAGACATTCTGTAATCTATGGACTATCAGAGTGTTGATGAAACACAGAAATTGCATCGGGACTGAATACAACAGTCACCATGCGCACTTTCCCCCACGGTAGTAATGTCTCAAACAGTCTACGATTTGATCGTTCCCTGGAAGACCAGTAGTAGTTTCCGATGAACATCTGGTGGCATTCTGTAATCTGTGTCCTATCAGAGTATTGACGAAACACAGAAATTGCATCGGGATTGAACACAACAGTCACCAACCGCACTTTCCTCCATGGGAGTAATGTCTGACAGAGTCTACTCTTTGATCGTTCCCTGGAAGACCAGTAGTAGTTTCCGATGCACATCTGGAGGCATTCTGTAATCTGTGGAGTATCAGAGTGTTGATGAAACACAGAAATTGCATCGGGATTGAATACAACAGTAACCTTGCGCACATTCCTCCATAAAAGTAATGTCTCAAACAGTCTACGCTTTGATCGTTCCCTGGAAGACCAGTAGTAGTTTCCGATGAACATCTGGAGGCCTTCTGTAAGTTGTAGACTATCAGAGTGTTGATGAAACACAGAAATTGCATTGGGATTGAATACAACAGTCACCATGCTCACATTCCTCCATAAACGTAATGTTTCAAATAGTCTACGCTTTGAACGTTCCCTGGAAGACCAGTAGTAGTTTCCGATGAACATCTGGAGGCATTCTGTAATCTGAGAACTATCAGAGTGTTGATGAAACACAGAAATTGCATTGGGATTGAATACAATAGTCACCATGCGCACTTTCCTCCATGGGAGTAATGTGTCAAGGAGTTTACGCTATGATCGTTCCCTGGAAGAACAGTAGTAGTTTTCGATGCACTTCTGGAGGCATTCTGTAATCTGTGGACTTTCAGAGTGTTGATGAAACACAGAAATTGCATCGGGATTGAATACAACAATCACCATGCGCACTTTCCTCCATGGGAGTAATATCTCAAACAGTCTACGCTTTGATCGTTAGCTGGAAGACCAGTAGTAGTTTCCGATGCACATCTGTAGGCATTCTGTAATCTGTGGAGTATCAGAGTGTTGATGAAACACAGAAATTGCATCGGGATTGAATACAACAGTAACCATGCGCACATTCCTCCATAAAAGTAATGTCTCAAACAGTCTACGCTTTGATCGTTCCCTGGAAGACCAGTAGTAGTTTCCGATGAACATCTGGAGGCCTTCTGTAAATTGTAGACTATCAGAGAGTTGATGAAACACAGAAATTGCATCGGGATTGAATACAACAGTCACCATGCGCACATTCCTAGATAAAAGTAATGTCTCAAACAGTCTACGCTTTGATCGTTCCCTGGAGGACCAGTAGTAGTTTCCGATGAACATCTGGAGGCCTTCTGTAAATTGTAGACTATCAGAGTGTTGATGAAACACAGAAATTGCATCGGGATTGAATACAATAGTCACCATGCGCACTTTCCTCCACGGTAGTAATGTCTCAAAGAGTCTACGCATTGAACGTTCCCTGGAAGACCAGTAGTAGTTTCCGATGAACATCTGGCGGCATTCTGTAATCATTGGACTACCACAGTGTTGATGAAACACAGAAATTGTACCGGGATTGAATACAACGGTCACCATGCGCACTTTCCTCCATGGGAGGTATGTCTCAAACTGTCTACGCTTTGATCGTTCCCTGGAAGACCAGTAGTAGTTTCCGATGCACAACTGGTGGCATTGTGTAATCTGTGGACTATCGGAGTGTTGATGAAACACAGAAATTGCATCGGGATTGAATACAACAGTCACCATGCGCACTTTCCTCCACGGGAGGTATGTCTCAAACAGTCAACGCTTTGATCGTTCCCTGGAAGACCAGTAGTAGTTTCCGATGCACATCTGGAGGCATTCTGTAATCTGAGGACTATCAGAGTGTTGATGTAACACAGAAATTGCATCGGGATTGAATACATCATTTACCATGCGCACATACCTCCATAAAAGTAATGTCTCAAATAGTCTACACTTTGAACGTTCCCTGGAAGACCAGAAGTAGTTTCCGATGAACATCTGGAGACCTTCTGTAATCTATGGACTATCAGAGTGTTGATGAAACACAGAAATTGCATCGGGACTGAATACAACAGTCACCATGCGCACTTTCCTCCACGGTAGTAATGTCTCAAACAGTCTACGATTTGATCGTTCCCTGGAAGACCAGTAGTAGTTTCCGATGAACATCTGGTGGCATTCTGTAATCTGTGTCCTATCAGAGTGTTGACGAAACACAGAAATTGCATCGGGATTGAATACAACAGTCACCAACCGCACTTTCCTCCATGGGAGTAATGTCTGAAAGAGTCTACGCTTTGATCGTTCCCTGGAAGACCAGTAGTAGTTTCCGATGCACATCTGGAGGCATTCTGTAATCTGTGGAGTATCAGAGTGTTGATGAAACACAGAAATTGCATCGGCATTGAATACAACAATCACCATGCGCACTTTCCTTCATGGGAGTAATTCTCAAACCGGCTACGCTTTGATCGTTCCCTGGAAGACCAGTAGTAGTTTCCGATGCACATCTGGAGGCTTTCTGTACTCTGTGGACTGTCAGAGTGTTGATGAAACACAGAAATTGCATCGGGATTGAATACAACAGTCTCCATCCGCAGTTTCCTCCATGGGAGTTATGTCTCAAGGAGTCTACGCTTTGATCTTTCTCTGGAAGACCAGTAGTAGCTTCCAATGCACATCTGGAGGCATTCTGTAGTCTGTGGACTATCAGAGTGTTGATGAAACACAGAAATAGCATCGGGATTGAATACAACAGTCACCATCCGCGCTTTCCTCCATTGGAGTAATGTCTGAAAGAGTCTACGCTATGATCGTTCCCTGGAAAACCAGTAGTAGTTTCCGATGCACATCTGGAGGCATTCTGTAATCTGTGGACTATCAGAGTGTTGATGAAACACAGAAATTGCATCGGGATTAAATACAAGAGTCACAATGCGCACTTTCCTCTATGGGAGTAATTCTCGAACAGTTCCCTGGAAGACCAGTAGTAGTTTCCGATGCACATCTGGAGGCTTTCTGTACTCTGTGGACTGTCAGAGTGTTGATGCAAAACAGAAATTGCATCGGGATTGTATACAACAGTCTCCATGCGCAGTTTCCTCCATGGGAGTTATGTCTCAAAAAGTCTACGCTTTGATCTTTCCCTGGAAGACCAGTAGTAGCTTCCGATGCACATCTGGAGGCATTCTGTAGTCTGTGGACTATCAGAGTGTAGATGGAACACAGAAATTGCATCGGGATTGAATACAACAGTCACCATGCGCACTTTCCTCCACGGGAGGTATGTCTCAAACAGTCAACGCTTTGATCGTTCCCTGGAAGACCAGTAGTAGTTTCCGATGCACATCTGGAGGCATTCTGTAATCTGAGGACTATCAGAGTGTTGATGTAACACAGAAATTGCATCGGGATTGAATACATCATTCACCATGCGCACATACCTCCATAAAAGTAATGTCTCAAATAGTCTACACTTTGAACGTTCCCTGGAAGACCAGTAGTAGTTTCCGATGAACATCTGGAGACATTCTGTAATCTATGGACTATCAGAGTGTTGATGAAACACAGAAATTGCATCGGGACTGAATACAACAGTCACCATGCGCACTTTCCCCCACGGTAGTAATGTCTCAAACAGTCTACGATTTGATCGTTCCCTGGAAGACCAGTAGTAGTTTCCGATGAACATCTGGTGGCATTCTGTAATCTGTGTCCTATCAGAGTATTGACGAAACACAGAAATTGCATCGGGATTGAACACAACAGTCACCAACCGCACTTTCCTCCATGGGAGTAATGTCTGACAGAGTCTACTCTTTGATCGTTCCCTGGAAGACCAGTAGTAGTTTCCGATGCACATCTGGAGGCATTCTGTAATCTGTGGAGTATCAGAGTGTTGATGAAACACAGAAATTGCATCGGGATTGAATACAACAGTAACCTTGCGCACATTCCTCCATAAAAGTAATGTCTCAAACAGTCTACGCTTTGATCGTTCCCTGGAAGACCAGTAGTAGTTTCCGATGAACATCTGGAGGCCTTCTGTAAGTTGTAGACTATCAGAGTGTTGATGAAACACAGAAATTGCATTGGGATTGAATACAACAGTCACCATGCTCACATTCCTCCATAAACGTAATGTTTCAAATAGTCTACGCTTTGAACGTTCCCTGGAAGACCAGTAGTAGTTTCCGATGAACATCTGGAGGCATTCTGTAATCTGAGAACTATCAGAGTGTTGATGAAACACAGAAATTGCATTGGGATTGAATACAATAGTCACCATGCGCACTTTCCTCCATGGGAGTATTGTCTCAAATACTCAACGCTTTGATCGTTCCCTGGAAGACCAGTAGTAGTTTCCGATGAACATCTGGAGGCATTCTGTAATTTGTGGACTATCAGAGTGTTGATGAAACACAGAAATTGCATCGGGATTGAATACGACAGTCACCATCCGCACTTTCCTGCATGGGAGTAATGTCTGAAAGAGTCTACGCTTTGATCGTTCCTTGGAAGGCCAGTAGTAGTTTCCGATGCACATCTCGTGGCATTCTGTAATCTGTGGACTATCAGAGTGTTGATGAAACACAGAAAATGCATGGATTGAATACAACAGTCACCATGAGCACTTTCCTCCATGGGAGTAATGTGTCAAGGAGTTTACGCTATGATCGTTCCCTGGAAGAACAGTAGTAGTTTTCGATGCACTTCTGGAGGCATTCTGTAATCTGTGGACTTTCAGAGTGTTGATGAAACACAGAAATTGCATCGGGATTGAATACAACAATCACCATGCGCACTTTCCTCCATGGGAGTAATATCTCAAACAGTCTACGCTTTGATCGTTAGCTGGAAGACCAGTAGTAGTTTCCGATGCACATCTGTAGGCATTCTGTAATCTGTGGAGTATCAGAGTGTTGATGAAACACAGAAATTGCATCGGGATTGAATACAACAGTAACCATGCGCACATTCCTCCATAAAAGTAATGTCTCAAACAGTCTACGCTTTGATCGTTCCCTGGAAGACCAGTAGTAGTTTCCGATGAACATCTGGAGGCCTTCTGTAAATTGTAGACTATCAGAGTGTTGATGAAACACAGAAATTGCATCGGGATTGAATACAACAGTCACCATGCGCACATTCCTAGATAAAAGTAATGTCTCAAACAGTCTACGCTTTGATCGTTCCCTGGAGGACCAGTAGTAGTTTCCGATGAACATCTGGAGGCCTTCTGTAAATTGTAGACTATCAGAGTGTTGATGAAACACAGAAATTGCATCGGGATTGAATACAATAGTCACCATGCGCACTTTCCTCCACGGTAGTAATGTCTCAAAGAGTCTACGCATTGAACGTTCCCTGGAAGACCAGTAGTAGTTTCCGATGAACATCTGGCGGCATTCTGTAATCATTGGACTACCACAGTGTTGATGAAACACAGAAATTGTACCGGGATTGAATACAACGGTCACCATGCGCACTTTCCTCCATGGGAGGTATGTCTCAAACTGTCTACGCTTTGATCGTTCCCTGGAAGACCAGTAGTAGTTTCCGATGCACAACTGGTGGCATTGTGTAATCTGTGGACTATCGGAGTGTTGATGAAACACAGAAATTGCATCGGGATTGAATACAACAGTCACCATGCGCACTTTCCTCCACGGGAGGTATGTCTCAAACAGTCAACGCTTTGATCGTTCCCTGGAAGACCAGTAGTAGTTTCCGATGCACATCTGGAGGCATTCTGTAATCTGAGGACTATCAGAGTGTTGATGTAACACAGAAATTGCATCGGGATTGAATACATCATTTACCATGCGCACATACCTCCATAAAAGTAATGTCTCAAATAGTCTACACTTTGAACGTTCCCTGGAAGACCAGAAGTAGTTTCCGATGAACATCTGGAGACCTTCTGTAATCTATGGACTATCAGAGTGTTGATGAAACACAGAAATTGCATCGGGACTGAATACAACAGTCACCATGCGCACTTTCCTCCACGGTAGTAATGTCTCAAACAGTCTACGATTTGATCGTTCCCTGGAAGACCAGTAGTAGTTTCCGATGAACATCTGGTGGCATTCTGTAATCTGTGTCCTATCAGAGTGTTCACGAAACACAGAAATTGCATCGGGATTGAATACAACAGTCACCAACCGCACTTTCCTCCATGGGAGTAATGTCTGAAAGAGTCTACGCTTTGATCGTTCCCTGGAAGACCAGTAGTAGTTTCCGATGCACATCTGGAGGCATTCTGTAATCTGTGGAGTATCAGAGTGTTGATGAAACACAGAAATTGCATCGGCATTGAATACAACAATCACCATGCGCACTTTCCTTCATGGGAGTAATTCTCAAACCGGCTACGCTTTGATCGTTCCCTGGAAGACCAGTAGTAGTTTCCGATGAACATCTGGAGACATTCTGTAATCTATGGACTATCAGAGTGTTGATGAAACACAGAAATTGCATCGGGACTGAATACAACAGTCACCATGCGCACTTTCCCCCACGGTAGTAATGTCTCAAACAGTCTACGATTTGATCGTTCCCTGGAAGACCAGTAGTAGTTTCCGATGAACATCTGGTGGCATTCTGTAATCTGTGTCCTATCAGAGTGTTGACGAAACACAGAAATTGCATCGGGATTGAACACAACAGTCACCAACCGCACTTTCCTCCATGGGAGTAATGTCTGAAAGAGTCTACTCTTTGATCGTTCCCTGGAAGACCAGTAGTAGTTTCCGATGCACATCTGGAGGCATTCTGTAATCTGTGGAGTATCAGAGTGTTGATGAAACACAGAAATTGCTTCGGGATTGAATACAACAGTAACCTTGCGCACATTCCTCCATAAAAGTAATGTCTCAAACAGTCTACGCTTTGATCGTTCCCTGGAAGACCAGTAGTAGTTTCCGATGAACATCTGGAGGCCTTCTGTAAATTGTAGACTATCAGAGTGTTGATGAAACACAGAAATTGCATTGGGATTGAATACAACAGTCACCATGCGCACATTCCTCCATAAACGTAATGTTTCAAATAGTCTACGCTTTGAACGTTCCCTGGAAGACCAGTAGTAGTTTCCGATGAACATCTGGAGGCATTCTGTAATCTGAGAACTATCAGAGTGTTGATGAAACACAGAAATTGCATTGGGATTGAATACAAGAGTCACCATGCGCATATTCCTCCATAAAAGTAATGTCTCAAATAGTCTACGCTTTGATCGTTCCTTGGAAGACCAGTAGTAGTTTCCGATGCACATCTCATGGCATTCTGTAATCTATGGACTAACAGAGTGTTGATTAAACACAGAAATTGCATCGGGACTGAATACAACAGTAACCATGCGCACTTTCCCCCACGGTAGTAATGTCTCAAACAGTCTACGATTTGATCGTTCCCTGGAAGACCAGTAGTAGTTTCCGATGAACATCTGGTGGCATTCTGTAATCTGTGTCCTATCAGAGTGTTGACGAAACACAGAAATTGCATCGGGATTGAACACAACAGTCACCAACCGCACTTTCCTCCATGGGAGTAATGTCTGAAAGAGTCTACTCTTTGATCGTTCCCTGGAAGACCAGTAGTAGTTTCCGATGCACATCTGGAGGCATTCTGTAATCTGTGGAGTATCAGAGTGTTGATGAAACACAGAAATTGCATCGGGATTGAATACAACAGTAACCTTGCGCACATTCCTCCATAAAAGTAATGTCTCAAACAGTCTACGCTTTGATCGTTCCCTGGAAGACCAGTAGTAGTTTCCGATGAACATCTGGAGGCCTTCTGTAAATTGTAGACTATCAGAGTGTTGATGAAACACAGAAATTGCATCGGGATTGAATACAATAGTCACCATGCGCACTTTCCTCCACGGTAGTAATGTCTCAAAGAGTCTACGCATTGAACGTTCCCTGGAAGACCAGTAGTAGTTTCCGATGAACATCTGGCGGCATTCTGTAATCATTGGACTACCACAGTGTTGATGAAACACAGAAATTGCACCGGGATTGAATACAACGGTCACCATGCGCACTTTCCTCCATGGGTATGTCTCAAACTGTCTACGCTTTGATCGTTCCCTGGAAGACCAGTAGTAGTTTCCGATGCACAACTGGTGGCATTGTGTAATCTGTGGACTATCGGAGTGTTGATGAAACACAGAAATTGCATCGGGATTGAATACAACAGTCACCATGCGCACTTTCCTCCACGGGAGGTATGTCTCAAACAGTCAACGCTTTGATCGTTCCCTGGAAGACCAGTAGTAGTTTCCGATGCACATCTGGAGGCATTCTGTAATCTGAGGACTATCAGAGTGTTGATGTAACACAGAAATTGCATCGGGATTGAATACATCATTTACCATGCGCACATACCTCCATAAAAGTAATGTCTCAAATAGTCTACACTTTGAACGTTCCCTGGAAGACCAGTAGTAGTTTCCGATGAAAATCTGGAGACATTCTGTAATCTATGGACTATCAGAGTGTTGATGAAACACAGAAATTGCATCGGGACTGAATACAACAGTCACCATGCGCACTTTCCTCCACGGTAGTAATGTCTCAAACAGTCTACGATTTGATCGTTCCCTGGAAGACCAGTAGTAGTTTCCGATGAACATCTGGTGGCATTCTGTAATCTGTGTCCTATCAGAGTGTTGACGAAACACAGAAATTGCATCGGGATTGAATACAACAGTCACCAACCGCACTTTCCTCCATGGGAGTAATGTCTGAAAGAGTCTACGCTTTGATCGTTCCCTGGAAGACCAGTAGTAGTTTCCGATGCACATCTGGAGGCATTCTGTAATCTGTGGAGTATCAGAGTGTTGATGAAACACAGAAATTGCATCGGCATTGAATACAACAATCACCATGCGCACTTTCCTTCATGGGAGTAATTCTCAAACCGGCTACGCTTTGATCGTTCCCTGGAAGACCAGTAGTAGTTTCCGATGCACATCTGGAGGCTTTCTGTACTCTGTGGACTGTCAGAGTGTTGATGAAACACAGAAATTGCATCGGGATTGAATACAACAGTCTCCATCCGCAGTTTCCTCCATGGGAGTTATGTCTCAAGGAGTCTACGCTTTGATCTTTCTCTGGAAGACCAGTAGTAGCTTCCAATGCACATCTGGAGGCATTCTGTAGTCTGTGGACTATCAGAGTGTTGATGAAACACAGAAATAGCATCGGGATTGAATACAACAGTCACCATCCGCGCTTTCCTCCATTGGAGTAATGTCTGAAGGAGTCTACGCTATGATCGTTCCCTGGAAAACCAGTAGTAGTTTCCGATGCACATCTGGAGGCATTCTGTAATCTGTGGACTATCAGAGTGTTGATGAAACACAGAAATTGCATCGGGATTAAATACAAGAGTCACAATGCGCACTTTCCTCTATGGGAGTAATTCTCAAACAGTCTACGCTTTGATCGTTCCCTGGAAGACCAGTAGTAGTTTCCGATGCACATCTGGAGGCTTTCTGTACTCTGTGGACTGTCAGAGTGTTGATGCAAAACAGAAATTGCATCGGGATTGTATACAACAGTCTCCATGTGCAGTTTCCTCCATGGGAGTTATGTCTCAAAAAGTCTACGCTTTGATCTTTCCCTGGAAGACCAGTAGTAGCTTCCGATGCACATCTGGAGGCATTCTGTAGTCTGTGGACTATCAGAGTGTAGATGGAACACAGAAATTGCATCGGGATTGAATACAACAGTCACCATGCGCACTTTCCTCCACGGGAGGTATGTCTCAAACAGTCAACGCTTTGATCGTTCCCTGGAAGACCAGTAGTAGTTTCCGATGCACATCTGGAGGCATTCTGTAATCTGAGGACTATCAGAGTGTTGATGTAACACAGAAATTGCATCGGGATTGAATACATCATTCACCATGCGCACATACCTCCATAAAAGTAATGTCTCAAATAGTCTACACTTTGAACGTTCCCTGGAAGACCAGTAGTAGTTTCCGATGAACATCTGGAGACATTCTGTAATCTATGGACTATCAGAGTGTTGATGAAACACAGAAATTGCATCGGGACTGAATACAACAGTCACCATGCGCACTTTCCCCCACGGTAGTAATGTCTCAAACAGTCTACGATTTGATCGTTCCCTGGAAGACCAGTAGTAGTTTCCGATGAACATCTGGTGGCATTCTGTAATCTGTGTCCTATCAGAGTATTGACGAAACACAGAAATTGCATCGGGATTGAACACAACAGTCACCAACCGCACTTTCCTCCATGGGAGTAATGTCTGACAGAGTCTACTCTTTGATCGTTCCCTGGAAGACCAGTAGTAGTTTCCGATGCACATCTGGAGGCATTCTGTAATCTGTGGAGTATCAGAGTGTTGATGAAACACAGAAATTGCATCGGGATTGAATACAACAGTAACCTTGCGCACATTCCTCCATAAAAGTAATGTCTCAAACAGTCTACGCTTTGATCGTTCCCTGGAAGACCAGTAGTAGTATCCGATGAACATCTGGAGGCCTTCTGTAAGTTGTAGACTATCAGAGTGTTGATGAAACACAGAAATTGCATTGGGATTGAATACAACAGTCACCATGCGCACATTCCTCCATAAACGTAATGTTTCAAATAGTCTACGCTTTGAACGTTCCCTGGAAGACCAGTAGTAGTTTCCGATGAACATCTGGAGGCATTCTGTAATCTGAGAACTATCAGAGTGTTGATGAAACACAGAAATTGCATTGGGATTGAATACAATAGTCACCATGCGCACTTTCCTCCATGGGAGTATTGTCTCAAATACTCAACGCTTTGATCGTTCCCTGGAAGACCAGTAGTAGTTTCCGATGAACATCTGGAGGCATTCTGTAATCTGTGGACTATCAGAGTGTTGATGAAACACAGAAATAGCATCGGGATTGAATACAACAGTCACCATCCGCGCTTTCCTCCATTGGAGTAATGTCTGAAAGAGTCTACGCTATGATCGTTCCCTGGAAAACCAGTAGTAGTTTCCGATGCACATCTGGAGGCATTCTGTAATCTGTATACTATCAGAGTGTTGATGAAACACAGAAATTGCATCGGGATTAAATACAAGAGTCACAATGCGCACTTTCCTCTATGGGAGTAATTCTCAAACAGTCTACGCTTTGATCGTTCCCTGGAAGACCAGTAGTAGTTTCCGATGCACATCTGGAGGCTTTCTGTACTCTGTGGACTGTCAGAGTGTTGATGCAAAACAGAAATTGCATCGGGATTGTATACAACAGTCTCCATGTGCAGTTTCCTCCATGGGAGTTATGTCTCAAAAAGTCTACGCTTTGATCTTTCCCTGGAAGACCAGTAGTAGCTTCCGATGCACATCTGGAGGCATTCTGTAGTCTGTGGACTATCAGAGTGTAGATGGAACACAGAAATTGCATCGGGATTGAATACAACAGTCACCATGCGCACTTTCCTCCACGGGAGGTATGTCTCAAACAGTCAACGCTTTGATCGTTCCCTGGAAGACCAGTAGTAGTTTCCGATGCACATCTGGAGGCATTCTGTAATCTGAGGACTATCAGAGTGTTGATGTAACACAGAAATTGCATCGGGATTGAATACATCATTCACCATGCGCACATACCTCCATAAAAGTAATGTCTCAAATAGTCTACACTTTGAACGTTCCCTGGAAGACCAGTAGTAGTTTCCGATGAACATCTGGAGACATTCTGTAATCTATGGACTATCAGAGTGTTGATGAAACACAGAAATTGCATCGGGACTGAATACAACAGTCACCATGCGCACTTTCCCCCACGGTAGTAATGTCTCAAACAGTCTACGATTTGATCGTTCCCTGGAAGACCAGTAGTAGTTTCCGATGAACATCTGGTGGCATTCTGTAATCTGTGTCCTATCAGAGTATTGACGAAACACAGAAATTGCATCGGGATTGAACACAACAGTCACCAACCGCACTTTCCTCCATGGGAGTAATGTCTGACAGAGTCTACTCTTTGATCGTTCCCTGGAAGACCAGTAGTAGTTTCCGATGCACATCTGGAGGCATTCTGTAATCTGTGGAGTATCAGAGTGTTGATGAAACACAGAAATTGCATCGGGATTGAATACAACAGTAACCTTGCGCACATTCCTCCATAAAAGTAATGTCTCAAACAGTCTACGCTTTGATCGTTCCCTGGAAGACCAGTAGTAGTTTCCGATGAACATCTGGAGGCCTTCTGTAAGTTGTAGACTATCAGAGTGTTGATGAAACACAGAAATTGCATTGGGATTGAATACAACAGTCACCATGCGCACATTCCTCCATAAACGTAATGTTTCAAATAGTCTACGCTTTGAACGTTCCCTGGAAGACCAGTAGTAGTTTCCGATGAACATCTGGAGGCATTCTGTAATCTGAGAACTATCAGAGTGTTGATGAAACACAGAAATTGCATTGGGATTGAATACAATAGTCACCATGCGCACTTTCCTCCATGGGAGTATTGTCTCAAATACTCAACGCTTTGATCGTTCCTTGGAAGGCCAGTAGTAGTTTCCGATGCACATCTCGTGGCATTCTGTAATCTGTGGACTATCAGAGTGTTGATGAAACACAGAAAATGCATGGATTGAATACAACAGTCACCATGAGCACTTTCCTCCATGGGAGTAATGTGTCAAGGAGTTTACGCTATGATCGTTCCCTGGAAGAACAGTAGTAGTTTTCGATGCACTTCTGGAGGCATTCTGTAATCTGTGGACTTTCAGAGTGTTGATGAAACACAGAAATTGCATCGGGATTGAATACAACAATCACCATGCGCACTTTCCTCCATGGGAGTAATATCTCAAACAGTCTACGCTTTGATCGTTAGCTGGAAGACCAGTAGTAGTTTCCGATGCACATCTGTAGGCATTCTGTAATCTGTGGAGTATCAGAGTGTTGATGAAACACAGAAATTGCATCGGGATTGAATACAACAGTAACCATGCGCACATTCCTCCATAAAAGTAATGTCTCAAACAGTCTACGCTTTGATCGTTCCCTGGAAGACCAGTAGTAGTTTCCGATGAACATCTGGAGGCCTTCTGTAAATTGTAGACTATCAGAGTGTTGATGAAACACAGAAATTGCATCGGGATTGAATACAACAGTCACCATGCGCACATTCCTAGATAAAAGTAATGTCTCAAACTGTCTACGCTTTGATCGTTCCCTGGAGGACCAGTAGTAGTTTCCGATGAACATCTGGAGGCCTTCTGTAAATTGTAGACTATCAGAGTGTTGATGAAACACAGAAATTGCATCGGGATTTAATACAATAGTCACCATGCGCACTTTCCTCCACGGTAGTAATGTCTCAAAGAGTCTACGCATTGAACGTTCCCTGGAAGACCAGTAGTAGTTTCCGATGAACATCTGGCGGCATTCTGTAATCATTGGACTACCACAGTGTTGATGAAACACAGAAATTGTACCGGGATTGAATACAACGGTCACCATGCGCACTTTCCTCCATGGGAGGTATGTCTCAAACTGTCTACGCTTTGATCGTTCCCTGGAAGACCAGTAGTAGTTTCCGATGCACAACTGGTGGCATTGTGTAATCTGTGGACTATCAGAGTGTTGATGAAACACAGAAATTGCATCGGGATTGAATACAACAGTCACCATGCGCACTTTCCTCCACGGGAGGTATGTCTCAAACAGTCAACGCTTTGATCGTTCCCTGGAAGACCAGTAGTAGTTTCCGATGCACATCTGGAGGCATTCTGTAATCTGAGGACTATCAGAGTGTTGATGTAACACAGAAATTGCATCGGGATTGAATACATCATTTACCATGCGCACATACCTCCATAAAAGTAATGTCTCAAATAGTCTACACTTTGAACGTTCCCTGGAAGACCAGTAGTAGTTTCCGATGAACATCTGGAGACCTTCTGTAATCTATGGACTATCAGAGTGTTGATGAAACACAGAAATTGCATCGGGACTGAATACAACAGTCACCATGCGCACTTTCCTCCACGGTAGTAATGTCTCAAACAGTCTACGATTTGATCGTTCCCTGGAAGACCAGTAGTAGTTTCCGATGAACATCTGGTGGCATTCTGTAATCTGTGTCCTATCAGAGTGTTGACGAAACACAGAATTTGCATCGGGATTGAATACAACAGTCACCAACCGCACTTTCCTCCATGGGAGTAATGTCTGAAAGAGTCTACGCTTTGATCGTTCCCTGGAAGACCAGTAGTAGTTTCCGATGCACATCTGGAGGCATTCTGTAATCTGTGGAGTATCAGAGTGTTGATGAAACACAGAAATTGCATCGGCATTGAATACAACAATCACCATGCGCACTTTCCTTCATGGGAGTAATTCTCAAACCGGCTACGCTTTGATCGTTCCCTGGAAGACCAGTAGTAGTTTCCGATGCACATCTGGAGGCTTTCTGTACTCTGTGGACTGTCAGAGTGTTGATGAAACACAGAAATTGCATCGGGATTGAATACAACAGTCTCCATCCGCAGTTTCCTCCATGGGAGTTATGTCTCAAGGAGTCTACGCTTTGATCTTTCTCTGGAAGACCAGTAGTAGCTTCCAATGCCCATCTGGAGGCATTCTGTAGTCTGTGGACTATCAGAGTGTTGATGAAACACAGAAATAGCATCGGGATTGAATACAACAGTCACCATCCGCGCTTTCCTCCATTGGAGTAATGTCTGAAAGAGTCTACGCTATGATCGTTCCCTGGAAAACCAGTAGTAGTTTCCGATGCACATCTGGAGGCATTCTGTAATCTGTGGACTATCAGAGTGTTGATGAAACACAGAAATTGCATCGGGATTAAATACAAGAGTCACAATGCGCACTTTCCTCTATGGGAGTAATTCTCGAACAGTCTACGCTTTGATCGTTCCCTGGAAGACCAGTAGTAGTTTCCGATGAACATCTGGTGGCATTCTGTAATCTGTGTCCTATCAGAGTGTTGACGAAACACAGAAATTGCATCGGGATTGAACACAACAGTCACCAACCGCACTTTCCTCCATGGGAGTAATGTCTGAAAGAGTCTACTCTTTGATCGTTCCCTGGAAGACCAGTAGTAGCTTCCGATGCACATCTGGAGGCATTCTGTAATCTGTGGAGTATCAGAGTGTTGATGAAACACAGAATTTGCATCGGGATTGAATACAACAGTAACCTTGCGCACATTCCTCCATAAAAGTAATGTCTCAAACAGTCTACGCTTTGATCGTTCCCTGGAAGACCAGTAGTAGTTTCCGATGAACATCTGGAGGCCTTCTGTAAATTGTAGACTATCAGAGTGTTGATGAAACACAGAAATTGCATTGGGATTGAATACAACAGTCACCATGCGCACATTCCTCCATAAACGTAATGTTTCAAATAGTCTACGCTTTGAACGTTCCCTGGAAGACCAGTAGTAGTTTCCGATGAACATCTGGAGGCATTCTGTAATCTGAGAACTATCAGAGTGTTGATGAAACACAGAAATTGCATTGGAATTGAATACAAGAGTCACCATGCGCATATTCCTCCATAAAAGTAATGTCTCAAATAGTCTACGCTTTGATCGTTCCTTGGAAGACCAGTAGTAGTTTCCGATGCACATCTCATGGCATTCTGTAATCTATGGACTAACAGAGTGTTGATTAAACACAGAAATTGCATCGGGACTGAATACAACAGTAACCATGCGCACTTTCCCCCACGGTAGTAATGTCTCAAACAGTCTACGATTTGATCGTTCCCTGGAAGACCAGTAGTAGTTTCCGATGAACATCTGGTGGCATTCTGTAATCTGTGTCCTATCAGAGTGTTGACGAAACACAGAAATTGCATCGGGATTGAACACAACAGTCACCAACCGCACTTTCCTCCATGGGAGTAATGTCTGAAAGAGTCTACTCTTTGATCGTTCCCTGAAAGACCAGTAGTAGTTTCCGATGCACATCTGGAGGCATTCTGTAATCTGTGGAGTATCAGAGTGTTGATGAAACACAGAAATTGCATCGGGATTGAATACAACAGTAACCTTGCGCACATTCCTCCATAAAAGTAATGTCTCAAACAGTCTACGCTTTGATCGTTCCCTGGAAGACCAGTAGTAGTTTCCGATGAACATCTGGAGGCCTTCTGTAAATTGTAGACTATCAGAGTGTTGATGAAACACAGAAATTGCATCGGGATTGAATTCAATAGTCACCATGCGCACTTTCCTCCACGGTAGTAATGTCTCAAAGAGTCTACGCATTGAACGTTCCCTGGAAGACCAGTAGTAGTTTCCGATGAACATCTGGCGGCATTCTGTAATCATTGGACTACCACAGTGTTGATGAAACACAGAAATTGCACCGGGATTGAATACAACGGTCACCATGCGCACTTTCCTCCATGGGTATGTCTCAAACTGTCTACGCTTTGATCGTTCCCTGGAAGACCAGTAGTAGTTTCCGATGCACAACTGGTGGCATTGTGTAATCTGTGGACTATCGGAGTGTTGATGAAACACAGAAATTGCATCGGGATTGAATACAACAGTCACCATGCGCACTTTCCTCCACGGGAGGTATGTCTCAAACAGTCAACGCTTTGATCGTTCCCTGGAAGACCAGTAGTAGTTTCCGATGCACATCTGGAGGCATTCTGTAATCTGAGGACTATCAGAGTGTTGATGTAACACAGAAATTGCATCGGGATTGAATACATCATTTACCATGCGCACATACCTCCATAAAAGTAATGTCTCAAATAGTCTACACTTTGAACGTTCCCTGGAAGACCAGTAGTAGTTTCCGATGAAAATCTAGAGACATTCTGTAATCTATGGACTATCAGAGTGTTGATGAAACACAGAAATTGCATCGGGACTGAATACAACAGTCACCATGCGCACTTTCCTCCACGGTAGTAATGTCTCAAACAGTCTACGATTTGATCGTTCCCTGGAAGACCAGTAGTAGTTTCCGATGAACATCTGGTGGCATTCTGTAATCTGTGTCCTATCAGAGTGTTGACGAAACACAGAAATTGCATCGGGATTGAATACAACAGTCACCAACCGCACTTTCCTCCATGGGAGTAATGTCTGAAAGAGTCTACGCTTTGATCGTTCCCTGGAAGACCAGTAGTAGTTTCCGATGCACATCTGGAGGCATTCTGTAATCTGTGGAGTATCAGAGTGTTGATGAAACACAGAAATTGCATCGGCATTGAATACAACAATCACCATGCGCACTTTCCTTCATGGGAGTAATTCTCAAACCGGCTACGCTTTGATCGTTCCCTGGAAGACCAGTAGTAGTTTCCGATGCACATCTGGAGGCTTTCTGTACTCTGTGGACTGTCAGAGTGTTGATGAAACACAGAAATTGCATCGGGATTGAATACAACAGTCTCCATCCGCAGTTTCCTCCATGGGAGTTATGTCTCAAGGAGTCTACGCTTTGATCTTTCTCTGGAAGACCAGTAGTAGCTTCCAATGCACATCTGGAGGCATTCTGTAGTCTGTGGACTATCAGAGTGTTGATGAAACACAGAAATAGCATCGGGATTGAATACAACAGTCACCATCCGCGCTTTCCTCCATTGGAGTAATGTCTGAAAGAGTCTACGCTATGATCGTTCCCTGGAAAACCAGTAGTAGTTTCCGATGCACATCTGGAGGCATTCTGTAATCTGTGGACTATCAGAGTGTTGATGAAACACAGAAATTGCATCGGGATTAAATACAAGAGTCACAATGCGCACTTTCCTCTATGGGAGTAATTCTCAAACAGTCTACGCTTTGATCGTTCCCTGGAAGACCAGTAGTAGTTTCCGATGCACATCTGGAGGCTTTCTGTACTCTGTGGACTGTCAGAGTGTTGATGCAAAACAGAAATTGCATCGGGATTGTATACAACAGTCTCCATGTGCAGTTTCCTCCATGGGAGTTATGTCTCAAAAAGTCTACGCTTTGATCTTTCCCTGGAAGACCAGTAGTAGCTTCCGATGCACATCTGGAGGCATTCTGTAGTCTGTGGACTATCAGAGTGTAGATGGAACACAGAAATTGCATCGGGATTGAATACAACAGTCACCATGCGCACTTTCCTCCACGGGAGGTATGTCTCAAACAGTCAACGCTTTGATCGTTCCCTGGAAGACCAGTAGTAGTTTCCGATGCACATCTGGAGGCATTCTGTAATCTGAGGACTATCAGAGTGTTGATGTAACACAGAAATTGCATCGGCATTGAATACATCATTCACCATGCGCACATACCTCCATAAAAGTAATGTCTCAAATAGTCTACACTTTGAACGTTCCCTGGAAGACCAGTAGTAGTTTCCGATGAACATCTGGAGACATTCTGTAATCTATGGACTATCAGAGTGTTGATGAAACACAGAAATTGCATCGGGACTGAATACAACAGTCACCATGCGCACTTTCCCCCACGGTAGTAATGTCTCAAACAGTCTACGATTTGATCGTTCCCTGGAAGACCAGTAGTAGTTTCCGATGAACATCTGGTGGCATTCTGTAATCTGTGTCCTATCAGAGTGTTGACGAAACACAGAAATTGCATCGGGATTGAACACAACAGTCACCAACCGCACTTTCCTCCATGGGAGTAATGTCTGAAAGAGTCTACTCTTTGATCGTTCCCTGGAAGACCAGTAGTAGTTTCCGATGCACATCTGGATGCATTCTGTAATCTGTGGAGTATCAGAGTGTTGATGAAACACAGAAATTGCATCGGGATTGAATACAACAGTAACCTTGCGCACATTCCTCCATAAAAGTAATGTCTCAAACAGTCTACGCTTTGATCGTTCCCTGGAAGACCAGTAGTAGTTTCCGATGAACATCTGGAGGCCTTCTGTAAATTGTAGACTATCAGAGTGTTGATGAAACACAGAAATTGCATTGGGATTGAAAACAACAGTCACCATGCGCACATTCCTCCATAAACGTAATGTTTCAAATAGTCTACGCTTTGAACGTTCCCTGGAAGACCAGTAGTAGTTTCCGATGAACATCTGGAGGCATTCTGTAATCTGAGGACTATCAGAGTGTTGATGAAACACAGAAATTGCATTGGGATTGAATACAAGAGTCACCATGCGCATATTACTCCATAAAAGTAATGTCTCAAATAGTCTACGCTTTGATCGTTCCTTGGAAGTCCAGTAGTAGTTTCCGATGCACATCTCGTGGCATTCTGTAATCTGTGGACTATCAGTGTGTTGATGAAACACAGAAAATGCGTGGATTGAATACAACAGTCACCATGCGCACTTTCCTTCATGGGAGTAATGTCTCTAAGTGTTTACGCTTTGATCGTTCCCTGGAAGAACAGTAGTGGTTTCCGATGCACTTCTGGAGGCATTCTGTAATCTGTGGACTATAAGAGTGTTGATGAAACACAGAAATTGCATCGGGATTGAATACAACAGTCACCATGCGCACTTTCCTCCATGGGAGTAATGTCTCAAGGAGTTTACGCTTTGATCGTTCCCTGGAAGAACAGTAGTAGTTTCCGATGCACTTCTGGAGGCATTCTGTAATCTGTGGACGATCAGAGTGTTGATGAAACACAGAAATTGCATCGGGATTGAATACAACAATCACCATGCGCACTTTCCTCTATGGGAGTAATATCTCAAACAGTCTACGCTTTGATCGTTAGCTGGAAGACCAGTAGTAGTTTCCGATGCACATCTGTAGGCATTCTGTAATCTGTGGAGTATCAGAGTGTTGATTAAACACAGAAATTGCATCGGGATTGAATACAACAGTCACCATGCGCACATTCCTCCATGGGAGTTATATCTCAAAGAGTCTACGCTTTGATCTTTCTCTGGAAGACCAGTAGTAGTTTCCAATGCACATCTGGAGGCATTCTGTAGTCTGTGGACTATCAGAGTGTTGATGAAACACAGAAATTGCATCGGGATTGAATACAACAGTCACCATCCGCACTTTCCTCCATGGGAGTAATGTCTGAAAGAGTCTACGCTTTGATCGTTCCCTGGAAGACCAGTTGTAGTTTCCGATGCACATCTGGTGGCATTCTGTAATCTGTGGACTATCAGAGTGTTGAAGAAACACAGAAAATGCATCGGGATTGAATACGCCAGTCACCATGCGCACATTCCTCCATGGGAGTAATATCTCGAACAGTCTACGATTTGATCGTTCCCTGGAAGACCAGTAGTAGTTTCCGATGCACATCTGGTGGCATTCTGTAATTTGTGGACTATCAGAGTGTTGATGAAACACAGAAATTGCATCGGGATTGAATACAACAGACACCATGCGCACTTTCTTCCACGGGAGGTATGTCTCAAACAATCTACGATTTGATCGTTCCCTGGAAGACCAGTAGTAGTTTCCGATGCACATCTGGTGGCATTCTGTAATCTGTGGACTATCAGAGTGTTGATGAAACACAGAAAATGCATCGGGATTGAATACGCCAGTCACCATGCGCACATTCCTCCATGGGAGTAATATCTCGAACAGTCTACGATTTGATCGTTCCCTGGAAGACCAGTAGTAGTTTCCGATGCACATCTGGTGGCATTCTGTAATTTGTGGACTATCAGAGTGTTGATGAAACACAGAAATTGCATCGGGATTGAATACAACAGTCACGTTGCGCACTTTCTTTCATGGGAGTAATTCTCAAACAGTCTACGTTTTGATCGTTCCCTGGAAGACCAGTAGTAGTTTCCGATGCACATCTGGAAGCATTCTGTAATCTGAGGACTATCAGAGTGTTTGCGAAACACAGAAATTGCATCGGGATTGAATACAACAGTCACCATGCGCACATTCCTCCATAAAAGTAATGTCTCAAACAGTCTACGCGTTGATCGTTCCCTGGAAGACCAGTAGTAGTTTCCGATGCACATCTGGAGGCTTTCTGTAATTTGTGGACTATCAGAGTGTTGATAAAACACAGAAATTGCATCGGGATTGAATACAACAGTCACCATGCGCACATTCCTCCATAAAAGTAATGTCTCAAACAGTCTACGCGTTGATCGTTCCCTGGAAGACCAGTAGTAGTTTCCGATGCACATCTGGAGGCATTCTGTAATTTGTGGACTATCAGAGTGTTGATAAAACACAGAAATTGCATCGGGATTGAATACAACAGTCACCATGCGCACTTTCCTCCACGGGAGGTATGTCTCAAACTGTCTCCGATTTGATCGTTCCCTGGAAGACCAGTAGTAGTTTCCGATGCACATCTGGAGGCTTTCTGTACTCTGTGGACTATCCGAGTGTTGATGAAACACAGAAATTGCATCGGGATTGAATACAATAGTCACCATGCGCATTTTCCTCCATGGGAGTATTGTCTCAAATACTCAACGTTTTGATCGTTCCCTGGAAGACCAGTAGTAGTTTCCGATGAACATCTGGAGGCATTCTGTAATTTGTGGACTATCAGAGTGTTGACGAAACACAGAAATTGCATCGGGACTGAATACAACAGTAACCTTGCGCACATTCCTCCATAAAAGTAATGTCTCAAACAGTCTACGCTTTGATCGTTCCCTGGAAGACCAGTAGTAGTTTCCGATGAACATCTGGAGGCCTTCTGTAAATTGTAGACTATCAGAGTGTTGATGAAACACAGAAATTGCATTGGGATTGAAAACAACAGTCACCATGCGCACATTCCTCCATAAACGTAATGTTTCAAATAGTCTACGCTTTGAACGTTCCCTGGAAGACCAGTAGTAGTTTCCGATGAACATCTGGAGGCATTCTGTAATCTGAGGACTATCAGAGTGTTGATGAAACACAGAAATTGCATTGGGATTGAATACAAGAGTCACCATGCGCATATTCCTCCATAAAAGTAATGTCTCAAATAGTCTACGCTTTGATCGTTCCTTGGAAGACCAGTAGTAGTTTCCGATGCACATCTCGTGGCATTCTGTAATCTGTGGACTATCAGTGTGTTGATGAAACACAGAAAATGCGTGGATTGAATACAACAGTCACCATGCGCACTTTCCTTCATGGGAGTAATTTCTCAAAGTGTTTACGCTTTGATCGTTCCCTGGAAGAACAGTAGTGGATTCCGATGCACTTCTGGAGGCATTCTGTAATCTGTGGACTATAAGAGTGTTGATGAAACACAGAAATTGCATCGGGATTGAATACAACAGTCACCATGCGCACTTTCCTCCATGGGAGTAATGTCTCAAGGAGTTTACGCTTTGATCGTTCCCTGGAAGAACAGTAGTAGTTTCCGATGCACTTCTGGAGGCATTCTGTAATCTGTGGACTATCAGAGTGTTGATGAAACACAGAAATTGCATCGGGATTGAATACAACAATCACCATGCGCACTTTCCTCTATGGGAGTAATATCTCAAACAGTCTACGCTTTGGTCGTTAGCTGGAAGACCAGTAGTAGTTTCCGATGCACATCTGTAGGCATTCTGTAATCTGTGGAGTATCAGAGTGTTGATTAAACACAGAAATTGCATCGGGATTGAATACAACAGTCACCATGCGCACTTTCCTCCATGGGAGTTATATCTCAAAGAGTCTACGCTTTGATCTTTCTCTGGAAGACCAGTAGTAGTTTCCAATGCACATCTGGAGGCATTCTGTAGTCTGTGGACTATCAGAGTGTTGATGAAACACAGAAATTGCATCGGGATTGAATACAACAGTCACCATCCGCACTTTCCTCCATGGGAGTAATGTCTGAAAGAGTCTACGCTTTGATCGTTCCCTGGAAGACCAGTAGTAGTTTCCGATGCACATCTGGTGGCATTCTGTAATCTGTGGACTATCAGAGTGTTGAAGAAACACAGAAATTGCATCGGGATTGAATACAACAGACACCATGCGCACTTTCTTCCACGGGAGGTATGTCTCAAACAATCTACGATTTGATCGTTCCCTGGAAGACCAGTAGTAGTTTCCGATGCACATCTGGTGGCATTCTGTAATCTGTGGACTATCAGAGTGTTGATGAAACACAGAAAATGCATCGGGATTGAATACGCCAGTCACCATGCGCACTTTCCTCCATGGGAGTAATATCTCAAACAGTCTACGATTTCATCGTTCCCTGGAAGACCAGTAGTAGTTTCCGATGCACATCTGGTGGCATTCTGTAATCTGTGGACTATCAGAGTGTTGATGAAACACAGAAATTGCATCGGGATTGAATACAACAGTCACGTTGCGCACTTTCTTTCATGGGAGTAATTCTCAAACAGTCTACGTTTTGATCGTTCCCTGGAAGACCAGTAGTAGTTTCCGATGCACATCTGGAAGCATTCTGTAATCTGAGGACTATCAGAGTGTTTGCGAAACACAGAAATTGCATCGGGATTGAATACAACAGTCACCATGCGCACATTCCTCCATAAAAGTAATGTCTCAAACAGTCTACGCGTTGATCGTTCCCTGGAAGACCAGTAGTAGTTTCCGATGCACATCTGGAGGCTTTCTGTAATTTGTGGACTATCAGAGTGTTGATAAAACACAGAAATTGCATCGGGATTGAATACAACAGTCACCATGCGCACATTCCTCCATAAAAGTAATGTCTCAAACAGGCTACGCGTTGATCGTTCCCTGGAAGACCAGTAGTAGTTTCCGATGCACATCTGGAGGCATTCTGTAATTTGTGGACTATCAGAGTGTTGATAAAACACAGAAATTGCATCGGGATTGAATACAACAGTCACCATGCGCACTTTCCTCCACGGGAGGTATGTCTCAAACTGTCTCCGATTTGATCGTTCCCTGGAAGACCAGTAGTAGTTTCCGATGCACATCTGGAGGCTTTCTGTACTCTGTGGACTATCCGAGTGTTGATGAAACACAGAAATTGCATCGGGATTGAATACAATAGTCACCATGCGCATTTTCCTCCATGGGAGTATTGTCTCAAATACTCAACGTTTTGATCGTTCCCTGGAAGACCAGTAGTAGTTTCCGATGAACATCTGGAGGCATTCTGTAATTTGTGGACTATCAGAGTGTTGATGAAACACAGAAATTGCATCGGGATTGAATACAACAGTCACCATGCGCACATTCCTCCATGGGAGTAATGTCTCAAACAGTCTACGCTTTGATCGTTCCCTGGAAGACCAGTAGTAGTTTCCGATGCACATCTGGAGGCTTTCTGTACTCTGTGGACTGTCAGAGTGTTGATGAAACACAGAAATTCCATCGGGATTGAATACAACAGTCTTTATGCGCAATTTCCTCCATGGGAGTTATGTCTCAAAGAGTCTACGCTTTGATCTTTCCGTGGAAGACCAGTAGTAGTTTCCGATGCACATCTGGAGGCATTCTGTAATCTGTGGACTATCAGAGTGTTGATGAAACACAGAAATTGCATCGGGATTGAATACAACAGTCACTATGCGCACTTGCCTCCATGGGAGTAATAAGCGCACTTTCTTCCACGGGAGGTATGTCTCAAACAGTCTATGCTTTGATCGCTCCCTGGAAGACCAGTAGTAGTTTCCGATGCACATCCGGTATCATTCTGTAATCTGTGGACTATCAGAGTGTTGATGAAACACAGAAATTGCATCGGGATTGAATACGACAGTCACCATCCGCACTTTCCTCCATGGGAGTAATGTCTGAAAGAGTCTACGCTTTGATCGTTCCTTGGAAGGCCAGTAGTAGTTTCCGATGCACATCTGGAGGCTTTCTGTACTCTGTGGACTATCCGAGTGTTGATGAAACACAGAAATTGCATCGGGATTGAATACAATAGTCACCATGCGCATTTTCCTCCATGGGAGTATTGTCTCAAATACTCAACGTTTTGATCGTTCCCTGGAAGACCAGTAGTAGTTTCCGATGAACATCTGGAGGCATTCTGTAATTTGTGGACTATCAGAGTGTTGATGAAACACAGAAATTGCATCGGGATTGAATACAACAGTCACCATGCGCACATTCCTCCATGGGAGTAATGTCTCAAACAGTCTACGCTTTGATCGTTCCCTGGAAGACCAGTAGTAGTTTCCGATGCACATCTGGAGGCTTTCTGTACTCTGTGGAGTGTCAGAGTGTTGATGAAACACAGAAATTCCATCGGGATTGAATACAACAGTCTTTATGCGCAATTTCCTCCATGGGAGTTGTGTCTCAAAGAGTCTACGCTTTGATCTTTCCGTGGAAGACCAGTAGTAGTTTCCGATGCACATCTGGAGGCATTCTGTAATCTGTGGACTATCAGAGTGTTGATGAAACACAGAAATTGCATCGGGATTGAATACAACAGTCACCATGCGCACTTGCCTCCATGGGAGTAATAAGCGCACTTTCTTCCACGGGAGGTATGTCTCAAACAGTCTATGCTTTGATCGCTCCCTGGAAGACCAGTAGTAGTTTCCGATGCACATCCGGTATCATTCTGTAATCTGTGGACTATCAGAGTGTTGATGAAACACAGAAATTGCATCGGGATTGAATACGACAGTCACCATCCGCACTTTCCTCCATGGGAGTAATGTCTGAAAGAGTCTACGCTTTGATCGTTCCTTGGAAGGCCAGTAGTAGTTTCCGATGCACATCTCGTGGCATTCTGTAATCTGTGGACTATCAGAGTGTTGATGAAACACAGAAAATGCGTGGATTGATTACAACAGTCACCATGCGCACTTTCCTCCATGGGAGTAATGTCTCAAGGAGTTTACGCTTTGATCGTTCCCTGGAAGAACAGTAGTAGTTTCCGATGCACTTCTGGAGGCATTCTGTAATCTGTGGAGTATCAGAGTGTTGATGAAACACAGAAATTGCATCGGGATTGAATACAACAGTCACCATGCGCACTTCTTCCACGGGAGGTATGTCTCAAACAGTCTACGCTTTGATCGATCCCTGGAAGACCAGTAGTAGTTTCCGATGCACATCTGGAGGCATTCTGTAATCTGAGGACTATCAGAGTGTTGATGAAACACAGAAATTGCATCGGGATTGAAT
Organism: Schistocerca gregaria; assembly: GCF_023897955.1. Classification (NCBI taxonomy): domain Eukaryota; kingdom Metazoa; phylum Arthropoda; class Insecta; order Orthoptera; family Acrididae; genus Schistocerca; species Schistocerca gregaria. The sequence continues at coordinate 12,074,634 of NW_026061707.1, read as the reverse complement.
ACAACAGTAACCATGCGCACATTCCTCCATAAAAGTAATATCTCAAACAGTCTACGCTTTGATCGTTCCCTGGAAGACCAGTAGTAGTTTCCGATGAACATCTGGAGGCCTTCTGTAAATTGTAGACTATCAGAGTGTTGATGAAACACAGAAATTGCATTGGGATTGAATACAACAGTCACCATGCGCACATTCCTCCATAAAAGTAATGTTTCAAATAGTCTACGCTTTGAACGTTCCCTGGAAGACCAGTAGTAGTTTCCGATGAACATCTGGAGGCATTCTGTAATCTGAGGACTATCAGAGTGTTGATGAAACACAGAAATTGCATTGGGATTGAATACAACAGTCACCATGCGCACATTCCTCCATAAAAGTAATATCTCAAACAGTCTACGCTTTGGTCGTTCCCTGGAAGACCAGTAGTAGTTTCCGATGCACATCTGGAGGCATTCTGTAATCTGTGGAGTATCAGAGTGTTGATGAAACACAGAAATTGCATCGGGATTGAATACAACAGTTACGTTGCGCACTTTCCTTCATGGGAGTAATTCTCAAACAGTCTACGCTTTGATCGTTCCCTGGAAGACCAGTAGTAGTTTCCGATGCACATCTGGAAGCATTCTGTAATCTGAAGACTATCAGAGTATTTGCGAAACACAGAAATTGCATCGGGATTGAATACAACAGTCACCATGCGCACATTCCTCCATAAAAGTAATGTCTCAAACAGTCTACGCGTTGATCGTTCCCTGGAAGACCAGTAGTAGTTTCCGATGCACATCTGGAGGCATTCTGTAATTTGTGGACTATCAGAGTGTTGATGAAACACAGAAATTGCATCGGGATTGAATACAACAGTCACCATGCGCACATTCCTCCATGGGAGTAATGTCTCAAACAGTCTACGCTTTGATCGTTCCCTGGAAGACCAGTAGTAGTTTCCGATGCACCTCTGGACGCTTTCTGTACTCTGTGGACTGTCAGAGTGTTGATGAAACACAGAAATTGCATCGGGATTGAATACAACAGTCTTTATGCGGAATTTCCTCCATGGGAGTTATGTCTCAAAGAGTCTACGCTTTGATCTTTCAATGGAAGACCAGTAATAGTTTCCGATGCACATCTGGAGGATTCTGTAATCTGTGGACTATCAGAGTGTTGATGAAACACAGAAATTGCATCGGGATTGAATACACCAGTCACCCAACGCACTTTCCTCCATGGGAGTAATAAGCGCACTTTCTTCCACGGGAGGTATGTCTCAAACAGTCTACGCTTTGATCGCTCCCTGGAAGACCAGTAGTTGTTTCCGATGCACATCCGGTATCATTCTGTAATCTGTGGACTATCAGAGTGTTGATGAAACACAGAAATTGCATCGGGATTGAATACGACAGTCACCATCCGCACTTTTCTCCATGGGAGTAATCTCTGAAAGAGTCTACGCTTTGATCGTTCCGTGGAAGGCCAGTAGTAGTTTCCGATGCACATCTCGTGGCATTCTGTAATCTGTGGACTATCAGAGTGTTGATGAAACACAGAAAATGCATGGATTGAATACAACAGTCACCATGCGCACTTTCCTCCATAAAAGTAATGTCTCAAACAGTCTACGCGTTGATCGTTCCCTGGAAGACCAGTAGTAGTTTCCGATGCACATCTGGAGGCATTCTGTAATTTGTGGACTATCAGAGTGTTGATAAAACACAGAAATTGCATCGGGATTGAATACAACAGTCACCATGCGCACATTCCTCCATAAAAGTAATGTCTCAAACAGTCTACGCGTTGATCGTTCCCTGGAAGACCAGTAGTAGTTTCCGATGCACATCTGGAGGCATTCTGTAATTTGTGGACTATCAGATTGTTGATGAAACACAGAAATTGCATCGGGATTGAATACAACAGTCACCATGCGCACTTTCCTCCATGGGAGTAATATCTCAAACAGTCTACGATTTGATCGTTCCCTGGAAGACCAGTAGTAGTTTCCGATGCACATCTGGTGGCATTCTGTAATCTGTGGACTATCAGAGTGTTGATGAAACACAGAAATTGCATCGGGATTGAATACAACAGTCACGTTGCGCACTTTCTTTCATGGGAGTAATTCTCAAACAGTCTACGTTTTGATCGTTCCCTGGAAGACCAGTAGTAGTTTCCGATGCACATCTGGAAGCATTCTGTAATCTGAGGACTATCAGAGTGTTTGCGAAACACAGAAATTGCATCGGGATTGAATACAACAGTCACCATGCGCACATTCCTCCATAAAAGTAATGTCTCAAACAGTCTACGCGTTGATCGTTCCCTGGAAGACCAGTAGTAGTTTCCGATGCACATCTGGAGGCTTTCTGTAATTTGTGGACTATCAGAGTGTTGATAAAACACAGAAATTGCATCGGGATTGAATACAACAGTCACCATGCGCACATTCCTCCATAAAAGTAATGTCTCAAACAGTCTACGCGTTGATCGTTCCCTGGAAGACCAGTAGTAGTTTCCGATGCACATCTGGAGGCATTCTGTAATTTGTGGACTATCAGAGTGTTGATAAAACACAGAAATTGCATCGGGATTGAATACAACAGTCACCATGCGCACTTTCCTCCACGGGAGGTATGTCTCAAACTGTCTCCGATTTGATCGTTCCCTGGAAGACCAGTAGTAGTTTCCGATGCACATCTGGAGGCTTTCTGTACTCTGTGGACTATCCGAGTGTTGATGAAACACAGAAATTGCATCGGGATTGAATACAATAGTCACCATGCGCATTTTCCTCCATGGGAGTATTGTCTCAAATACTCAACGTTTTGATCGTTCCCTGGAAGACCAGTAGTAGTTTCCGATGAACATCTGGAGGCATTCTGTAATTTGTGGACTATCAGAGTGTTGATGAAACACAGAAATTGCATCGGGATTGAATACAACAGTCACCATGCGCACATTCCTCCATGGGAGTAATGTCTCAAACAGTCTACGCTTTGATCGTTCCCTGGAAGACCAGTAGTAGTTTCCGATGCACATCTGGAGGCTTTCTGTACTCTGTGGACTGTCAGAGTGTTGATGAACACAGAAATTCCATCGGGATTGAATACAACAGTCTTTATGCGCAATTTCCTCCATGGGAGTTATGTCTCAAAGAGTCTACGCTTTGATCTTTCCGTGGAAGACCAGTAGTAGTTTCCGATGCACATCTGGAGGCATTCTGTAATCTGTGGACTATCAGAGTGTTGATGAAACACAGAAATTGCATCGGGATTGAATACAACAGTCACCATGCGCACTTGCCTCCATGGGAGTAATAAGCGCACTTTCTTCCACGGGAGGTATGTCTCAAACAGTCTATGCTTTGATCGCTCCCTGGAAGACCAGTAGTAGTTTCCGATGCACATCCGGTATCATTCTGTAATCTGTGGACTATCAGAGTGTTGATGAAACACAGAAATTGCATCGGGATTGAATACGACAGTCACCATCCGCACTTTCCTCCATGGGAGTAATGTCTGAAAGAGTCTACGCTTTGATCGTTCCTTGGAAGGCCAGTAGTAGTTTCCGATGCACATCTGGAGGCTTTCTGTACTCTGTGGACTATCCGAGTGTTGATGAAACACAGAAATTGCATCGGGATTGAATACAATAGTCACCATGCGCATTTTCCTCCATGGGAGTATTGTCTCAAATACTCAACGTTTTGATCGTTCCCTGGAAGACCAGTAGTAGTTTCCGATGAACATCTGGAGGCATTCTGTAATTTGTGGACTATCAGAGTGTTGATGAAACACAGAAATTGCATCGGGATTGAATACAACAGTCACCATGCGCACATTCCTCCATGGGAGTAATGTCTCAAACAGTCTACGCTTTGATCGTTCCCTGGAAGACCAGTAGTAGTTTCCGATGCACATCTGGAGGCTTTCTGTACTCTGTGGAGTGTCAGAGTGTTGATGAAACACAGAAATTCCATCGGGATTGAATACAACAGTCTTTATGCGCAATTTCCTCCATGGGAGTTATGTCTCAAAGAGTCTACGCTTTGATCTTTCCGTGGAAGACCAGTAGTTGTTTCCGATGCACATCTGGAGGCATTCTGTAATCTGTGGACTATCAGAGTGTTGATGAAACACAGAAATTGCATCGGGATTGAATACAACAGTCACCATGCGCACTTGCCTCCATGGGAGTAATAAGCGCACTTTCTTCCACGGGAGGTATGTCTCAAACAGTCTATGCTTTTATCGCTCCCTGGAAGACCAGTAGTAGTTTCCGATGCACATCCGGTATCATTCTGTAATCTGTGGACTATCAGAGTGTTGATGAAACACAGAAATTGCATCGGGATTGAATACGACAGTCACCATCCGCACTTTCCTCCATGGGAGTAATGTCTGAAAGAGTCTACGCTTTGATCGTTCCTTGGAAGGCCAGTAGTAGTTTCCGATGCACATCTCGTGGCATTCTGTAATCTGTGGACTATCAGAGTGTTGATGAAACACAGAAAATGCGTGGATTGATTACAACAGTCACCATGCGCACTTTCCTCCATGGGAGTAATGTCTCAAGGAGTTTACGCTTTGATCGTTCCCTGGAAGAACAGTAGTAGTTTCCGATGCACTTCTGGAGGCATTCTGTAATCTGTGGAGTATCAGAGTGTTGATGAAACACAGAAATTGCATCGGGATTGAATACAACAGTCACCATGCGCGCTTCTTCCACGGGAGGTATGTCTCAAACAGTCTACGCTTTGATCGATCCCTGGAAGACCAGTAGTAGTTTCCGATGCACATCTGGAGGCATTCTGTAATCTGAGGACTATCAGAGTGTTGATGAAACACAGAAATTGCATCGGGATTGAATACAACAGTAACCATGCGCACATTCCTCCATAAAAGTAATGTCTCAAACAGTCTACGCTTTGATCGTTCCCTGGATGACCAGTAGTAGTTTCCGATGAACATCTGGAGGCCTTCTGTAAATTGTAGACTATCAGAGTGTTGATGAAACACAGAAATTGCATTGGGATTGAATACAACAGTCACCATGCGCACATTCCTCCATAAAAGTAATGTTTCAAATAGTCTACGCTTTGAACGTTCCCTGGAAGACCAGTAGTAGTTTCCGATGAACATCTGGAGGCATTCTGTAATCTGAGGACTATCAGAGTGTTGATGAAACACAGAAATTGCATTGGGATTGAATACAACAGTCACCATGCGCACATTCCTCCATAAAAGTAATATCTCAAACAGTCTACGCTTTGGTCGTTCCCTGGAAGACCAGTAGTAGTTTCCGATGCACATCTGGAGGCATTCTGTAATCTGTGGAGTATCAGAGTGTTGATGAAACACAGAAATTGCATCGGGATTGAATACAACAGTTACGTTGCGCACTTTCCTTCATGGGAGTAATTCTCAAACAGTCTACGCTTTGATCGTTCCCTGGAAGACCAGTAGTAGTTTCCGATGCACATCTGGAAGCATTCTGTAATCTGAAGACTATCAGAGTATTTGCGAAACACAGAAATTGCATCGGGATTGAATACAACAGTCACCATGCGCACATTCCTCCATAAAAGTAATGTCTCAAACAGTCTACGCGTTGATCGTTCCCTGGAAGACCAGTAGTAGTTTCCGATGCACATCTGGAGGCATTCTGTAATTTGTGGACTATCAGAGTGTTGATGAAACACAGAAATTGCATCGGGATTGAATACAACAGTCACCATGCGCACATTCCTCCATGGGAGTAATGTCTCAAACAGTCTACGCTTTGATCGTTCCCTGGAAGACCAGTAGTAGTTTCCGATGCACCTCTGGAGGCTTTCTGTACTCTGTGGACTGTCAGAGTGTTGATGAAACACAGAAATTGCATCGGGATTGAATACAACAGTCTTTATGCGCAATTTCCTCCATGGGAGTTATGTCTCAAAGAGTCTACGCTTTGATCTTTCAATGGAAGACCAGTAATAGTTTCCGATGCACATCTGGAGGATTCTGTAATCTGTGGACTATCAGAGTGTTGATGAAACACAGAAATTGCATCGGGATTGAATACACCAGTCACCCAACGCACTTTCCTCCATGGGAGTAATAAGCGCACTTTCTTCCACGGGAGGTATGTCTCAAACAGTCTACGCTTTGATCGCTCCCTGGAAGACCAGTAGTTGTTTCCGATGCACATCCGGTATCATTCTGTAATCTGTGGACTATCAGAGTGTTGATGAAACACAGAAATTGCATCGGGATTGAATATGACAGTCACCATCCGCACTTTTCTCCATGGGAGTAATCTCTGAAAGAGTCTACGCTTTGATCGTTCCGTGGAAGGCCAGTAGTAGTTTCCGATGCACATCTCGTGGCATTCTGTAATCTGTGGACTATCAGAGTGTTGATGAAACACAGAAAATGCATGGATTGAATACAACAGTCACCATGCGCACTTTCCTCCACGGGAGGTATGTCTCAAACTGTCTCCGATTTGATCGTTCCCTGGAAGACCAGTAGTAGTTTCCGATGCACATCTGGAGGCTTTCTGTACTCTGTGGACTATCCGAGTGTTGATGAAACACAGAAATTGCATCGGGATTGAATACAATAGTCACCATGCGCATTTTCCTCCATGGGAGTATTGTCTCAAATACTCAACGTTTTGATCGTTCCCTGGAATACCAGTAGTAGTTTCCGATGAACATCTGGAGGCATTCTGTAATTTGTGGACTATCAGAGTGTTGATGAAACACAGAAATTGCATCGGGATTGAATACAACAGTCACCATGCGCACATTCCTCCATGGGAGTAATGTCTCAAACAGTCTACGCTTTGATCGTTCCCTGGAAGACCAGTAGTAGTTTCCGATGCACATCTGGAGGCTTTCTGTACTCTGTGGACTGTCAGAGTGTTGATGAAACACAGAAATTCCATCGGGATTGAATACAACAGTCTTTATGCGCTATTTCCTCCATGGGGGTTATGTCTCAAAGAGTCTACGCTTTGATCTTTCCGTGGAAGACCAGTAGTAGTTTCCGATGCACATCTGGAGGCATTCTGTAATCTGTGGACTATCAGAGTGTTGATGAAACACAGAAATTGCATCGGGATTGAATACAACAGTCACCATGCGCACTTGCCTCCATGGGAGTAATAAGCGCACTTTCTTCCACGGGAGGTATGTCTCAAACAGTCTATGCTTTGATCGCTCCCTGGAAGACCAGTAGTAGTTTCCGATGCACATCCGGTATCATTCTGTAATCTGTGGACTATCAGAGTGTTGATGAAACACAGAAATTGCATCGGGATTGAATACGACAGTCACCATCCGCACTTTCCTCCATGGGAGTAATGTCTGAAAGAGTCTACGCTTTGATCGTTCCTTGGAAGGCCAGTAGTAGTTTCCGATGCACATCTGGAGGCTTTCTGTACTCTGTGGACTATCCGAGTGTTGATGAAACACAGAAATTGCATCGGGATTGAATACAATAGTCACCATGCGCATTTTCCTCCATGGGAGTATTGTCTCAAATACTCAACGTTTTGATCGTTCCCTGGAAGACCAGTAGTAGTTTCCGATGAACATCTGGAGGCATTCTGTAATTTGTGGACTATCAGAGTGTTGATGAAACACAGAAATTGCATCGGGATTGAATACAACAGTCACCATGCGCACATTCCTCCATGGGAGTAATGTCTCAAACAGTCTACGCTTTGATCGTTCCCTGGAAGACCAGTAGTAGTTTCCGATGCACATCTGGAGGCTTTCTGTACTCTGTGGACTGTCAGAGTGTTGATGAAACACAGAAATTCCATCGGGATTGAATACAACAGTCTTTATGCGCAATTTCCTCCATGGGAGTTATGTCTCAAAGAGTCTACGCTTTGATCTTTCCGTGGAAGACCAGTAGTTGTTTCCGATGCACATCTGGAGGCATTCTGTAATCTGTGGACTATCAGAGTGTTGATGAAACACAGAAATTGCATCGGGATTGAATACAACAGTCACCATGCGCACTTGCCTCCATGGGAGTAATAAGCGCACTTTCTTCCACGGGAGGTATGTCTCAAACAGTCTATGCTTTGATCGCTCCCTGGAAGACCAGTAGTAGTTTCCGATGCACATCCGGTATCATTCTGTAATCTGTGGACTATCAGAGTGTTGATGAAACACAGAAATTGCATCGGGATTGAATACGACAGTCACCATCCGCACTTTCCTCCATGGGAGTAATGTCTGAAAGAGTCTACGCTTTGATCGTTCCTTGGAAGGCCAGTAGTAGTTTCCGATGCACATCTCGTGGCATTCTGTAATCTGTGGACTATCAGAGTGTTGATGAAACACAGAAAATGCGTGGATTGATTACAACAGTCACCATGCGCATTTTCCTCCATGGGAGTATTGTCTCAAATACTCAACGTTTTGATCGTTCCCTGGAAGACCAGTAGTAGTTTCCGATGAACATCTGGAGGCATTCTGTAATTTGTGGACTATCAGAGTGTTGATGAAACACAGAAATTGCATCGGGATTGAATACAACAGTCACCATGCGCACATTCCTCCATGGGAGTAATGTCTCAAACAGTCTACGCTTTGATCGTTCCCTGGAAGACCAGTAGTAGTTTCCGATGCACATCTGGAGGCTTTCTGTACTCTGTGGACTGTCAGAGTGTTGATGAAACACAGAAATTCCATCGGGATTGAATACAACAGTCTTTATGCGCAATTTCCTCCATGGGAGTTATGTCTCAAAGAGTCTACGCTTTGATCTTTCCGTGGAAGACCAGTAGTTGTTTCCGATGCACATCTGGAGGCATTCTGTAATCTGTGGACTATCAGAGTGTTGATGAAACACAGAAATTGCATCGGGATTGAATACAACAGTCACCATGCGCACTTGCCTCCATGGGAGTAATAAGCGCACTTTCTTCCACGGGAGGTATGTCTCAAACAGTCTATGCTTTGATCGCTCCCTGGAAGACCAGTAGTAGTTTCCGATGCACATCCGGTATCATTCTGTAATCTGTGGACTATCAGAGTGTTGATGAAACACAGAAATTGCATCGGGATTGAATACGACAGTCACCATCCGCACTTTCCTCCATGGGAGTAATGTCTCAAGGAGTTTACGCTTTGATCGTTCCCTGGAAGAACAGTAGTAGTTTCCGATGCACTTCTGGAGTCATTCTGTAATCTGTGGAGTATCAGAGTGTTGATGAAACACAGAAATTGCATCGGGATTGAATACAACAGTCACCATGCGCACTTCTTCCACGGGAGGTATGTCTCAAACAGTCTACGCTTTGATCGATCCCTGGAAGACCAGTAGTAGTTTCCGATGCACATCTGGAGGCATTCTGTAATCTGAGGACTATCAGAGTGTTGATGAAACACAGAAATTGCATCGGGATTGAATACAACAGTAACCATGCGCACATTCCTCCATAAAAGTAATGTCTCAAACAGTCTACGCTTTGATCGTTCCCTGGAAGACCAGTAGTAGTTTCCGATGAACATCTGGAGGCCTTCTGTAAATTGTAGACTATCAGAGTGTTGATGAAACACAGAAATTGCATTGGGGTTGAATACAACAGTCACCATGCGCACATTCCTCCATAAAAGTAATGTTTTAAATAGTCTACGCTTTGAACGTTCCCTGGAAGACCAGTAGTAGTTTCCGATGAACATCTGGAGGCATTCTGTAATCTGAGGACTATCAGAGTGTTGATGAAACACAGAAATTGCATTGGGATTGAATACAACAGTCACCATGCGCACATTCCTCCATAAAAGTAATATCTCAAACAGTCTACGCTTTGGTCGTTCCCTGGAAGACCAGTAGTAGTTTCCGATGCACATCTGGAGGCATTCTGTAATCTGTGGAGTATCAGAGTGTTGATGAAACACAGAAATTGCATCGGGATTGAATACAACAGTTACGTTGCGCACTTTCCTACATGGGAGTAATTCTCAAACAGTCTACGCTTTGATCGTTCCCTGGAAGACCAGTAGTAGTTTCCGATGCACATCTGGAGGCATTCTGTAATTTGTGGACTATCAGAGTGTTGATAAAACACAGAAATTGCATCGGGATTGAATACAACAGTCACCATGCGCACTTTCCTCCACGGGAGGTATGTCTCAAACTGTCTCCGATTTGATCGTTCCCTGGAAGACCAGTAGTAGTTTCCGATGCACATTTGGAGGCTTTCTGTACTCTGTGGACTATCCGAGTGTTGATGAAACACAGAAATTGCATCGGGATTGAATACAATAGTCACCATGCGCATTTTCCTCCATGGGAGTATTGTCTCAAATACTCAACGCTTTGATCGTTCCCTGGAAGACCAGTAGTAGTTTCCGATGAACATCTGGAGGCATTCTGTAATTTGTGGACTATCAGAGTGTTGATGAAACACAGAAATTGCATCGGGATTGAATACAACAGTCACCATGCGCACATTCCTCCATGGGAGTAATGTCTCAAACAGTCTACGCTTTGATCGTTCCCTGGAAGACCAGTAGTAGTTTCCGATGCACATCTGGAGGCTTTCTGTACTCTGTGGACTGTCAGAGTGTTGATGAAACACAGAAATTGCATCGGGATTGAATACAACAGTCTTTATGCGCAATTTCCTCCATGGGAGTTATGTCTCAAAGAGTCTACGCTTTGATCTTTCCGTGGAAGACCAGTAGTAGTTTCCGATGCACATCTGGAGGCATTCTGTAATCTGTGGACTATCAGAGTGTTGATGAAACACAGAAATTGCATCGGGATTGAATACAACAGTCACCATGCGCACTTTCCTCCATGGGAGTAATAAGCGCACTTTCTTCCACGGGAGGTATGTCTCAAACAGTCTACGCTTTGATCGCTCCCTGGAAGACCAGTAGTAGTTTCCGATGCACATCCGGTATCATTCTGTAATCTGTGGACTATCAGAGTGTTGATGAAACACAGAAATTGCATCGGGATTGAATACGACAGTCACCATCCGCACTTTCCTCCATGGGAGTAATGTCTGAAAGAGTCTACGCTTTGATCGTTCCTTGGAAGGCCAGTAGTAGTTTCCGATGCACATCTCGTGGCATTCTGTAATCTGTGGACTATCAGAGTGTTGATGAAACACAGAAAATGCGTGGATTGATTACAACAGTCACCATGCGCACTTTCCTCCATGGGAGTAATGTCTCAAGGAGTTTACGCTTTGATCGTTCCCTGGAAGAATAGTAGTAGTTTCCGATGCACTTCTGGAGGCATTCTGTAATCTGTGGAGTATCAGAGTGTTGATGAAACACAGAAATTGCATCGGGATTGAATACAACAGTCACCATGCGCACTTCTTCCACGGGAGGTATGTCTCAAACAGTCTACGCTTTGATCGATCCCTGGAAGACCAGTAGTAGTTTCCGATGCACATCTGGAGGCATTCTGTAATCTGAGGACTATCAGAGTGTTGATGAAACACAGAAATTGCATCGGGATTGAATACAACAGTAACCATGCGCACATTCCTCCATAAAAGTAATGTCTCAAACAGTCTACGCTTTGATCGTTCCCTGGAAGACCAGTAGTAGTTTCCGATGAACATCTGGAGGCCTTCTGTAAATTGTAGACTATCAGAGTGTTGATGAAACACAGAAATTGCATTGGGATTGAATACAACAGTCACCATGCGCACATTCCTCCATAAAAGTAATGTTTCAAATAGTCTACGCTTTGAACGTTCCCTGGAAGACCAGTAGTAGTTTCCGATGAACATCTGGAGGCATTCTGTAATCTGAGGACTATCAGAGTGTTGATGAAACACAGAAATTGCATTGGGATTGAATACAACAGTCACCATGCGCACATTCCTCCATAAAAGTAATATCTCAAACAGTCTACGCTTTGATCGTTCCCTGGAAGACCAGTAGTAGTTTCCGATGCACATCTGGAGGCATTCTGTAATCTTTGGAGTATCAGAGTGTTGATGAAACACAGAAATTGCATCGGGATTGAATACAACAGTTACGTTGCGCACTTTCCTTCATGGGAGTAATTCTCAAACAGTCTACGCTTTGATCGTTCCCTGGAAGACCAGTAGTAGTTTCCGATGCACATCTGGAAGCATTCTGTAATCTGAAGACTATCAGAGTATTTGCGAAACACAGAAATTGCATCGGGATTGAATACAACAGTCATCATGCGCACATTCCTCCATAAAAGTAATGTCTCAAACAGTCTACGCGTTGATCGTTCCCTGGAAGACCAGTAGTAGTTTCCGATGCACATCTGGAGGCATTCTGCAATTTGTGGACTATCAGAGTGTTGATGAAACACAGAAATTGCATCGGGATTGAATACAACAGTCACCATGCGCACATTCCTCCATGGGAGTAATGTCTCAAACAGTCTACGCTTTGATCGTTCCCTGGAAGACCAGTAGTAGTTTCCGATGCACCTCTGGAGGCTTTCTGTACTCTGTGGACTGTCAGAGTGTTGATGAAACACAGAAATTGCATCGGGATTGAATACAACAGTCTTTATGCGCAATTTCCTCCATGGGAGTTATGTCTCAAAGAGTCTACGCTTTGATCTTTCAATAGAAGACCAGTAATATTTTCCGATGCACATCTGGAGGATTCTGTAATCTGTGGACTATCAGAGTGTTGATGAAACACAGAAATTGCATCGGGATTGAATACACCAGTCACCATGCGCACTTTCCTCCATGGGAGTAATAACCGCACTTTCTTCCACGGGAGGTATGTCTCAAACAGTCTACGCTTTGATCGCTCCCTGGAAGACCAGTAGTAGTTTCCGATGCACATCCGGTATCATTCTGTAATCTGTGGACTATCACAGTGTTGATGAAACACAGAAATTGCATCGGGATTGAATACGACAGTCACCATCCGCACTTTCCTCCATGGGAGTAATCTCTGAAAGAGTCTACGCTTTGATCGTTCCTTGGAAGGCCAGTAGTAGTTTCCGATGCACATCTCGTGGCATTCTGTAATCTGTGGACTATCAGAGTGTTGATGAAACACAGAAAATGCATGGATTGAATACAACAGTCACCATGCGCACTTTCCTCCATGGGAGTAATGTCTCAATCAGTCTACGCTTTGATCGTTCCCTGGAAGACCAGTAGTAGTTATTGATGCACATCTGAAGAAATTCAGTAATCTGTGGACTATCAGAGTGTTGATGAAACACAGTAATTGCATCGGGATTGAATACAACAGTCACCATGCGCACTTCCCTCCATGGGAGTAATGTGTCTAACAGTCTACGCTTTGATCGTTACCTGGAAGACCAGTAGTAGTTTCCGATGCACATCTGGAGGCCTTCTGTACTCTGTGGACTATCAGAGAGTTGATGAAACACAGAAATTGCATCGGGATTTAATACAACAGTCTCCATGCGCAGTTTCCTCCATGGGAGTAATGTCTCAAACAGTCTACGCTTTGATCGTTCCCTGGAAGACCAGTAGTAGTTTCCGATGAACATCTGGAAGCATTCTGTAATTTGTGGACTATCAGAGTGTTGATGAAACACAGTAATTGCATCGGGATTGAATACAACAGTCACCATGCGCACTTTCCTCCATGGGAGTAATGTCTCAAACAGTCTACGCTTTGATCGCTCCCTGGAAGACCAGTAGTAGTTTCCGATGCACATCCGGTATCATTCTGTAATCTGTGGACTATCAGAGTGTTGATGAAACACAGAAATTGCATCGGGATTGAATACGACAGTCACCATCCGCACTTTCCTCCATGGGAGTAATGTCTGAAAGAGTCTCTGCTTTGATCGTTCCCTGGAAGACCAGTAGTAGTTTCCGATGCACATCTCGTGGCATTCTGTGATCTGTGGACTATCAGAGTGTTGATGAAACACAGAAAATGCATGGATTGTATTCAACAGTCACCATGCGCACTTTCCTCCATGGGAGTAATGTCTCAAGGAGTTTACGCTATGATCGTTCCCTGGAAGACCAGTAGTAGTTTCCGATGAACATCTGGCGGCATTCTGTAATCATTGGACTACCACAGTGTTGATGAAACACAGAAATTGCATCGGGATTCAATACTACAGTCAATATGCGCACTTTCCTCCACGGGAGGTATGTCTCAAACAGTCTACGCTTTGATCGTTCCCTGGAAGACCAGTAGTAGTTTCCGATGCACATCTGGAGGCATTTTGTAATCTGAGGACTATCAGAGTGTTGATGAAACACAGAAATTACATCGGGATTGAATACAACAGTCACCATGCGCACATTTCTCCATAAAATAATGTCTCAATTAGTCTACGCTTTGATAGTTCCCTGGATGACCAGTAGTAGTTTCCGATGAACATCTGGAGGCATTCTGTAATCTATGGACTATCAGAGTGTTGATGAAACACAGAAATTGCATCGGGACTGAATACAACAGTCACCATGCGCACTTGCCTCCACGGTAGTAATGTCTCAAACAGTCTACGCTTTGATCGTTCCCTGGAAGACCAGTAGTAGTTTCCGATGAACATCTGGTGGCATTCTGTAATCTGTGGCCTATCAGAGTGTTGAAGAAACACAGAAATTGTATCGGGATTGAATACAACAGTCACCATGCGCACTTTCCTCCATGGGAGGAATTCTCTAACAGTCTATGCTTTGATCGTTACCTGTAAGACCAGTAGTAGTTTCCGATGCACATCTCGAGGCATTCTGTAATCTGTGGCCTATCAGAGTGTTGAAGAAACACAGTAATTGCATCGGGATTGAATACAACAGTCACCATGCGCACTTTCCTCTACGGGAGTTATGTCTCAAGCTATCTACGATTTGATCGTTCCCTGGAAGTCCACTAGTAGTTTCTGATGCACATCTGGTGGCATTCTGTAATGTGTAGACTATCAGAGTGTTCATGAAACACAGTAATTCCATCGGGATTGAATACAACAGTCAACATGCGCACTTTCCTCCACGGGAGTATTGTCTCAAATACTCAACGCTTTGATCGTTCCCTGGAAGACCAGTAGTAGTTTCCGATGAACATCTGGAGGCATTCTGTAATTTGTGGACTATCAGAGTGTTGATGAAACACAGTAATTGCATCGGGATCGAATACAACAGTCACGATGCGCAATTTCCTTCATGGGAGTAATTCTCAAACAGTCTACGCTTTGATCGTTCCCTGGAAGACCAGTAGTAGTTTCCGATGCACATCTGTAGACATTCTGTAATCTCAGGACTATCAGAGTGTTTGCGAAACACAGAAATTGCATCGGGATTGAATACAACAGTCACCATGCGCACATTCCTCCATAAAAGTAATGTCTCAAACAGTCTACGCTTTGATCGTTCCCTGGAAGACCAATAGTAGTTTCCGATGAACATCTGATGGCATTCTGTAATATGTGGACTATCAGAGTGTTGATGAAACACAGAAATTGCATCGGGATTGATTACAACAGTCACCATGCGCACTTTCCTCCACGGGAGATATGTCTCAAACAGTCTACGATTTGATCGTTCCCTGGAAGACCAGTAGTAGTTTCCGATGCACATCTGGAGGCTTTCTGTACTCTGTGGACTATCAGAGTGTTGATGAAACACAGAAATTGCATCGGGATTGAATACAATAGTCACCATGCGCACTTTCCTCCATGGGAGTATTGTCTCAAATACTCAACGCTTTGATCGTTCCCTGGAAGACCAGTAGTAGTTTCCGATGATCATCTGGAGGCATTCTGTAATTTGTGGACTATCAGAGTGTTGATGAAACACAGTAATTGCATCGGGATTGAATACAACAGTCACCATGATCACTTTCCTCCATGGGAGTAATGTCTCAAACAGTCTACGCTTTGATCGCTCCCTGGAAGACCAGTAGTAGTTTCCGATGCACATCCGGTATCATTCTGTAATCTGTGGACTATCAGAGTGTTGATGAAGCACAGAAATTGCATCGGGATTGATTACGACAGTCACCATCCGTACTTTCCTCCATGGGAGTAATGTCTGAAAGAGTCTACGCTTTGATCGTTCCCTGGAAGACCAGTAGTAGTTTCCGATGCACTTCTCGTGGCATTCTGTAATCTGTGGACTATCAGAGTGTTGATGAAACACCGAAAATGCATGGATTGAATACAACAGTCACCATGCGCACTTTCCTCCATGGGAGTAATGGCTCAAGGAGTTTACGCTTTGATCGTTCCCTGGAAGACCAGTAGTAGTTTCCGATGAACATCTGGCGGCCTTCTGTAATCATTGGACTACCACAGTGTTGATGAAACACAGAAATTGCACCGGGATTGAATACAACGGTCACCATGCGCACTTTTCACCACGGGAGGTATGTCTCAAACAGTCTACGCTTTGATCGTTCCCTGTAAGACCAGTAGTTCTTTCCGATGCACATCTGGTGGCATTCTGTAATCTGTGGCCTATCAGAGTGTTGAAGAAACACAGAAATTGCATCGGGATTGAATACAACAGTCACCATGCGCACTTTCCTCCATGGGAGTAATTCTCAAACAGTCTATGCTTTGATCGTTCCCCGTAAGACCAGTAGTAGTTTCCGATGCACATCTCGAGGCATTCTGTATTCTGTGGACTATTAGAGTGTTGATGAAACACAGAAATTGCATCGGGATTGAATACAACAGTCACCATGCGCACATTCCTCCATAAAAGTAAGTTCTCAAACAGTCTACGCTTCGATCGTCACCTGGAAGACCAGTAGTAGTTTCCGATGAACATCTGGAGGCATTCTGTAATATGTGGACTATCAGAGTGTTGACGAAAAACACAGAAATTGCATCGCGGTCGAATACAATAGTCACTATGCGCACTTTCCGTCATGGGAGTAATGTCCCAGACAGTCTACGCTTTGATCTTTCCCTGGAAGACCAGTAGTAGTTTCCGATGCACATCTGGAGGCATTCTGTAATTTGTGGACTATCAGAGTGTTGATGAAACACAGAAATTTCATCGGGATTGAATACAACAGTCACCAGGCGCACTTTCCTCCATGGGAGTAATGTCTCAAACAGTCTACGCTTTGATTGTTCCCTGGAGGACCACTAGTAGTTTCTGATGCACATCTGGTGGCATTCTGTAATGTGTAGACTATCAGAGTGTTGATGAAACACAGAAATTGCATCGGGACTGAATACAATAGTCACCATGCGCACCTTCCGTCATGGGTGTAATGTCTCAAACAGTCTACGCTTTGATCGTTCCCTGGAAGACCAGTAGTAGTTTCCGATGCACATCTGGAGGCATTCTGTAATCTGTGGACTATCAGAGTGTTGATGAAACACAGAAATTGCATCGGGATTGAATACCACAGTCACCATGCGCACTATCCTCCATGGGAGTAATATCTAAAACAGCCTACGCTTTGATCGTTCCCTGGAAGACCAGTAGTAGTTATTGATGCACATCTGAAGAAATTCTGTAATCTGTGGACTATCAGAGTGTTGATGAAACACAGTAATTGCATCGGGATTGAATACAACAGTCACCATGCGCACTTTCCTCCATGGGAGTAATGTGTCTAACAGTCTACGCTTTGATCGTTACCTGGAAGACCAGTAGTAGTTTCCGATGCACATCTGGAGGCCTTCTGTACTCTGTGGACTATCAGAGTGTTGATGAAACACAGAAATTGCATCGGGATTTAATACAACAGTCTCCATGCGCAGTTTCCTCCATGGGAGTAATGTCTCAAACAGTCTACGCTTTGATCGTTCCCTGGTAGACCAGTAGTAGTTTCAATTGCACAACTGGAGGCACTCTGTAATCTGTGGACTACCAGAGTGTTGATGAAACACAGAAATTGCCTCGGGATTGAATACAACAGTCACCAAGCGCACTTTCCTCCATGGGAGGAATGTTTCAAAGAGTTTACGCTTTGATCGTTCCCTGGAAGACCAGTAGCAGTTTCCGATGCACATGTGGAGGCATTCTGTAATCTGTGGAGTATCAGAGTGTTGATGAAACACAGAAATTGCATCGGGTTTGAATACAACAGTCACCATGCGCACATTCCTCCATGGGAGTAATTCTCAAACAGTCTATGCTTTTATCGTTCCCTGTCAGACCAGTAGTAGTTACCCGATGCACATCTTGAGGCATTCTGTAATCTGTGGATTATTATAGTGTTGATGACACACAGATATTGCATCGGGATTGAATACAACAGTCACCATGCGCACATTCCTCCATAAAAGTAAGTTCTCAAACAGTCTACGCCTTGATCGTTCCCTGGAAGACCAGTAGTAGTTTCCGATGAACATCTGGAGGCATTCTGTAATTTGTGGACTATCAGAGTGTTGACGAAACACAGAAATTGCATCGGGATTAAAATTAACAGTCACCATGCGCACTTTCCTCCACGGAAGTAATGTCTCAAACAATCTACGCTTTGTTCGTTCCCTGGAAGACCAGTAGTAGTTTCCGATGCACATCTGGTGGCATTCTGTAATGTGTAGACCATCAGAGTGTTGATGAAACACAGTAATTGCATCGGGATTGAATACAACAATCACCATGCGCAGTTTCCTCCATGGGAGTATTGTCTCTAACAGTCTACGCTTTGATCTTTCCCTGGAAGACCATTAGTAGTTTCCGATGAACATCTGGTGGCATTCTGTAATCTGTGGCCTATCAGAGTGTTGATGAAACACAGAAATTGCATCGGGATTGAATACAACATTCACCATGCGCACTTTCCTCCATGGGAGTAATTCTCAAACAGTCTATGCTTTGATCGTTCCCTGTAAGACCAGTAGTAGTTTCCGATGCACATCTCGAGGCATTCTGTAGTCTGTGGACTATTAGAGTGTTGATGAAACACAGATATTGCATCGGGATTGAATACAACAGTCACCATGCGCACATTCCTCCATAAAAGTAAGGTCTCAAACAGTCTACGCCTTGATTGTTCACTGGAAGACCAGTAATAGTTTCCGATGAACATCTGGAGGCATTCTGTAATTTGTGGACTATCAGAGTGTTGACGAAACACAGAAATTGCATCGGGATTGAATACAACAGTCACCATGCGCACTTTCCTCCACGGGAGTAATGTCTCAAACAGTCCACGCTTTGATCGTTCCCTGGAACAGCAGTAGTAGTTTCCGATGCACATCTGAAGGCATTCTGTAATCTGTGGACTATCAGAGTGTTGATGAAACACAGAAATTGCATCGGGATTGAATACAATAGTCACCATGCGCACTTTCCGCCATGGGTGTAATGTCTCAAACAGTCTACGCTTTGATCGTTCCCTGGAAGACCAGTAGTAGTTTCCGATGCACATCTGGAGGCTTTCTGTACTCTGTGGTCTATCAGAGTGTTGATGAAACACAGAAATTGCATCGGGATTGAATACAACAGTCTCCATGCGCAATTTCCTCCATGGGAGTAATGTCTCAGACAGTCTACGCTTTGATCATTCCCTGGAGACCAGTAGTAGTTTCCGATGCACATCTGGAGGCATTCTGTAATTTGTGGACTATCCGAGTGTTGAAGAAACACAGAAATTGCATGGGGATTGAATACAACAGTCACCAGGCGCACTTTCCTCCATTGGAGTAATGTCTCAAACAGTCTACCCTTTGATCGTTCCCTGGAAGACCACTAGTAGTTTCTGATGCACATCTGGCGGCATTCTGAATTGTGTAGACTATCAGAGTGTTTATGAAACACAGTAATTCCATCGGGATTAAATACAACAGTCACCATGCGCACTTTCCTCCATGGGAGTAATGTCTCTAACAGTCTACGCTTTGATCGTTCCCTGGAAGACCAGTAGTAGTTTCCGATGCACATCTGGAGGCTCTCTGTTCTCTGTGGACTATCAGAGTGTTGATGAAACACAGAAATTGCATCGGGATTGAATACAACAGTCACCATGCGCACTTTCCTCCATGGGAGTAATGTCTCAAACAGTCAACGCTTTGATCGTTCCCTGGAAGACCAGTAGTAGTTTCCGATGCACATCTGAAGGCATTCTGAAATCTATGGACTATCAGAGTGTTGATGATACACAGAAATTGCATCGGGATTGAATACAATAGTCACCATACGCACTTTCCGCCATGGGTGTAATGTCTCAAACAGTCTACGCTTTGATCGTTCCCTGGAAGACCAGTAGTAGTTTCCGATGCACATCTGGAGGCATTCTGTAATCTGTGGACTATCAGAGTATTGATGAAACACAGAAATTGCATCGGGATTGAATACAACAGTCACCATGCGCACTTTCCGCCATGGGAGTAATGTCTCTAACAGTCTCCGCTTTGATCGTTCCCTGGAAGACCAGTAGTAGTTTCAGATGCACATCCGGAGGCTTTCTGTACTCTTTGGACTATCAGAGTGTTGATGAAACACAGAAATTGCATCGGGATTGAATACAACAGTCTCCATGTGCAGTTTCCTCCATGGGAGTAATGTCTCAAACAGTCTACGCTTTGATCGTTCCCTGGTAGACCAGTAGTAGTTTCCGATGCACATCTGGTGGCATTCTGTAATCTGTGGATTATCAGAGTGTTGATGAAACACAAAAATTGCATCGGGATTGAATACAACAGTCACCATGCGCACTTTCCTCCATGGGAGTAATTCTCAAACAGTCTATGCTTTGAGCGTTCCCTGTAAGACCAGTAGTAGTTTCCGATGCACATCTCGAGGCATTCTGTAATCTGTGGACTATTAGAGTGTTGATGAAACACAGATATTGCATCGGGATTGAATACAACAGTCACCATGCGCACTTTCCTCCATAAAAGTAAAGTATCAAACAGTCTACGATTTGATCGTTCCCTGGCAGACCGGTAGTAGTTTCCGATGCAAATCTGGTGGCATTCTGTAATGTGCAGACTATCAGAGTGTTGATGAAACACAGTAATTGCATCGGGATTGAATGCAACAGTCACCATGCGCACTTTCCTCCACAGGATTAATGTCTCAAACAATCTACGCTTTGATCGTTCCCTGGCAGACCAGTAGTAGTTTCCGATGCACATCTGGTGGCATTCTGTAATGTGCAGACTATCAGAGTGTTGATGAAACACAGTAATTGCATCGGGATTGAATACAACAGTCACCATGCGCACTTTCCTCCGTGGGAGTAATGTCTCTAACAGTCTACGCTTTGATCTTTCCCTGGGAGACCAGTAGTAGTTTCCGATGAATATCTGGTGGCATTCTGTAATCTGTGGCCTATCAGAGTGTTAATGAAACACAGAAATTGCATCGGGATTGAATACAACAGTCACCATGCGCACTTTCCTCCATGGGAGTAAGTCTCAAACAGTCTATGATTTGATCGTTCCCTCTAAGACCAGTAGTAGTTTCCTATGCACATCTCGAGGCATTCTGTAATCTGTGGTCTATTAGAGTTTTGATGAAACACAGATATTGCATCGGGATTGAATACAACAGTCACCATGCGCACATTCCTCCATAAAAGTAAGGTCTCAAACAGTCTACGCTTTGATCGTTCCCTGGAAGACCAGTAGTAGTTTCCGATGCACATCTGGATTCATTCTGTAATCTGTGGACTATCAGAGTGTTGATGAAACACAGAAATTGCATCGGGATTGAATACAGCAGTCACCATGCGCACTATCCTCCATGAGAATAATATCTAAAACAGCCTAGGCTTTGATCGTTCCCTGGAAGACCAGTAGTAGTTATTGATGCACATCTGAAGAAATTCTGTAATCTGTGGACTATCAGAGTGTTGATGAAACAAAGTAATTGCATCGGGTATTGAATACAACAGTCACCATGCGCACTTTCCTAAATGGGAGTAATGTCTCTAACAGTCTCCGCTTTGATCGTTTCCTGGAAGACCAGTAGTAGTTTCAGATGCACATCTGGAGGCATTCTGTACTATGTGGACGATCAGAGTGTTGATGAAACACAGAAATTGCATCGGGATTGAATACAACAGTCACCATGCGCACTTTCCTCCATGGGAGTAATTGTCAAACAGTCTATGCTTTGATCGTTCCCTGTAAGACCAGTAGTAGTTTCCGATGCACATCTCGAGGCATTCTGTAATCTGTGGACTATTAGAGTGTTGATGAAACACAGATATTGCATCTTAATTGAATACAACAGTCACCATGCGCACTTTCCTCCACGGGAGTAATGTCTCAAACAATCTACGCTTTGATCGTTCCCAGGCAGACCAGTAGTAGTTTCCGATGCACATCTGGTGGCATTCTGTAATGTGCAGACTATCAGAGTGTTGATGAACACAGTAATTGCATCGGGATTGAATACAACAGTCACCATGCGCACTTTCCTCCATGGGTGTAATGTCTCTAACAGGCTACGCTTTGATCTTTCCCTGGAAGACCAGTGGTAGTTTCCGATGAACATCTGGTGGCATTCTGTAATCTGTGGCCTATCAGAGTGTTAATGAAACACAGAAATTGCATCGGGATTGAATACAACAGTCACCATGCGCACTTTCCTCCATAAAAGTAAGGTCTCAAACAGTCTACGCTTTGATCGTTCCCTGGATGACCAGTAGTAGTTTCCGATGGACATCTGGAGGCATTCTGTAATTTGTGGACTATCAGAGAGTTGACGAAACACAGAAATTGCATCCGGATTGAATACAACAGTCACCATGCGCACTTTCCTCCACGGGAGTAATGTCTCAAACAATCTACGCTTTGATCGTTCCCTGGAAGACCAGTAGTAGTTTCCGATGCACATCTGGTGGCATTCTGTAATGTGTAGACTATTAGAGTGTTGATGAAACACAGTAATTGCATCGGGATTGAATACAACAGTCACCATGCGCACTTTCCTCCATGGGAGTAATGTCTCTAACAGTCCTCGCTTTGATCATTCCCTGGAAGACCAGTAGCAGTTTCCGATGCACATCTGGAGGCTTTCTGTACTCTGTGGACTATCAGAGTGTTGATGAAACACAGAAATTGAATCGGGATTGAATACAACAGTCTGCATGCGCAGTTTCCGCCATGGGAGTTATGTCTCAAACAGTCTACGCTTTGATCGTTCCCTGGGAGACCTCTAGTAGTTTCTGATAAACATCTGGAAGCATTCTGTAGTCTGTGGACTATCAGAGTGTTGATGAAACACAGAAATTGCATCGGGATTGAATACAACAGTCACCATGCGCACTTTCCTCCATGGGAGTAATGTTTCAAGGAGTTTACGCTTTCATCGTTCCCTGGAAGACCAGTAGCAGTTTCCGATGCACATGTGGAGGCATTCTGTAATATGTGGAGTATCAGAGTGTTGATGAAACACAGAAATTGCATCGGGATTGAATACAACAATCACCATGCGCACTTTCCTAAACGGGAGTATTGTCTCAAACAATCTACGCTTTGATCGTTCCCTGGAAGACCAGTAGTAGTTTCCGATGCACATCTGGTGGCATTTTGTAATCTGTGGATTATCAGAGTGTTGATGAAACACAAAAATTGCATCGGGATTGAATACAACGGTCACCATGCGCACTTTCCTCCATGGGAGTAATTCTCAAACAGTCTATGCTTTGATCGTTCCCTGTAAGACCAGTAGTAGTTTCCGATGCACATCTCGAGGCATTCTGTAATCTGTGGACTATTAGAGTGTTGATGAAACACAGATATTGCATCTTGATTGAATACAACAGTCACCATGCGCACTTTCCTCCACAGGAGTAATGTCTCAAACAATCTACGCTTTGATCGTTCCCAGGCAGACCAGTAGTAGTTTCCGATGCACATCTGGTGGCATTCTGTAATGTGCAGACTATCAGAGTGTTGATGAAACACAGTAATTGCATCGGGATTGAATACAACAGTCACCATGCGCACTTTCCTCCATTTTAGTAATGTCTCTAACAGTCCTCGCTTTGATCTTTCCCTGGAAGACCAGTCGCAGTTTCCGATGCACATCTGGAGGCTTTCTGTACTCTGTGGACTATCAGAGTGTTGATGAAACACAGAAATTGAATCGGGATTGAATACAACAGTCTGCACGCGCAGTTTCCGCCATGGGAGTTATGTCTCAAACAGTCTACGCTTTGATCGTTCCCTGGGAGACCTCTAGTAGTTTCTGATGCACATCTGGAAGCATTCTGTAGTCTGTGGACTATCAGAGTGTTGATGAAACACAGAAATTGCATCGGGATTGAATACAACAGTCACCATGAGCTCTTTCCTCCATGGGAGTAATTCTCAAACAGCCTATGATTTGATCGTTCACTGTAAGACCAGTAGTAGTTTCCGATGCACATCTCGAGGCATTCTGTAATCTGTGGACTATTACAGTGTTGATGAAACACAGAAATTGAATCGGGATTGAATACAACAGTCACCATGCGCACATTCCTCCATGGGAGTAATGTCTCAAACAGTATACGCTTTGATCGTTCCGTGGAAGACCAGTAGTAGTTTCCGATGAACATCTGGAGGCATTCTGTAATTTGTGGACTATCAGAGTGTATGATGAAACACAGAAATTGCATTGGGATTGAATACAACAGTCACCAGGCGCACTTTCCTCCATGGGAGTAATGTCTCAAACAGTCTACGCTTTGATCGTTCCCTGGAAGACCACTAGTAGTTTCTGATGCACATCTGGTGGCATTCTGTAAAGTGTAGACTATCAGAGTGTTGATGAAACACAGTAATTCTATCGGGATTAAATACAACAGTCACCATGCGCACTTTTCTCCATGGGAGTAATGTCTCTAACAGTCTACGCTTTGATCGTTCCCTGGAAGACCAGTAGTAGTTTCCGATGCACATCTGGAGGCTTTCTGTTCTCTGTGGACTATCAGAGTGTTGATGAAACACAGAAATTGCATCGGGATTTAATACAACAGTCACCATGCGCAGATTCCTCCATGGGAGTAATGTCTCTAACAGGCTACGCTTTGATCTTTCCCTGCAAGACCAGTGTTAGTTTCCGATGAACATCTGGTGGCATTCTGTAATCTGTGGCCTATCAGAGTGTTGATGAAACACAGAAATTGCATCGGGACTGAATACAACAGTCACCATGCGCACTTTCCTCCATGGGAGTAATTCTCAAACAGTCTATGCTTTGATCGTTCCCTCTAAGACCAGTAGTAGTTTCCGATGCACATCTGGAGGCATTCTGTAATCTGTGGTCTATTAGAGTTTTGATGAAACACAGATATTGCATCGGGATTGAATACAACAGTCACCATGCGCACATTCCTCCATAAAAGTAATGTCTCAAACAGTCTACGTTTTGATCGCTCCCTGGAAGACCAGTAGTAGTTTCCGACGCACATCTGGTGGCATTCTGTAATGTGTAGACTATCAGAGTGTTGATGAAACACAGTAATTGCATCGGGATTGAATACAACAGTCACCATGCGCACTCTTCATGGGAGTAATGTCTCTAACAGTCCTCGCTTTGATCTTAGCCCTGGAAGACCAGTAGTAGTTTCCGATGCACATCTGGATGCTTTATGTACTCTGTGGACTATCAGAGTGTTCATGAAACAAATAAATTGCATCGGGATTGAATACAACAGTCTCCATGCGCAGTTTCCGTCATGGGAGTTATGTCTCAAACAGTCTACGCTTTGATCGTTCCCTGGGAGACCAGTAGTAGTTTCCGATGCACATCTGGAGGCATTCTGTAGTCTGTGGACTATCAGAGTGTTGATGAAACACAGAAATTACATCGGGATTGAATACAACAGTCACCATGCGCACTTTCCTCCATGGGAGTAATTCTCAAACAGTCTATGCTTTGATCGTTCCCTGTAAGACCAGTAGTAGTTTCCGATGCACATCTGGTGGCATTCTGTAATCTGTGGATTATCAGAGTGTTGATGAAACACAAAAATTGCATGGGGATTGAATACAACAGTCACCATGCGCACTTTCCTCCATGGGAGTAATTCTCAAACAGTCTATGTTTTCATCGTTCCCTGTAAGACCAGTAGTAGTTTCCGATGCACATCTCGAGGCATTCTGTAATCTGTGGACTATTAGAGTGTTGATGAAACACAGATATTGCATCGGGATTGAATACAACAGTCACCATGCGCACTTTCCTCCATGGGAGTAATGTCTCTAACAGGCTACGCTTTGATCTTTCCCTGGAAGACCAGTGGTAGTTTCCGATGAACATCTGGTGGCATTCTGTAATCTGTGGCTTATCAGAGTGTTAATGAAACACAGAAATTGCATCGGGATTGAATACAACAGTCACCATGCGCACTTTCCTCCACGGGAGTAATGTCTCAAACAATCTACGCTTTGATCGTTCCCAGACAGACCAGTAGTAGTTTCCGATGCACATCTGGTGGCATTCTGTAATGTGCAGACTATCAGAGTGTTGATGAAACACAGTAATTGCATCGGGATTGAATACAACAGTCACCATGCGCACTTTCCTCCATGGGAGTAATGTCTCTATCAGGCTACGCTTTGATCTTTCCCTGGAAGACCAGTGGTAGTTTCCGATGAACATCTGGTGGCGTTCTGTAATCTGTGGCCTATCAGAGTGTTAATGAAACACAGAAATTGCATCGGGATTGAATACAACAGTCACCATGCGCACTTTCCTCCATAAAAGTAAGGTCTCAAACAGTCTACGCTTTGATCGTTCCCTGGAAGACCAGTAGTAGTTTCCGATGAAGATCTGGAGGCATTCTGTAATTTGTCGACTATCAGAGTGTTGACCAAACACAGAAATTGCATCGGGATTGAATGCAATAGTCACCATGCGCACTTTCCTTAACGGGAGTAATGTCTCAAACAATCTACGCTTTGATCGTTCCCTGGCAGACCAGTAGTAGTTTCCGATGCACATCTGGTGGCATTCTGTAATGTGCAGACTATCAGAGTGTTGATGAAACACAGTAATTGCATCGGGATTGAATACAACAGTCACCATGCGCACTTTCCTCCATGGGAGTAATGTCTCTAACAGGCTACGCTTTGATCTTTCCCTGCAAGACCAGTGGTAGTTTCCGATGAACATCTGCAATCATTCTATAATTTGTGGACTATCAGAGTGTTGATGAAACACAGAAATTGCATCGGCATTGAATACAACAGTCACCATGCGCACTTTCCTCCATGGGAGTAATGTCTCAAACAGTATACGCTTTGATCGTTCCGTGGAAGACCAGTAGTAGTTTCCGATGGACATCTGGAGGCATTCTGTAGTCTGTGGACTATAAGAGTGTTGATGAAACACAGATATTGCATCGGGATTGAATACAAAAGTCACCATGCGCACATTCCTCCACGGGAGTAATGTCTCAAACAATCTACGCTTTGATCGTTCCCAGGCAGACCAGTAGTAGTTTCCGATGCACATCTGGTGGCATTCTGTAATGTGCAGACTATCAGAGTGTTGATGAAACACAGTAATTGCATCGGGATTGAATACAACAGTCACCATGCGCACTTTCCTCCATGGGAGTAATGTCTCTAACAGGCTACGCTTTGATCTTTCCCTAAATGACCAGTGGTAGTTTCCGATGAACATCTGGTGGCATTCTGTAATCTGTGGCCTATCAGAGTGTTGATGAAACACAGAAATTGCATCGGGACTGAATACAACAGTCACCATGCGCACTTTCCTCCATGGGAGTAATTCTCAAACAGTCTATGCTTTGATCGTTCCCTCTAAGACCAGTAGTAGTTTCCGATGCACATCTCGAGGCATTCTGTAATCTGTGGTCTATTAGAGTTTTGATGAAACACAGATATTGCATCGGGATTGAATACAACAGTCACCATGCGCACATTCCTCCATAAAAGTAATGTCTCAAACAGTCTACGTTTTGATCGTTCCCTGGAAGACCAGTAGCAGTTTCCGATTAACATCTGGAGGCATTCTGTAATTTGTGGACTATCAGAGTGTTGACGAAACACAGAAATAGCATCGGGATTTAATACAACAGTCACCATGCGCACTTTCCTCCACAGGAGTAATGTCTCAAACAATCTACGCTTTGATCGTTCCCTGGAAGACGAGTACTAGTTTCCGATGCACATCCGGTGGCATTCTGTAATGTGTAGACTGTCAGAGTGTTGATGAAACACAGTAATTGCATCGGGATTGAATACAACAGTCACCATGCGCACTCTCCATGGGAGTAATGTCTCTAACAGTCCTCGCTTTGATCTTTCCCTGGAAGACCAGTAGTAGTTTCCGATGCACATCTGGATGCTTTATGTACTCTGTGAACTATCAGAGTGTTCATGAAACAAATAAATTGCATCGGGATTGAATACAACAGTCTCCATGCGCACTTTCCTCCATGGGAGTAATTCTCAAACAGTCTATGCTTTGATCGTACCCTCTAAGACCAGTAGTAGTTTCCGATGCACATCTCGAGGCATTCTGTAATCTGTGGTCTATTAGAGTTTTGATGAAACACAGATATTGCATCGGGATTGAATACAACAGTCACCATGCGCACATTCCTCCATAAAAGTAATGTCTCAAACAGTCTACGTTTTGATCGTTCCCTGGAAGACCAGTAGCAGTTTCCGATTAACATCTGGAGGCATTCTGTAATTTGTGGACTATCAGAGTGTTGACGAAACACAAAAATTGCATGGGGATTGAATACAACAGTCACCATGCGCACTTTCCTCCATGGGAGTAATTCTCAAACAGTCTATGTTTTCATCGTTCCCTGTAAGACCAGTAGTAGTTTCCGATGCACATCTCGAGGCATTCTGTAATCTGTGGACTATTAGAGTGCTGATGAAACACAGATATTGCATCGGGATTGAATACAACAGTCACCATGCGCACTTTCCTCCATGGGAGTAATGTCTCTAACAGGCTACGCTTTGATCTTTCCCTGGAAGACCAGTGGTAGTTTCCGATGAACATCTGGTGGCATTCTGTAATCTGTGGCTTATCAGAGTGTTAATGAAACACAGAAATTGCATCGGGATTGAATACAACAGTCACCATGCGCACTTTCCTCCACGGGAGTAATGTCTCAAACAATCTACGCTTTGATCGTTCCCAGACAGACCAGTAGTAGTTTCCGATGCACATCTGGTGGCATTCTGTAATGTGCAGACTATCAGAGTGTTGATGAAACACAGTAATTGCATCGGGATTGAATACAACAGTCACCATGCGCACTTTCCTCCATGGGAGTAATGTCTCTATCAGGCTACGCTTTGATCTTTCCCTGGAAGACCAGTGGTAGTTTCCGATGAACATCTGGTGGCGTTCTGTAATCTGTGGCCTATCAGAGTGTTAATGAAACACAGAAATTGCATCGGGATTGAATACAACAGTCACCATGCGCACTTTCCTCCATAAAAGTAAGGTCTCAAACAGTCTACGCTTTGATCGTTCCCTGGAAGACCAGTAGTAGTTTCCGATGAAGATCTGGAGGCATTCTGTAATTTGTCGACTATCAGAGTGTTGACCAAACACAGAAATTGCATCGGGATTGAATGCAATAGTCACCATGCGCACTTTCCTTAACGGGAGTAATGTCTCAAACAATCTACGCTTTGATCGTTCCCTGGCAGACCAGTAGTAGTTTCCGATGCACATCTGGTGGCATTCTGTAATGTGCAGACTATCAGAGTGTTGATGAAACACAGTAATTGCATCGGGATTGAATACAACAGTCACCATGCGCACTTTCCTCCATGGGAGTAATGTCTCTAACAGGCTACGCTTTGATCTTTCCCTGCAAGACCAGTGGTAGTTTCCGATGAACATCTGCAATCATTCTATAATTTGTGGACTATCAGAGTGTTGATGAAACACAGAAATTGCATCGGCATTGAATACAACAGTCACCATGCGCACTTTCCTCCATGGGAGTAATGTCTCAAACAGTATACGCTTTGATCGTTCCGTGGAAGACCAGTAGTAGTTTCCGATGGACATCTGGAGGCATTCTGTAGTCTGTGGACTATAAGAGTGTTGATGAAACACAGATATTGCATCGGGATTGAATACAAAAGTCACCATGCGCACATTCCTCCACGGGAGTAATGTCTCAAACAATCTACGCTTTGATCGTTCCCAGGCAGACCAGTAGTAGTTTCCGATGCACATCTGGTGGCATTCTGTAATGTGCAGACTATCAGAGTGTTGATGAAACACAGTAATTGCATCGGGATTGAATACAACAGTCACCATGCGCACTTTCCTCCATGGGAGTAATGTCTCTAACAGGCTACGCTTTGATCTTTCCCTGGATGACCAGTGGTAGTTTCCGATGAACATCTGGTGGCATTCTGTAATCTGTGGCCTGTCAGAGTGTTGATGAAACACAGAAATTGCATCGGGACTGAATACAACAGTCACCATGCGCACTTTCCTCCATGGGAGTAATTCTCAAACAGTCTATGCTTTGATCGTTCCCTCTAAGACCAGTAGTAGTTTCCGATGCACATCTCGAGGCATTCTGTAATCTGTGGTCTATTAGAGTTTTGATGAAACACAGATATTGCATCGGGATTGAATACAACAGTCACCATGCGCACATTCCTCCATAAAAGTAATGTCTCAAACAGTCTACGTTTTGATCGTTCCCTGGAAGACCAGTAGCAGTTTCCGATTAACATCTGGAGGCATTCTGTAATTTGTGGACTATCAGAGTGTTGACGAAACACAGAAATTGCATCGGGATTTAATACAACAGTCACCATGCGCACTTTCCTCCACAGGAGTAATGTCTCAAACAATCTACGCTTTGATCGTTCCCTGGAAGACGAGTACTAGTTTCCGATGCACATCCGGTGGCATTCTGTAATGTGTAGACTGTCAGAGTGTTGATGAAACACAGTAATTGCATCGGGATTGAATACAACAGTCACCATGCGCACTCTCCATGGGAGTAATGTCTCTAACAGTCCTCGCTTTGATCTTTCCCTGGAAGACCAGTAGTAGTTTCCGATGCACATCTGGATGCTTTATGTACTCTGTGAACTATCAGAGTGTTCATGAAACAAATAAATTGCATCGGGATTGAATACAACAGTCTCCATGCGCACTTTCCTCCATGGGAGTAATTCTCAAACAGTCTATGCTTTGATCGTTCCCTGTAAGACCAGTAGTAGTTTCCGATGCACATCTGGTGGCATTCTCTAATCTGTGGATTATCAGAGTGTTGATGAAACACAAAAATTGCATGGGGATTGAATACAACAGTCAACATGCGCACTTTCCTCCATGGGAGTAATTCTCAAACAGTCTATGTTTTGATCGTTCCCTGTAAGACCAG
This sequence comes from Schistocerca gregaria, assembly GCF_023897955.1. Taxonomy (NCBI): domain Eukaryota; kingdom Metazoa; phylum Arthropoda; class Insecta; order Orthoptera; family Acrididae; genus Schistocerca; species Schistocerca gregaria. The sequence continues at coordinate 12,043,412 of NW_026061707.1, read as the reverse complement.
TAGTAGTTTCCGATGCACATCTCGAGGCATTCTGTAATCTGTGGACTATTAGAGTGTTGATGAGACACAGATATTGCATCGGGATTGAATACAACAGTCACCATGCGCACTTTCCTCCACGGGAGTAATGTCTCAAACAATCTACGCTTTGATCGTTCCCAGGCAGACCAGTAGTAGTTTCCGATGCACATCTGGTGGCATTCTGTAATGTGCAGACTATCAGAGTGTTGATGAAACACAGTAATTGCATCGGGATTGAATACAACAGTCACCATGCGCACTTTCCTCCATGGGAGTAATGTCTCTAACAGGCTACGCTTTGATCTTTCCCTGGAAGACCAGTGGTAGTTTCCGATGAACATCTGGTGGCATTCTCTAATCTGTGGCTTATCAGAGTGTTAATGAAACACAGAAATTGCATCGGGATTGAATACAACAGTCACCATGCGCACTTTCCTCCACGGGAGTAATGTCTCAAACAATCTACGCTTTGATCGTTTCCAGGCAGACCAGTAGTAGTTTCCGATACACATCTGTTGGCATTCTGTAGTGTGCAGACTATCAGAGTGTTGATGAAACACAGTAATTGCATCGGGATTGAATACAACAGTCACCATGCGCACTTTCCTCCATGGGAGTAATGTCTCTAACAGGCTACGCTTTGATCTTTCCCTGGAAGACCATTGGTAGTTTCCGATGAACATCTGGTGGAATTCTGTAATCTGTGGCCTATCAGAGTGTTAATTAAACACAGAAATTGCATCGGGATTGAATACAACAGTCACCATGCGCACATTCCTCCATAAAAGTAAGGTCTCAAACAGTCTACGCTTTGATCGTTCCCTGGAAGACCAGTAGTAGTTTCCCATGAACATCTGGAGGCATTCTGTAATTTGTGGACTATCAGAGTGTTGATGAAACACAGAAATTGCATCGGGATTGAATACAACAGTTACCATGAGCACTTTCCTCCAATGGGAGTAATTCTCAAACAGTCTGTGCTTTGATCTTTCCCTGGAAGACCAGTAGTAGTTTCCGATGAACATCTGCAGGCATTCTATAATTTGTGGACTATCAGAGTGTTGATGAAACACAGAAATTGCATCGGCATTGAATACAACAGTCACCATGCGCACTTTCCTCCATGGGAGTAATGTCTCAAACAGTATACGCTTTGATCGTTCCGTGGAAGACCAGTAGTAGTTTACGATGCACATCTGGAGGCATTCTGTAGTCTGTGGACTATAAGAGCGTTGATGAAACACAGATATTGCATCGGGATTGAATACAAAAGTCACCATGCGCACATTCCTCCATGGGAGTAATGTCTCAAACATTATACGCTTTTATCGTTCCCTGTAAGACCAGTAGTAGTTTCAGATGCACATCTGAAGGCATTCTGTAATCTGTGGACTATCAGAGTGGTGATGAAACACAGAAATTGCATCGGGATTGAATACAACAGTCACTATGCGCACTTTCCGCCACGGGAGTAATGTCTCAGACAGTCTACGCTTTGATCTTTCCCTGGAAGACCTGTAGTAGTTTCCGATGCACATCTGGAGGTATTCTGTAATTTGTGGACTATCAGAGTGTATGATGAAACATAGAAATTGCATCGGGATTGAATACAACAGTCACCATGCGCACATTCCTCCATAAAAGTAAGGTCTCAAACAGTCTACGCTTTGATCGTTCCCTGGAAGAGCAGTAGTAGTTTCCGATGCACATCTGGAGGCATTCTGTAATGTGCAGACTATCAGAGTGTTGATGAAACAACAGTAATTGCATCGGGATTGAATACAACAGTCACCATGCGCACTTTCCTCCATGGGAGTAATGTCTCTATCAGGCTACGCTTTGATCTTTCCCTGGATGACCAGTGGTAGTTTCCGATGAACATCTGGTGGCATTCTGTAATCTGTGGCCTATCAGAGTGTTAATGAAACACAGAAATTGCATCGGGATTGAATACAACAGTCACCATGCGGACTTTCCTCCATAAAAGTAAGGTCTCAAACAGTCTACGCTTTGATCGTTCCCTGGAAGACCAGTAGTTGTTTCCGATGAGGATCTGGAGGCATTCTGTAATTTGTCGACTATCAGAGTGTTGACCAAACACAGAAATTGCATCGGGATTGAATGCAATAGTCACCATGCACACTTCCCTTAACGGGAGTAATGTCTCAAACAATCTACGCTTTGATCGTTCCCTGGCAGACCAGTAGTAGTTTCCGATGCACATCTGGTGGCATTCTGTAATGTGCAGACTATCAGAGTGTTGATGAAACACAGTAATTGCATCATGATTGAATACAACAGTCACCATGCGAACTTTCCTCCATGGGAGTAATGTCTCTAACAGGCTACGCTTTGATCTTTCCCTGGAAGACCAGTGGTAGTTTCCGATGAACATCTGGTGGAATTCTGTAATCTGTGGCCTATCAGAGTGTTAATTAAACACAGAAATTGCATCGGGATTGAATACAACAGTCACCATGCGCACATTCCTCCATAAAAGTAAGGTCTCAAACAGTCTACGCTTTGATCGTTCCCTGGAAGACCAGTAGTAGTTTCCGATGAACATCTGGAGGCATTCTGTAATTTGTGGACTATCAGAGTGTTGATGAAACACAGAAATTGCAACGGGATTGAATACAACAGTTACCATGAGCACTTTCCTCCAATGGGAGTAATTCTCAAACAGTCTGTGCTTTGATCTTTCCCTGGAAGACCAGTAGTAGTTTCCGATGAACATCTGCAGGCATTCTATAATTTGTGGACTATCAGAGTGTTGATGAAACACAGAAATTGCATCGGCATTGAATACAACAGTCACCATGCGCACTTTCCTCCATGGGAGTAATGTCTCAAACAGTATACGCTTTGATCGTTCCGTGGAAGACCAGTAGTAGTTTACGATGCACATCTGGAGGCATTCTGTAGTCTGTGGACTATAAGAGTGGTGATGAAACACAGAAATTGCATCGGGATTGAATACAACAGTCACTATGCGCACTTTCCGCCACGGGAGTAATGTCTCAGACAGTCTACGCTTTGATCTTTCCCTGGAAGACCTGTAGTAGTTTCCGATGCACATCTGGAGGTATTCTGTAATTTGTGGACTATCAGAGTGTATGATGAAACATAGAAATTGCATCGGGATTGAATACAACAGTCACCATGCGCACATTCCTCCATAAAAGTAAGGTCTCAAACAGTCTACGCTTTGATCGTTCCCTGGAAGAGCAGTAGTAGTTTCCGATGCACATCTGGAGTCATTCTGTAATGTGCAGACTATCAGAGTGTTGATGAAACAACAGTAATTGCATCGGGATTGAATACAACAGTCACCATGCGCACTTTCCTCCATGGGAGTAATGTCTCTATCAGGCTACGCTTTGATCTTTCCCTGGATGACCAGTGGTAGTTTCCGATGAACATCTGGTGGCATTCTGTAATCTGTGGCCTATCAGAGTGTTAATGAAACACAGAAATTGCATCGGGATTGAATACAACAGTCACCATGCGGACTTTCCTCCATAAAAGTAAGGTCTCAAACAGTCTACGCTTTGATCGTTCCCTGGAAGACCAGTAGTAGTTTCCGATGAGGATCTGGAGGCATTCTGTAATTTGTCGACTATCAGAGTGTTGACCAAACACAGAAATTGCATCGGGATTGAATGCAATAGTCACCATGCGCACTTCCCTTAACGGGAGTAATGTCTCAAACAATCTACGCTTTGATCGTTCCCTGGCAGACCAGTAGTAGTTTCCGATGCACATCTGGTGGCATTCTGTAATGTGCAGACTATCAGAGTGTTGATGAAACACAGTACTTGCATCATGATTGAATACAACAGTCATCATGCGAACTTTCCTCCATGGGAGTAATGTCTCTAACAGGCTACGCTTTGATCTTTCCCTGGAAGACCAGTGGTAGTTTCCGATGAACATCTGGTGGAATTCTGTAATCTGTGGCCTATCAGAGTGTTAATTAAACACAGAAATTGCATCGGGATTGAATACAACAGTCACCATGCGCACATTCCTCCATAAAAGTAAGGTCTCAAACAGTCTACGCTTTGATCGTTCCCTGGAAGACCAGTAGTAGTTTCCGATGAACATCTGGAGGCATTCTGTAATTTGTGGACTATCAGAGTGTTGATGAAACACAGAAATTGCATCGGGATTGAATACAACAGTTACCATGAGCACTTTCCTCCAATGGGAGTAATTCTCAAACAGTCTGTGCTTTGATCTTTCCCTGGAAGACCAGTAGTAGTTTCCGATGAACATCTGCAGGCATTCTATAATTTGTGGACTATCAGAGTGTTGATGAAACACAGAAATTGCATCGGCATTGAATACAACAGTGACCATGCGCACTTTCCTCCATGGGAGTAATGTCTCAAACAGTATACGCTTTGATCGTTCCGTGGAAGACCAGTAGTAGTTTACGATGCACATCTGGAGGCATTCTGTAGTCTGTGGACTATAAGAGTGTTGATGAAACACAGATATTGCATCGGGATTGAATACAAAAGTCACCATGCGCACATTCCTCCATGGGAGTAATGTCTCAAACATTATACGCTTTTATCGTTCCCTGTAAGACCAGTAGTAGTTTCCGATGCACATCTGAAGGCATTCTGTAATCTGTGGACTATCAGAGTGGTGATGAAACACAGAAATTGCATCGGGATTGAATACAACAGTCACTATGCGCACTTTCCGCCACGGGAGTAATGTCTCAGACAGTCTACGCTTTGATCTTTCCCTGGAAGACCTGTAGTAGTTTCCGATGCACATCTGGAGGTATTCTGTAATTTGTGGACTATCAGAGTGTATGATGAAACATAGAAATTGCATCGGGATTGAATACAACAGTCACCATGCGCACATTCCTCCATAAAAGTAAGGTCTCAAACAGTCTACGCTTTGATCGTTCCCTGGAAGAGCAGTAGTAGTTTCCGATGCACATCTGGAGGCATTCTGTAATGTGCAGACTATCAGAGTGTTGATGAAACAACAGTAATTGCATCGGGATTGAATACAACAGTCACCATGCGCACTTTCCTCCATGGGAGTAATGTCTCTATCAGGCTACGCTTTGATCTTTCCCTGGATGACCAGTGGTAGTTTCCGATGAACATCTGGTGGCATTCTGTAATCTGTGGCCTATCAGAGTGTTAATGAAACACAGAAATTGCATCGGGATTGAATACAACAGTCACCATGCGGACTTTCCTCCATAAAAGTAAGGTCTCAAACAGTCTACGCTTTGATCGTTCCCTGGAAGACCAGTAGTAGTTTCCGATGAAGATCTGGAGGCATTCTGTAATTTGTCGACTATCAGAGTGTTGACCAAACACAGAAATTGCATCGGGATTGAATGCAATAGTCACCATGCGCACTTCCCTTAACGGGAGTAATGTCTCAAACAATCTACGCTTTGATCGTTCCCTGGCAGACCAGTAGTAGTTTCCAATGCACATCTGGTGGCATTCTGTAATGTGCAGACTATCAGAGTGTTGATGAAACACAGTAATTGCATCATGATTGAATACAACAGTCACCATGCGCACTTTCCTCCATGGGAGTAATGTCTCTAACAGGCTACGCTTTGATCTTTCCCTGGAAGACCAGTGGTAGTTTCCGATGAACATCTAGTGGAATTCTGTAATCTGTGGCCTATCAGAGTGTTAATTAAACACAGAAATTGCATCGGGATTGAATACAACAGTCACCATGCGCACATTCCTCCATAAAAGTAAGGTCTCAAACAGTCTACGCTTTGATCGTTCCCTGGAAGACCAGTAGTAGTTTCCGATGAACATCTGGAGGCATTCTGTAGTTTGTGGACTATCAGAGTGTTGATGAAACACAGAAATTGCATCGGGATTGAATACAACAGTCACCATGAGCACTTTCTTCCAATGGGAGTAATTCTCAAACAGTCTATGCTTTGATATTTCCCTGAAGGCCAGTAGTAGTTTCCGATGAACATCTGCAGGCATTCTATAATTTGTGGACTATCAGAGTGTTGATGAAACACAGAAATTGCATTGGCATTGAATACAACAGTCTCCATGCGCACATTCCTCCATAAAAGTAAGGTCTCAAACAGTCTACGCTTTGATCGTTCCCTGGAAGACCAGTAGTAGTTTCCGATGAACATCTGGTGGCATTCTGTAATCTGTGGCCTATCAGAGTGTTAATGAAACACAGAAATTGCATCGGGATTGAATACAACAGTCACCATGCGGACTTTCCTCCATAAAAGTAAGGTCTCAAACAGTCTACGCTTTGATCGTTCCGTGGAAGACCAGTAGTAGTTTCCGATGCACATCTGGAGGCATTCTGTAGTCTGTGGACTATAAGAGTGTTGATGAAACACAGATATTGCATCGGGATTGAATACAAAAGTCACCATGCGCACATTCCTCCATGGGAGTAATGTCTCAAACATTATACGCTTTGATCGTTCCCTGTAAGACCAGTAGTAGTTTCCGATGCACATCTGAAGTCATTCTGTAATCTGTGGACTATCAGAGTGTTGATGAAACACAGAAATTGCATCGGGATTGAATACAATAGTCACTATGCGCACTTTCCGCCACGGGTGTAATGTCTCAGACAGTCTACGCTTTGATCTTTCCCTGGAAGACCTGTAGTAGTTTCCGATGCACATCTGGAGGTATTCTGTAATTTGTGGACTATCAGAGTGTATGATGAAACATAGAAATTGCATCGGGATTGAATACAACAGTCACCATGCGCACATTCCTCCATAAAAGTAAGGTCTCAAACAGTCTACGCTTTGATCGTTCCCTGGAAGACCAGTACTAGATTCCGATGCACATCTGGAGGCATTCAGTTCTCTGTGGACTATCAGAGTGTTGATGAAACACAGATATTGCATCGGGATTGAATACAACTGTCACCATGCGCACTTTTCTCCATGGGAGTAATTCTCAAACAGTCTATGCTTTGATCGTTCCCTGTAAGACCAGTAGTAGTTTCCGATGCACATCTGAAGTCATTCTGTAATCTGTGGACTATCAGAGTGTTGATGAAACACAGAAATTGCATCGGGATTGAATACAATAGTCACTATGCGCACTTTCCGCCACGGGTGTAATGTCTCAGACAGTCTACGCTTTGATCTTTCCCTGGAAGACCTGTAGTAGTTTCCGATGCACATCTGGAGGTATTCTGTAATTTGTGGACTATCAGAGTGTATGATGAAACATAGAAATTGCATCGGGATTGAATACAACAGTCACCATGCGCACATTCCTCCATAAAAGTAAGGTCTCAAACAGTCTACGCTTTGATCGTTCCCTGGAAGACCAGTACTAGATTCCGATGCACATCTGGAGGCATTCAGTTCTCTGTGGACTATCAGAGTGTTGATGAAACACAGATATTGCATCGGGATTGAATACAACTGTCACCATGCGCACTTTTCTCCATGGGAGTAATTCTCAAACAGTCTATGCTTTGATCGTTCCCTGTAAGACCAGTAGTAGTTTCCGATGCACATCTCGAGGCATTCTGTAATCTGTAGACTATTAGAGTGTTGATGAAACACAGATATTGCATCGGGATTGAATACAACAGTCACCATGCGCACTTTCCTCCACGGGAGTAATCTCTCAAACAATCTACGTTTTGATCGATCCCTGGCAGACCAGTAGTAGTTTCCGATGCACATCTGGTGGCATTCTGTAATGTGCAGACTATCAGAGTGTTGATGAAACACAGTAATTGCATCGGGATTGAATACAACAGTCACCATGCGCACTTTCCTCCATGGGAGTAATGTCTCAGACAGTCTACGCTTTGATCTTTCCCTGGATGACCAGTAGTAGGTTCCGATGCACATCTGGAGGCATTCTGTAATTTGTGGACTTTCAGAGTGTTGATGAAACACAGAAATTGCATCGGGATTGAATACAACAGTCACCAGGCGCACTTTCCTCCATGGGAGTAATGTCTCAAACAGTCTACCCTTTGATCGTTCCCTGGAAGACCTCTAGTAGTTTCTGATGCACATCTGGTTGCATTCTGTAATGTGTAGTCTATCAGAGTGTTGATGAAACACAGTAATTCCATCGGGATTAAATACAACACTCACCATGCGCACTTTCCTCCATGGGAGTAATGTCTCTAACAGTCTACGCTTTGATCGTTCCCTGGAAGACCAGTAGTAGTTTCCGATGCACATCTGGAGGCTTTCTGTTCTCTGTGGACTATCAGAGTGTTGATGAAACACAGTAATTGCATCGGGATTGAATACAACAGTCTCCATGCGCAGTTTCCGCCATGGGAGTAATGTCTCCAACAGTCTACGCTTTGATCGTTCCCTGGAAGACCAGTAGTAGTTTCCGATGCACATCTGGAGGCATTCTGTAATCTGTGGACTATCAGAGTGTTGATGAAACACAGAAACTGCATCGGGATTGAATACAACAGTCACCATGCGCTCTATCCTCCATGCGATTAATATCTAAAACAGCCTACGCTTTGATCGTTCCCTGGAAGACCAGTAGTAGTTATTGATGCACATCTGAAGAAATTCTGTAATCTGTGGACTATCAGAGTGTTGATGAAACAGAGTAATTGCATCGGGATTGAATACAACAGTCACCATGCGCACATTCCTCCATGGGAGTAATGTCTCTAACAGTCTACGCTTTAATCGTTCCCTGGAAGACCAGTAGTAGTTTCCGATGCACATCTGGAGGCTTTCTGTACTCTGTGGATTATCAGAGTGTTAATGAAACAAAGAAATTGCATCGGGATTGAATACAACAGTCTCCATGCACAGTTTCCTTCATGGTAGTAATGTCTCAAACAGTCTACGCTTTGATTGTTCCCTTGAAGACCAGTAGTAGTTTCCGATGCACATCTGGAGTCATTCTGTAATCTGTGGACTATCAGACTGTTGATGAAACACAGAAATTGCATCGAGATTGAAAACAACAATCACCATGAGCACTTTCTTCCATGGGAGTAATGTCTCTAACAATCTAAGATTTGATCGTTCCATGGAAGACCAGTAGTAGTTTCCGATGCACATCTGGTGGCACTCTGTAATCTGTGACTATCAGACTGTTGATGAAACATCGAAATTGCATCGAGATTGAATACAACAGTCACCATTCGCACTTTCCTATATGGGAGTAATGTCTCAAACAGTCTACGCATTGATCGTTCACTGCAAGACCAGTAGTAGTTTCTGATGCACATCTGGTAGGATTCTGTAATGTGTAGACTATCAGAGTGTTGATGAAACACAGTAATTCTATCGGGATTAAATACAACAATCACCATGCGCACTTTCCTCCATGGGAGTAATGTCTCTTACAGTCTACGCTTTGCTCGTCCCCTGGAAGCTCAGTAGTAGTTTCCGATGCACATCTGAAGGCATTCTGTAATCTGTGGACTATCAGAGTGTTGATGAAACACAGTAATTGCATCGGGATTGAATACAACAGTCACCATGCGCACTTTCCTCCATGGGAGTAATGTCTCTAACAGTCCTCGCTTTGATCTTTCCCTTGAAGACCAGTAGTAGTTTCCGATGCACATCTGGAGGCTTTCTGTACTCTGTGGACTATCAGAGTGTTCATGAAACCAATAAATTGCATCGAGATTGAATACAACTGTCTCCATGCGCAGTTTCCGCCATGGGAGTTATGTCTCAAACAGTCTACGCTTTGATCGTTCCCTGGGAGACCAGTAGTAGTTTCCGATGAACATATGGAGGCATTCTGTAATTTGTGGACTATCAGAGTGTTGACCAAACACAGAAATTGCATCGGGATTGATGCAACAGTCACCATGCGCACTCTCCTCCACGGGAGTAATCTCTCAAACAATCTACGTTTAGATCGTTCCCTGGCAGACCAGTAGTAGTTTCCGATGCACATCTGTTGGCATTCTGTAATGTGCTGACTATCAGAGTGTTGATGAAACACAGTAATTGCATCGGGATTGAATACAACAGTCACCATGCGCACTTTCCTCCATGGGAGTAATGTCTCTAACAGGCTACGCTTTGATCTTTCCCTGGAAGACCAGTGGTAGTTTCCGATGAACATCTGGTGGCATTCTGTAATCTGTGGCCTATCAGAGTGTTGATGAAACACAGAAATTGCATCGGGATTGAATACAACAGTCACCATGCGCACTTTCCTCCATGGGAGTAATTCTCAAACAGTCTATGCTTTGATCGTTCCCTGTAAGACCAGTAGTAGTTTCCGATGCACATCTCGAGGCATTGTGTAATCTGTGGACTATTACAGTGTTGATGAAACACAGAAATTGCATCGGGATTGAATGCAACAGTCACCATGCGCACTTTCCTCATTGGGAGTAATGTCTCTAACAGTCTACGATTTGATCGTTCCCTGGAACACCAGTAGTAGTTTCCGATGCACATCTGGAGGCTTTCTGTACTCTGTGGACTATCAGAGTGTTGATGAAACTCAGTAAATGCATCGGGATTGAATACAACAGTCACCTTGCGCACTTTCCTCATTGGGAGTAATGTCTCTAACAGTCTACGATTTGATCGTTCCCTGGAACACCAGTAGTAGTTTCCGATGCACATCTGGAGGCTTTCTGTACTCTGTGGACTATCAGAGTGTTGATGAAACTCAGTAATTGCATCGGGATTGAATACAACAGTCACCTTGCGCACTTTCCTCCATGGGAGTAATGTCTCTAACAGTCTACGCTTTGATCGTTCCCTGGAAGACCAGTAGTAGTATACGATGAACTTCTGGAGGCTTTCTGTACTCTGTGGACTGTCGGAGTGTTCATGAAACAAATAAATTGCATCGGGATTGAATACAACAGTCTCCATGCGCACTTTCCTCCATGGGAGTAATTTTCAAACAGTCTATGCTTTGATCATTCCGTGTAAGACCAGTAGTAGTTTCCGATGCACATCTGAAGGCATTCTGTAATTTGTGGACTATCAGAGTGTATGATGAAACACAGAAATTGCATCGGGATTGAATACAAGAGTCTCCATGCGCACTTTCCTCCATGGGAGTAATGTCTCAAACAGTCTACGCTTCGATCGTGACCTGGAAGGCCAGTAGAGGTTTACGATGAACATCTGGAGGCATTCTGTAATCTGTGGACTATCAGAATGTTGATGAAGCACAGAAATTGCATCGGGATTGAATACAACAGTCACCATGCGCACTTTCCTCCATGGGAGTAATTCTCAAACAGTCTATGCTTTGATCGTACCCTGTAAGACCAGTAGTAGTTTCCGATGCACATCTGGAGGCATTCTGTTGACTATTAGAGTGTTGATGAAACACAGAAATTGCATCGGGATTGAATATAATAGTCACTATGCGCACTTTCCGCCATGGGAGTAATGTCTCAGACAGTCTACGCTTTGATCTTTCCCTGGATGACCAGTAGTAGGTTCCGATGCACATCTGGAGGCATTCTGTAATTTGTGGACTTTCAGAGTGTTGATGAAACACAGAAATTGCATCGGGATTGAATACAACAGTCACCAGGCGCACTTTCCTCCATGGGAGTAATGTCTCAAACAGTCTACCGTTTGATCGTTCCCTGGAAGACCTCTAGTAGTTTCTGATGCACATCTGGTTGCATTCTGTAATGTGTAGTCTATCAGAGTGTTGATGAAACACAGTAATTCCATCGGGATTAAATACAACACTCACCATGCGCACTTTCCTCCATGGGAGTAATGTCTCTAACAGTCTACGCTTTGATCGTTCCCTGGAAGACCAGTAGTAGTTTCCGATGAACATCTGGTGGCATTCTGTAATCTGTGGCCTATCAGAGTGTTAATGAAACACAGAAATTGCATCGGGATTGAATACAACAGTCACCATACGCACATTCCTCCATAAAAGTAAGGTCTCAAACAGTCTACGCTTTGATCGTTCCCTGGAAGACCAGTAGTAGTTTCCGATGAACATCTGGTGGCATTCTGTAATCTGTGGCCTATCAGAGTGTTAATGAAACACAGAAATTGCATCGGGATTGAATACAACAGTCACCATGCGGACTTTCCTCCATAAAAGTAAGGTCTCAAACAGTCTACGCTTTGATCGTTCCGTGGAAGACCAGTAGTAGTTTCCGATGCACATCTGGAGGCATTCTGTAGTCTGTGGACTATAAGAGTGTTGATGAAACACAGATATTGCATCGGGATTGAATACAAAAGTCACCATGCGCACATTCCTCCATGGGAGTAATGTCTCAAACATTATACGCTTTGATCGTTCCCTGTAAGACCAGTAGTAGTTTCCGATGCACATCTGAAGTCATTCTGTAATCTGTGGACTATCAGAGTGTTGATGAAACACAGAAATTGCATCGGGATTGAATACAATAGTCACTATGCGCACTTTCCGCCACGGGTGTAATGTCTCAGACAGTCTACGCTTTGATCTTTCCCTGGAAGACCTGTAGTAGTTTCCGATGCACATCTGGAGGTATTCTGTAATTTGTGGACTATCAGAGTGTATGATGAAACATAGAAATTGCATCGGGATTGAATACAACAGTCACCATGCGCACATTCCTCCATAAAAGTAAGGTCTCAAACAGTCTACGCTTTGATCGTTCCCTGGAAGACCAGTACTAGATTCCGATGCACATCTGGAGGCATTCAGTTCTCTGTGGACTATCAGAGTGTTGATGAAACACAGATATTGCATCGGGATTGAATACAACTGTCACCATGCGCACTTTTCTCCATGGGAGTAATTCTCAAACAGTCTATGCTTTGATCGTTCCCTGTAAGACCAGTAGTAGTTTCCGATGCACATCTCGAGGCATTCTGTAATCTGTAGACTATTAGAGTGTTGATGAAACACAGATATTGCATCGGGATTGAATACAACAGTCACCATGCGCACTTTCCTCCACGGGAGTAATCTCTCAAACAATCTACGTTTTGATCGATCCCTGGCAGACCAGTAGTAGTTTCCGATGCACATGTGGTGGCATTCTGTAATGTGCAGACTATCAGAGTGTTGATGAAACACAGTAATTGCATCGGGATTGAATACAACAGTCACCATGCGCACTTTCCTCCATGGGAGTAATGTCTCAGACAGTCTACGCTTTGATCTTTCCCTGGATGACCAGTAGTAGGTTCCGATGCACATCTGGAGGCATTCTGTAATTTGTGGACTTTCAGAGTGTTGATGAAACACAGAAATTGCATCGGGATTGAATACAACAGTCACCAGGCGCACTTTCCTCCATGGGAGTAATGTCTCAAACAGTCTACCCTTTGATCGTTCCCTGGAAGACCTCTAGTAGTTTCTGATGCACATCTGGTTGCATTCTGTAATGTGTAGTCTATCAGAGTGTTGATGAAACACAGTAATTCCATCGGGATTAAATACAACACTCACCATGCGCACTTTCCTCCATGGGAGTAATGTCTCTAACAGTCTACGCTTTGATCGTTCCCTGGAAGACCAGTAGTAGTTTCCGATGCACATCTGGAGGCTTTCTGTTCTCTGTGGACTATCAGAGTGTTGATGAAACACAGTAATTGCATCGGGATTGAATACAACAGTCTCCATGCGCAGTTTCCGCCATGGGAGTAATGTCTCCAACAGTCTACGCTTTGATCGTTCCCTGGAAGACCAGTAGTAGTTTCCGATGCACATCTGGAGGCATTCTGTAATCTGTGGACTATCAGAGTGTTGATGAAACACAGAAACTGCATCGGGATTGAATACAACAGTCACCATGCGCTCTATCCTCCATGAGATTAATATCTAAAACAGCCTACGCTTTGATCGTTCCCTGGAAGACCAGTAGTAGTTATTGATTCACATCTGAAGAAATTCTGTAATCTGTGGACTATCAGAGTGTTGATGAAACACAGTAATTGCATCGGGATTGAATACAACAGTCACCATGCGCACTTTCCTCCATGGGAGTAATGTCTCTAACAGTCTACGCTTTGATCGTTCCCTGGAAGACCAGTAGTAGTTTCCGATGCACATCTGGAGGCTTTCTGTACTCTGTGGATTATCAGAGTGTTAATGAAACACAGAAATTGCATCGGGATTGAATACAACAGTCACCATGCGCACTCTCCTCCACGGGAGTAATCTCTCAAACAATCTACGTTTAGATCGTTCCCTGGCAGACCAGTAGTAGTTTCCGATGCACATCTGGTGGCATTCTGTAATGTGCTGACTATCAGAGTGTTGATGAAACACAGTAATTGCATCGGGATTGAATACAACAGTCACCATGCGCACTTTCCTCCATGGGAGTAATGTCTCTAACAGGCTACGCTTTGATCTTTCCCTGGAAGACCAGTGGTAGTTTCCGATGAACATCTGGTGGCATTCTGTAATCTGTGGCCTATCAGAGTGTTGATGAAACACAGAAATTGCATCGGGATTGAATACAACAGTCACCATGCGCACTTTCCTCCATGGGAGTAATTCTCAAACAGTCTATGCTTTGATCGTTCCCTGTAAGACCAGTAGTAGTTTCCGATGCACATCTCGAGGCACTGTGTAATCTGTGGACTATTACAGTGTTGATGAAACACAGAAATTGCATCGGGATTGAATGCAACAGTCACCATGCGCACTTTCCTCATTGGGAGTAATGTCTCTAACAGTCTACGATTTGATCGTTCCCTGGAACACCAGTAGTAGTTTCCGATGCACATCTGGAGGCTTTCTGTACTCTGTGGACTATCAGAGTGTTGATGAAACTCAGTAAATGCATCGGGATTGAATACAACAGTCACCTTGCGCACTTTCCTCATTGGGAGTAATGTCTCTAACAGTCTACGATTTGATCGTTCCCTGGAACACCAGTAGTAGTTTCCGATGCACATCTGGAGGCTTTCTGTACTCTGTGGACTATCAGAGTGTTGATGAAACTCAGTAATTGCATCGGGATTGAATACAACAGTCACCTTGCGCACTTTCCTCCATGGGAGTAATGTCTCTAACAGTCTACGCTTTGATCGTTCCCTGGAAGACCAGTAGTAGTATACGATGAACTTCTGGAGGCTTTCTGTACTCTGTGGACTGTCGGAGTGTTCATGAAACAAATAAATTGCATCGGGATTGAATACAACAGTCTCCATGCGCACTTTCCTCCATGGGAGTAATTTTCAAACAGTCTATGCTTTGATCATTCCGTGTAAGACCAGTAGTAGTTTCCGATGCACATCTGAAGGCATTCTGTAATTTGTGGACTATCAGAGTGTATGATGAAACACAGAAATTGCATCGGGATTGAATACAAGAGTCTCCATGCGCACTTTCCTCCATGGGAGTAATGTCTCAAACAGTCTACGCTTCGATCGTTCCCTGGAAGGCCAGTAGAGGTTTACGATGAACATCTGGAGGCATTCTGTAATCTGTGGACTATCAGAATGTTGATGAAGCACAGAAATTGCATCGGGATTGAATACAACAGTCACCATGCGCACTTTCCTCCATGGGAGTAATTCTCAAACAGTCTATGCTTTGATCGTACCCTGTAAGACCAGTAGTAGTTTCCGATGCACATCTGGAGGCATTCTGTTGACTATTAGAGTGTTGATGAAACACAGAAATTGCATCGGGATTGAATATAATAGTCACTATGCGCACTTTCCGCCATGGAAGTAATGTCTCAGACAGTCTACGCTTTGATCTTTCCCTGGATGACCAGTAGTAGGTTCCGATGCACATCTGGAGGCATTCTGTAATTTGTGGACTTTCAGAGTGTTGATGAAACACAGAAATTGCATCGGGATTGAATACAACAGTCACCAGGCGCACTTTCCTCCATGGGAGTAATGTCTCAAACAGTCTACCCTTTGATCGTTCCCTGGAAGACCTCTAGTAGTTTCTGATGCACATCTGGTTGCAATCTGTAATGTGTAGTCTATCAGAGTGTTGATGAAACACAGTAATTCCATCGGGATTAAATACAACACTCACCATGCGCACTTTCCTCCATGGGAGTAATGTCTCTAACAGTCTACGCTTTGATCGTTCCCTGGAAGACCAGTAGTAGTTTCCGATGCACATCTGGAGGCTTTCTGTTCTCTGTGGACTATCAGAGTGTTGATGAAACACAGTAATTGCATCGGGATTGAATACAACAGTCTCCATGCGCAGTTTCCGCCATGGGAGTAATGTCTCCAACAGTCTACGCTTTGATCGTTCCCTGGAAGACCAGTAGTAGTTTCCGATGCACATCTGGAGGCATTCTGTAATCTGTGGACTATCAGAGTGTTGATGAAACACAGAAACTGCATCGGGATTGAATACAACAGTCACCATGCGCTCTATCCTCCATGAGATTAATATCTAAAACAGCCTACGCTTTGATCGTTCCCTGGAAGACCAGTAGTAGTTATTGATTCACATCTGAAGAAATTCTGTAATCTGTGGACTATCAGAGTGTTGATGAAACACAGTAATTGCATCGGGATTGAATACAACAGTCACCATGCGCACTTTCCTCCATGGGAGTAATGTCTCTAACAGTCTACGCTTTGATCGTTCCCTGGAAGACCAGTAGTAGTTTCCGATGCACATCTGGAGGCTTTCTGTACTCTGTGGATTATCAGAGTGTTAATGAAACACAGAAATTGCATCGGGATTGAATACAACAGTCTCCATGCACAGTTTCCTTCATGGTAGTAATGTCTCAAACAGTCTACGCTTTGATTGTTCCCTTGAAGACCAGTAGTAGTTTCCGATGCACATCTGGAGTCATTCTGTAATCTGTGGACTATCAGACTGTTGATGAAACACAGAAATTGCATCGAGATTGAAAACAACAATCACCATGAGCACTTTCTTCCATGGGAGTAATGTCTCTAACAATCTAAGATTTGATCGTTCCATGGAAGACCAGTAGTAGTTTCCGATGCACATCTGGTGGCACTCTGTAATCTGTGACTATCAGACTGTTGATGAAACATCGAAATTGCATCGAGATTGAATACAACAGTCACCATTCGCACTTTCCCATATGGGAGTAATGTCTCAAACAGTCCACGCATTGATCGTTCACTGGAAGACCAGTAGTAGTTTCTGATGCACATCTGGTAGGATTCTGTAATGTGTAGACTATCAGAGTGTTGATGAAACACAGTAATTCTATCGGGATTAAATACAACAATCACCCTGCGCCCTTTCCTCCATGGGAGTAATGTCTCTTACAGTCTACGCTTTGCTCGTCCCCTGGAAGCTCAGTAGTAGTTTCCGATGCACATCTGAAGGCATTCTGTAATCTGTGGACTATCAGAGTGTTGATGAAACACAGAAATTGCATCGGGATTGAATACAATAGACTCCATGCGCTCTTTCCGCCATGGGATTAATGTCTCCAACAGTCTACGCTTTGATCGTTCCCTGGAAGACCAGTAGTGGTTTCCGATGCACATCTGGAGGCATTCTGTAAATTGTGGAGTATCAGAGTGTTGACCAAACACAGAAATAGCATCGGGATTGAATGCAACAGTCACCATGCGAACTTTCCTCCACGGGAGTAATGTCTCAAACAATCTACGCTTTGATCGTTCCCTGGCACACCAGTAGTAGTTTCCGATGCACATCTGGTGGCATTCTGTAATGTGCAGACTATCAGAGTGTTGATGAAACACAGTAATTGCATCGGGATTGAATACCACAGTCACCATGCGCACTTTCCTCCATGGGAGTAATGTCTCTAACAGGCTACGCATTGATCTTTCCCTGGAAGACCAGTGGTAGTTTCCGATGAACTTCTGGTGGCACTCTGTAATCTGTGGCCTATCAGAGTGTTAATGAAACACAGAAATTGCATCGGGATCGAATACAACAGTCACCATGCGCACTTTCCTCCATGGGAGTAATTCTCAAACAGTCTATGCTTTCATCGTTCCCTGGAAGACCAGTAGTAGTTTCCGATGAACATCTGGAGGCATTCTGTAATTTGTGGACTATCTGAGTGTTGACGAAACACAGAAATTTCATCGGGATTGAATACAACAGTCACCATGCGCACTTTCCTCCACGGGAGTAATGTCTCAAACAATGTACGCTTTGATCGTTCCCTGGCAGACCAGTAGTAGTTTCCGATGCACATCTGGTGGCATTCTGTAATGTGCAGACTATCAGAGTGTTGATGAAACACAGTAATTGCATCGGGATTGAATACCACAGTCACCATGCGCACTTTCCTCCATGGGAGTAATGTCTCTAACAGGCTACGCATTGATCTCTCCCTGGAAGACAACTGGTAGTTTCCGATGAACATCTGGAGACATTCGGTAATTTGTGGACTATCAGAGTGTTGATGAAACACAGAAATTGCATCGGAATTGAATACAACAGTCACCATGCGCACATTCCTCCATAAAAGTAATGACTCAAACAGTCTACGCTTTGATCGTTCCCTGGAAGACCAGTAGTAGTTTGCGATGAACATCTGGAGGCATTATGTAATTTGTGGACTACCAGAGTGTTGATGAAACACAGAAATAGCATCGGGATTGAATACAACAGTCACCATGCGCACTTTCCTCCAATGGGAGTAATTCTCAAACAGTCTATGCTTTGATCTTTCCCTGGATGACCAGTAGTAGTTTCCGATGCACATCTGGAGGCATTCTGTATTCTGTGGACTACAAGAGTGTTGATGAAACACAGATATTGCATCGGGATTGAATACAACAGTCACCATGCGTACTTTCCTCATTGAGAGTAATGTCTCTAACAGTCTACGATTTGATCGTTCCCTGGAACACCAGTAGTAATTTCCGATGCACATCTGGAGGCTTTCTGTACTCTGTGGACTATCAGAGTGTTGATGAAACTCAGTAATTGCATCGGGATTGAATACAACAGTCACCATGCCCACTTTCCTCCATGGGAGTAATGTCTCTAACAGTCTACGCTTTGATCGTTCCCTGGAAGACCAGTAGTAGTTTACGATGAACATCTGGAGGCTTTCTGTACTCTGTGGACTATCGGAGTGTTCATGAAACAAATAAATTGCATTGGGATTGAATACAACAGTCTCCATGCGCACTTTCCTCCATGGGTGTAATTCTCAAACAGTCTATGCTTCGATCGTTCCCTGTAAGACCAGTAGTAGTTTCCAATGCACATCTGAAGGCATTCTGTAATCTGTGGACTATCAGAGTGTTGATGAAACACAGAAATTGCATCGGGATTGAATGCAATAGTCACAATGCGCACTTCCCGCCACGGGAGTAATGTCTCAGACAGTCTACGCTTTGATCTTTCCCTGGAAGACCAGTAGTAGTTTCCGATGCACATCTGGAGGCATTCTGTAATTTGGGGACTATCAGAGTGTATGATGAAACACAGAAATTGCATCGGGATTGAATACAACAGTCACCAGGCGCACTTTCCTCCATGGGAGTAATGTCTCAAACAGTCTACGCTTTGATCGTTCCCTGGAAGACCACTAGTAGTTTCTGATGCACATCTGGTGGCATTCTGTAATGTGTAGACTATCAGAGTGTTGATGAAACACAGTAATTCTATCGGGATTAAATACAACAGTCACCATGCGCACTTTCTTCCATGGGAGTAATGTCTCTAACAGTCTACGCTTTGCTCGTTCCCTGGAAGACCAGTAGTAGTTTCCGATGCACATCTGGAGGCTTTCTGTTCTCTGTGGACTATCAGAGTGTTGATGAAACACAGAAATTGCATCGGGATTGAATACACAAGTCACCATGCGCACTTTCCTCCATGGGAGTAATGTCTCAAACAGTCAACGCTTTGATCGTTCCCTGGAAGACCAGTAGTAGTTTCCGATGCACATCCGAAGGCATTCTGTAATCTGTGGACTATCAGAGTGTTGATGAAACACAGAAATTGCATCGGGATTGAATACAATAGTCACCATGCGCACTTTCCGCCATGGGAGTAATGTCTCCAACAGTCTACGCTTTGATCGTTCCCTGGAAGACCAGCAGTAGTTCCCGATGCACATATGGAGGCATTCTGTAATTTGTGGACTATCAGAGTGTTTATGAAACACAGAAATTGCATCGGGATTGAATGCAACAGTCACCATGCGTACTATCCTCCATGCGAGTAATATCTAAAACAGCCTAGGCTTTGATCGTTCCCTGGAAGACCATAGTAGTTATTGATGCATATCTGAAGAAATTCTGTAATCTGTGGACTATCAGAGTGTTGATGAAACACAGTAATTGCATCGGGATTGAATACAACAGTCACCATGCGCACTTTCCTCCATGGGAGTAATGTCTCTAACAGTCTACGCTTTGATCGTTCCCTGGAAGACCAGTAGTAGTTTCCGATGCACATCTGGAGGCTTTCTGTACTCTGTGGACTATCATAGTGTTGATGAAACACAGAAATTGCATCTTGATTGAATACAACAGTCTCCATGCGCAGTTTCCTCCATGGGAGTAATGTCTCAAACAGTCTACGCTTTGATCGTTCCCTGGTAGACCAGTAGTAGTTTCAATTGCACATCTGGAGGCATTCTGTAATCTGTGGACTACCAGAGTGTTGATGAAACACAGAAATTGCATCGGGATTGAATACAACAGTCACCATGCGCAATTTACTAAATGGGAATAATGTCTCTAACAGTCTACGCTTTGATCGTTCCCTGGAAGACCAGTAGTAGTTTACGATGCACATATGGAGGCTTTCCGTAATCTGTGGACTATCATAATGTTGTTGAAACACAGAAATTGCATCGGGATTGAATAAAACAGTCACCATGCGCACATTCCTCCATAAAAGTATTGTCTCAACAGTCTATGCTTTGATGGTTCCCTGGAAGACCAGTAGTAGTTTCCGATGCACATCTGGAGGCATTTTGTAATCTGTGGAATATCAGAGTGTTGATGAAACACAGAAATTGCATCGGGATTGAATACAACAGTCACCATGCGAACTTTCCTCCATGGGAGTAATGTATTAAACAGTCTACGCTTTGATCGTTCCCTGGAAGACCAGTAGTAGTTTCCGATGCACATCTGGAGGCATTTTGTAATCTGTGGAATATCAGAGTGTTGATGAAACACAGAAATTGCATCGGGATTGAATACAACAGTCACCATGCGCACTTTACTCCATGGGAGTAATGTATCAAACAGTCTATGCTTTGATCGTTCCCTGGAAGACCAGTAGTAGTTTCCGATGCACATCTGGAGGCATTCTGTAATCTGTGGAGTATCAGAGTGTTGATGAAAAACAGAAATTGCTTCGGGATTGAATACAAGAGTCTCCATGCGCAGTTTCCTCCATGGAAGTAATGTCTCAAACAGGCTACGCTTTGATCGTTCCCTGGAAGACCAGTAGAGGTTTACGATGAACATCTGGAGGCATTCTGTAATCTGTGGACTATCAGAATGTTGATGAAACACAGAAATTGCATCGGAATTGAATACAACAGTCCCCATGCGCACTTTCCTCCATGGGAGTAATTCACAAACAGGCTATGCTTTGATCGTTCCCTGTAAGACCAGTAGTAGTTTCCGATGCACATCTGGTGGCATTCTGTAATCTGTGGACTATCAGAGTGTTGATGAAACACAGAAATTGCATCGGGAATGAATACAACAGACACCATGCGCAGTTTCCTCCATGGGAGTGATGTCTCAAACAGTCTACGCTTTGATCGTTCCCTGGAAGACCAGTAGTAGTTACAGATGCACATCTCGAGGCATTCTGTACTCTGTGGACTATCAGAGTGTTGATGAAACACAGAAATTGCATCGGGATTGAATACAACAGTCACCATGCGCTCTTTCCTCTATGGGAGTAATGTCTCTAACAGTCTACGAATTGATCGTTCCCTGGAAAACCAGTAGTAGTTTCCGATGCACATCTGGAGGCATTCTGTATTCTGTGGACTACAAGAGTGTTGATGAAACACAGATATTGCATCGGGATTGAATACAACAGTCACCATGCGTACTTTCCTCATTGAGAGTAATGTCTCTAACAGTCTACGATTTGATCGTTCCCTGGAACACCAGTAGTAATTTCCGATGCACATCTGGAGGCTTTCTGTACTCTGTGGACTATCAGAGTGTTGATGAAACTCAGTAATTGCATCGGGATTGAATACAACAGTCACCATGCCCACTTTCCTCCATGGGAGTAATGTCTCTAACAGTCTACGCTTTGATCGTTCCCTGGAAGACCAGTAGTAGTTTACGATGAACATCTGGAGGCTTTCTGTACTCTGTGGACTATCGGAGTGTTCATGAAACAAATAAATTGCATTGGGATTGAATACAACAGTCTCCATGCGCACTTTCCTCCATGGGAGTAACTCTCAAACAGTCTATGCTTTGATCGTTCCCTGTAAGACCAGTAGTAGTTTCCAATGCACATCTGAAGGCATTCTGTAATCTGTGGACTATCAGAGTGTTGATGAAACACAGAAATTGCATCGGGATTGAATGCAATAGTCACAATGCGCACTTCCCGCCACGGGAGTAATGTCTCAGACAGTCTACGCTTAGATCTTTCCCTGGAAGACCAGTAGTAGTTTCCGATGCACATCTGGAGGCATTCTGTAATTTGGGGACTATCAGAGTGTATGATGAAACACAGAAATTGCATCGGGATTGAATACAACAGTCACCAGGCGCACTTTCCTCCATGGGAGTAATGTCTCAAACAGTCTACGCTTTGATCGTTCCCTGGAAGACCACTAGTAGTTTCTGATGCACATCTGGTGGCATTCTGTAATGTGTAGACTATCAGAGTGTTGATGAAACACAGTAATTCTATCGGGATTAAATACAACAGTCACCATGCGCACTTTCTTCCATGGGAGTAATGTCTCTAACAGTCTACGCTTTGCTCGTTCCCTGGAAGACCAGTAGTAGTTTCCGATGCACATCTGGAGGCTTTCTGTTCTCTGTGGACTATCAGAGTGTTGATGAAACACAGAAATTGCATCGGGATTGAATACACAAGTCACCATGCGCACTTTCCCCCATGGGAGTAATGTCTCAAACAGTCAACGCTTTGATCGTTCCCTGGAAGACCAGTAGTAGTTTCCGATGCACATCCGAAGGCATTCTGTAATCTGTGGACTATCAGAGTGTTGATGAAACACAGAAATTGCATCGGGATTGAATACAATAGTCACCATGCGCACTTTCCGCCATGGGAGTAATGTCTCCAACAGTCTACGCTTTGATCGTTCCCTGGAAGACCAGCAGTAGTTCCCGATGCACATATGGAGGCATTCTGTAATTTGTGGACTATCAGAGTGTTTATGAAACACAGAAATTGCATCGGGATTGAATACAACAGTCACCATGCGTACTATCCTCCATGCGAGTAATATCTAAAACAGCCTAGGCTTTGATCGTTCCCTGGAAGACCATAGTAGTTATTGATGCATATCTGAAGAAATTCTGTAATCTGTGGACTATCAGAGTGTTGATGAAACACAGTAATTGCATCGGGATTGAATACAACAGTCACCATGCGCACTTTCCTCCATGGGAGTAATGTCTCTAACAGTCTACGCTTTGATCGTTCCCTGGAAGACCAGTAGTAGTTTCCGATGCACATCTGGAGGCTTTCTGTACTCTGTGGACTATCATAGTGTTGATGAAACACAGAAATTGCATCTTGATTGAATACAACAGTCTCCATGCGCAGTTTCCTCCATGGGAGTAATGTCTCAAACAGTCTACGCTTTGATCGTTCCCTGGTAGACCAGTAGTAGTTTCAATTGCACATCTGGAGGCATTCTGTAATCTGTGGACTACCAGAGTGTTGATGAAACACAGAAATTGCATCGGGATTGAATACAACAGTCACCATGCGCAATTTACTAAATGGGAATAATGTCTCTAACAGTCTACGCTTTGATCGTTCCCTGGAAGACCAGTAGTAGTTTCCGATGCACATATGGAGGCTTTCCGTAATCTGTGGACTATCAGAATGTTGTTGAAACACAGAAATTGCATCGGGATTGAATAAAACAGTCACCATGCGCACATTCCTCCATAAAAGTATTGTCTCAACAGTCTATGCTTTGATCGTTCCCTGGAAGACCAGTAGTAGTTTCCGATGCACATCTGGAGGCATTTTGTAATCTGTGGAATATCAGAGTGTTGATGAAACACAGAAATTGCATCGGGATTGAATACAACAGTCACCATGCGAACTTTCCTCCATGGGAGTAATGTATTAAACAGTCTACGCTTTGATCGTTCCCTGGAAGACCAGTAGTAGTTTCCGATGCACATCTGGAGGCATTTTGTAATCTGTGGAATATCAGAGTGTTGATGAAACACAGAAATTGCATCGGGATTGAATACAACAGTCACCATGCGCACTTTACTCCATGGGAGTAATGTATCAAACAGTCTATGCTTTGATCGTTCCCTGGAAGACCAGTAGTAGTTTCCGGTGCACATCTGGAGGCATTCTGTAATCTGTGGAGTATCAGAGTGTTGATGAAACACAGAAATTGCTTCGGGATTGAATACAAGAGTCTCCATGCGCAGTTTCCTCCATGGGAGTAATGTCTCAAACAGGCTACGCTTTGATCGTTCCCTGGAAGACCAGTAGAGGTTTACGATGAACATCTGGAGGCATTCTGTAATCTGTGGACTATCAGAATGTTGATGAAACACAGAAATTGCATCGGAATTGAATACAACAGTCCCCATGCGCACTTTCCTCCATGGGAGTAATTCACAAACAGTCTATGCTTTGATCGTTCCCTGTAAGACCAGTAGTAGTTTCCGATGCACATCTGGTGGCATTCTGTAATCTGTGGACTATCAGAGTGTTGATGAAACACAGAAATTGCATCGGGAATGAATACAACAGACACCATGCGCAGTTTCCTCCATGGGAGTGATGTCTCAAACAGTCTACGCTTTGATCGTTCCCTGGAAGACCAGTAGTAGTTACAGATGCACATCTCGAGGCATTCTGTACTCTGTGGACTATCAGAGTGTTGATGAAACACAGAAATTGCATCGGGATTGAATACAACAGTCACCATGCGCTCTTTCCTCTATGGGAGTAATGTCTCTAACAGTCTACGAATTGATCGTTCCCTGGAAAACCAGTAGTAGTTTCCGATGCACATCTGGAGGCTTTCTGTACTCTGTGGGCTATCAGAGTGTTGATGAAACATAGTAATTGCGTCGGGATTGAATACAACAGTCACCATGCGCACTTTCCTCCATGGGAGTAATTCTCAAACAGTCTATTCTTTGACCGTTCCCTGTAAGACAAGTAGTAGTTTCCGATGCACATCTGGTGGCATTCTGTAATCTGTGGACTATCAGAGTATTGATGAAACACAGAAATTGCATCGGGAATGAATACAACAGACACCATGCGCACTTTCTTCCATGGGAGTAATGTCTCTAACAGTCTACGCTTTGCGCGTTCCCTGGAAGACCAGTAGTGGTTTCCGATACACATCTGGAGGCTTTCTGTTCTCTGTGGACTATCAGAGTGTTGATGAAACACAGAAATTTCATCGGGATTGAATACAACAGTCACCATGCGCACTTTCCTCCATGGGAGTAATATCTCAAACAGTCAACGCTTTGATCGTTCCCTGGACGACCAGTAGTAGTTTCCGATGCACATCTGAAGGCATTCTGTAATCTGTGGACTATCAGAGTGTTGATGAAACGCAGAAATTGCATCGGGATTGAATACAATAGTCACCATGCGCACATTCCGCCATGGGAGTAATGTCTCCAACAGTCTACGCTTTGATCGTTCCCTGGAAGACCAGTAGTGGTTTCCGATGCACATCTGGAGGCATTCTGTAATCTGTGGACTATCAGAGTGTTGATGAAACACAGAAATTGCATCGGGATTGAATACAACAGTCACCATGCGCACTATCCTCCACGCGAGTAATATCTAAAACAGCCTACGCTTTGATCGTTCCCTGGAAGACCAGTAGTAGTTATTGATGCATATCTGAAGAAATTCTGTAATCTGTGGACTATCAGAGTGTTGATGAAACACAGTAATTGCATCGGGATTGAATACAACAGTCACCATGCGCACTTTCCTCCATGGGAGTAATGTCTCTAACAGTCTACGCTTTGATCGTTCCCTGGAAGACCAGTAGTAGTTTCCGATGCACATCTGGAGGCATTTGGTAATCTGTGGAATATCAGAGTGTTGATGAAACACAGAAATTGCATCGGGATTGAATACAAGAGTCTCCATGAGCAGTTTCCTCCATGGGAGTAATGTGTCAAACAGTCTACGGTTTGATCGTTCCCTGGAAGACCAGTAGAGGTTTACGATGAACATCTGGAGGCATTCTGTAATCTGTGGACTATCAGAATGTTGATGAAACACAGAAATTGCATCGGGATTGAATACAACAGTCACCATGCGCACTTTCCTCCATTGGAGTAATTCTCAAACAGTCTATGCTTTGATCGTTCCCTGGAAGACCAGTAGTAGATTCCGATGCACATCTGGTGGTATTCTGTAATCTGTGGACTATCAGAGTGTTGATGAAACACAGAAATTGCATCGGGATTGACTACAACAGTCAACATGCGCAGTTTCCTCCATGGGAGTAATGTCTCAAACAGTCGACGCTTTAATCGTTCCCTGGAAGACCAGTAGAGGTTTACGATGAACATCTGGAGGCATTCTGTAATCTGTGGACTATCAGAATGTTGATGAAACACAGAAATTGCATCGGGATTGAATACAACAGTCACCATGCGCACTTTCCTCCATGGGAGTAATTCTCAAACAGTCTATGCTTTGATCGTTCCCTGTAAGACCAGTAGTAGTTTCCGATGCACATCTGGTGGCACTCTGTAATCTGTGACTATCAGACTGTTGATGAAACACAGAAATTGCATCGAGATTGAATACAACAGTCACCATGCGCACTTTCCTCCATGGGAGTAATGTCTCAAACAGTCTACGCATTGATCGTTCACTGGAAGACCAGTAGTAGTTTCTGATGCACATCTGGTAGGATTCTGTAATGTGTAGACTATCAGAGTGTTGATGAAACACAGTAATTCTATCGGGATTAAATACAACAGTCACCATGCGCACCTTCCTCCATGGGAGTAATGTCTCTAACAGTCTACGCTTTGCCCATTCCCTGGAAGACCAGTAGTAGTTTCCGATGCACATCTGGAAGCATTCTGTAATTTGTGGACTATCAGAGTGTATGATGAAACACAGAATTTGCATTGGGATTGAATACAACAGTCACCAGGCGCACTTTCCTCCATGGGAGTAATGTCTCAAACACTCTACGATTTGATCGTTCCCTGGAAGACCACTAGTAGTTTCTGATGCACATCTGGTGGCATTCTGTAATGTGTAGACTATCAGAGTGTTGATGAAAAACAGTAATTGCATCGGGATTGAATACCACAGTCACCATGCGCACTTTCCTCCATGGGAGTAATGTCTCTAACAGTCCTCGCTTTGATCTTTCCCTGGAAGACCAGTAGTAGTTTCCGATGCACATCTGGAGGCTTTCTGTACTTGGTGGACTATCAGAGTGTTGATGAAACACAGAAATTGCATCGGGAATGAATACAACAGACACCTTGCGCAGTTTCCTCCATGGGAGTGATGTCTCAAACAGTGTACGCTTTGATCGTTCCGTGGAAGACCAGTAGTAGTTTCCGATGCACATATGGAGGCTTTCTGTACTCTGTGGACTATCAGAGTGTTGATGAAACACAGAAATTGCATCGGGATTGAATACAATAGTCACTATGCGCACTTTCCGCCATGGGAGTAATGTCTCAGACAGTCTACGCTTTGATCTTTCGCTGGAAGACCAGTAGTAGTTTCCGATGCACATCTGGAGGCATTCTGGAATTTGTGGACTATCAGAGTGTATGATGAAACACAGAAATTGCATCGGGATTGAATACAACAGTCACCAGGCGCACTTTACTCCATGGGAGTAATGTCTCAAACAGTCTACGATTTGATCGTTCCCTGTAAGACCAGTAGTAGTTTCCGATGCACATCTGGTGGCATTCTGTAATCTGTGGACTATCAGAGTGTTGATGAAACACAGAAATTGCATCGGAAATGAATACAACAGACTCCATGCGCAGTTTCCTCCATGGGAGTGATGTCTCAAACAGTGTACGCTTTGATCGTTCCCTGGAAGACCAGTAGTAGTTTCCGATGCACATCTGGAGGCATTCTGGAATTTGTGGACTATCAGAGTGTATGATGAAACACAGAAATTGCATCGGGATTGAATACAACAGTCACCAGGCGCACTTTACTCCATGGGAGTAATGTCTCAAACAGTCTACGATTTGATCGTTCCCTGTAAGACCAGTAGTAGTTTCTGATGCACATCTGGTGGCACTCTGTAATCTGTGACTATCAGACTGTTGATAAAACACAGAAATTGCATCGAGATTGAATACAACAGTCACCATGCGCACTTTCATCCATGGAAGTAATGTCTCAAACAGTCTACGCATTGATCGTTCACTGGAAGACCAGTAGTAGTTTCTGATGCACATCTAGTAGGATTCTGTAATGTGTAGACTATCAGAGTGTTGATGAAACACAGTAATTCTATCGGGATTAAATACAACAGTCACCATGCGCACTATCCTCCATGGGTGTAATGTCTCTAACAGTCTACGCTTTGCTCGTTCCCTGGAAGACCAGTAGTATTTTCCGATGCACATCTGAAGGCATTCTGTAATCTGTGGACTATCAGTGTGTTGATGAAACACAGTAATTCTATCGGGATTAAATACAACAGTCACCATGCGCACTTTCCTCCATGGGAGTAATGTCTCAAACAGTCTACGATTTGCTCGTTCCCTGGAAGACCAGTAGTAGTTTCCGATGCACATCTGGAGGCTTTCTGTTCTCAGTGGACTATCAGAGTGTTGATGAAACGCAGAAATTGCATCGGGATTGAATACAACAGTCACCATGCGCACTTTCCTCCATAAAGGTAATGTCTCAACAGTCCACGCTGTGATCGTTCCCTGGAAGACCAGTAGTAGTTTCCGATGCACATCTGGAGGCATTCTGTAATCTGTGGAATATCATAGTGTTGATGAAACACAGAAATTGCATCGGGATTGAATACCACAGTCACCATGCGCACTTTCCTCCATGGGAGTAATGTCTCTAACAGTCCTCGCTTTGATCTTTCCCTGGAAGACCAGTAGTAGTTTCCGATGCACATCTGGAGGCTTTCTGTACTTGGTGGACCATCAGAGTGTTGATGAAACACAGAAATTGAATCGGGATTGAATAGAACAGTCACCATGCGCACTTTCCTCCAATGGGAGTAATTCTCAAAGAGTCTATGCTTTGATCTTTCCCTGGAAGACTAGTAGTAGTTTCCGATGCACATCTGGAGGCATTCTGTAATTTGTGGACTATCAGAGTGTATGATGAAACACAGAAATTGCATCGGGATTGAATACAACAGTCACCAGGCGCACTTTCCTCCATGGGAGTAACGTCTCAAACAGTCTACGATTTGATCGTTCCCTGTAAGACCAGTAGTAGTTTCCGATGCACATCTGGTGGCATTCTGTAATCTGTGGACTATCAGAGTGTTGATGAAACACAGAAATTGCATCGGGAATGAATACAACAGACACCATGCGCTGTTTCCTCCATGGGAGTGATGTCTCAAACAGTGTACGCTTTGATCGTTCCCTGGAAGGCCAGTAGTAGTTTCCGATGCACATATGGAGGCTTTCTGTTCTCTGTGGACTATCAGAGTGTTGATGAAACACAGAAATTGCATCGGGATTGAATACAACAGTCTCCATGCGCAGTTTCCGCCATGGGAGTAATGTCTCCAACAGTCAACGCTTTGATCGTTCCCTGGAAGACCAGTAGTAGTTTCCGATGCACATCTGGAGGCATTCTGTAATCTGTGGACTATCAGAGTGTTGATGAAACACAGAAACTGCATCGGGATTGAATACAACGGTCACCATGCGCATTATCCTCCATGCGATTAATATCTAAAGCAGCCTACGCTTTGATCGTTCCCTGGAAGACCAGTAGTAGTTATTGATGCACATCTGAAGAAATTCTGTAATCTGTGGACTATCAGAGTGTTGATGAAACACAGTAATTGCATCTGGAATGAATACAAGTCACCATGCGCACTTTCCTCCATGGGAGTAATGTCTCAAACAGTCTACGCATTGATCGTTCACTGGAAGACCAGTAGTAGTTTCTGATGCACATCTGGTGGCACTCTATAATCTGTGACTATCAGACTGTTGATGAAACACAGATATTGCATTGAGATTGAATACAACAGTCACCTTGCGCACTTTCCTCCATGGGAGTAATGTCTCAAACAGTCTACGCATTGATCGTTCACTGGAAGACCAGTAGTAGTTTCTGATGCACATCTGGTAGGATTCTGTAATGTGTAGACTATCAGAGTGTTGATGAAACACAGTAATTCCATCGGGATTAAAATACAACAGACACCTTGCGCACTATCCTCCATGGGAGTAATGTCTCTAACAGTCTACGCTTTGCTCGTTCCCTGGAAGACCAGTAGTAGTTTCCGATGCACATCTGAAGGCATTCTGTAATCTGTGGAATATCATAGTGTTGATGAAACACAGAAATTGCATCGGGATTGAATACAACAGTCACCAGGCGCACTTTACTCCATGGGAGTAATGTCTCAAACAGTCTACGATTTGATCGTTCCCTGGCAGACCACTAGTAGTTTCTGATGCACATCTGGTGGCATTCTGTAATGTGTAGACTATCAGAGTGTTGATGAAACACAGTAATTCTATCGGGATTAAATACAACAGTCACCATGCGCACCTTCCTCCATGGGAGTAATGTCTCTAACAGTCTACGCTTTGAACATTCCCTGGAAGACCAGTAGTAGTCTCCGATGCACATCTGGAAGCTTTCTGTTCTCTGTGAACTATCAGAGTGTTGATGAAACACAAAATTTGCATCGGGATTGAATACAACAGTCACCATGCGCACTTTCCTCTATGGGAATAATGTCTCAAACAGTCAACGCTTTATTCGTTCCCTGGAAGACCAGTAGTAGTTTCCGATGCACATCTGAAGGCATTCTGTAATCTGTGGACTATCAGAGTGTTGATGAAACACAGAAATTGCGTCGGGATTGAATACAATAGTCACCATAAGCACTTTCCGCCATGGGTGTAATGTCTCCAACAGTCTACGCTTTGATCGTTGCCTGGAAGACCAGTAGTAGTTTCCGATGCACATCTGGAGGCATTCTGTATTTTGTGGACTATCAGAGTGTATGATGAAGCACAGAAATTGCATCGGGATTGAATACAACAGTCACCACGCGCACTTTCCTCCATGCGAGTAATGTCTCAAACAGTCTACGATTTGATCGTTCCCTGGAAAACCACTAGTAGTTTCTGATGCACATCTGGTGGCATTCTGTAATGTGTAGACTATCAGAGTGTTGATGAAACACAGTAATTGCATCGGGATTGAATACCACAGTCACCATGCGCACTTTCCTCCATGGGAGTAATGTCTCTAACAGTCCTCGCTTTGATCTTTCCCTGGAAGACCAGTAGTAGTTTCCGATGCACATCTGGAGGCTTTCTGTACTTGGTGGACTCTCAGAGTGTTGATGAAACACAGAAATTGAATCGGGATTGAATAGAACAGTCACCATGCGCACTTTCCTCCAATGGGAGTAATTCTCAAAGAGTCTATGCTTTGATCTTTCCCTGGAAGACTAGTAGTAGTTTCCGATGAACATCTGAAGGCATTCTGTTCTTTGTGGACTATCAGAGTGTTGATGAAACACGGAAATTGCATCGGGATTGAATACAATAGTCACTATGCGCACTTTCCGCCATGGGAGTAATGTCTCAAACAGTCTACGCTTTGCTCGTTCCCAGGAAGACCAGTAGTAGTTTCCGATGCACATCTGGAGGCTTTCTGTACTCAGTGGACTATCAGAGTGTTGATAAAACACAAAAATTGCATCGGGATTAAATACAACAGTCACCATGCGCACTTTCCTCCATAGGAATAATGTCTCAAACAGTCAACGCTTTGATCGTTCTTTGGAAGACCAGTAGTAGTTTCCGATGCACATCTGAAGGCATTCTGTAATCTGTGGACTATCAGTGTGTTGATGAAACACAGAAATTGCATCGGGATTGAATACAATAGTCACCATGCGCACTTTCCGCCATGGGAGTAATGTCTCCAACAGTCTACGCTTTGATCGTTGCCTGGAAGACCAGTAGTAGTTTCCGATGCACATCTGGAGGCATTCTGTTATCTGTGGACTATCAGAAAGTTGATGAAACACAGAAATTGCTTCTTGATTGAATGCAACAGTCTCCATGCGCTCATTCCTCCATAAAAGAAAGGTCTCAAACAGTCTACGCTTTGATCGTTCCCTGGGGGACCAGTGGTAGTTTCCGATGAACATCTGGAGGCATTCTGTAATTTGTGGACTATCAGAGTGTTGACGAAACACAGAAATTGCATCGGGATAGAATACAACAGTCACCATGCGCACTTTCCTCCACGGGAGTAATGTCTCAAACAATCTACACTTTGATCGTTCCCTGGAAGACCAGTAGTAGTTTCCGATGCAGATCTGGTGGCATTCTGTAATGTGTAGACTATCAGAGTGTTGATGAAACACAGTAATTGCATCGGGATTGAATACCACAGTCACCATGCGCACTTTCCTCCATGGGAGTAATGTCTCTAACAGTCCTCGCTTTGATCTTTCCCTGGAAGACCAGTAGTAGTTTCCGATGCACATCTGGAGGCTCTCTGTACTCTGTGGACTATCAGAGAGTTGATGAAACACAGAAATTGAATCGGGATTGAATAAAACAGTCACCATGCGCACTTTCCTCCAATGGGAGTAATTCTCAAGAGTCTATGCTTTGATCTTTCCCTGGAAGCTCAGTAGTAGTTTCCGATGAACATCTGGAGGCATTCTATAATTTGTGGACTATTAGAGTGTTGATGAAACACAGAAATTGCATCGGGGTTGAATACAACAGTCACCATGCGACTTTCCTCCATGGGAGTAATGTCTCAAAAAGTATACGCTTTGATCGTTCCATGGAAGACCAGTAGTAGTTTCCGATGCACATCTGGAGGCATTCTGTAGTCTGTGGACTATAAGAGTGTTGATGAAACACAGATATTGCATCGGGATTGAATACAACAGTCACCATGCGCACTTTCCTCAATGGGAGTAATGTCTCAAACAGTCTACGATTTGCTCGTTCCCTGGAAGACCAGTAGCAGTTACCGATGCACATCTGGAGGCTTTCTGTTCTCTGTGGACTATCAGAGTGTTGATGAAACACAGAAATTGCATTGGGATTGAATACAACAGTCACCATGCGCACTTTCCTCCATAAAAGTAATGTCTCAACAGTCTACGCTTTGATCGTTCCCTGGAAGACCACTAGTAGTTTCTGATGCACATCTGGAGGCATTCTATAATCTGTGGAATATCATAGTGTTGATGAAACACAGAAATTGCATCGGGATTGAATACAACAGTCTCCATGCGCACTTTCCTCCATGGGAGTAATTCTCAAACAGTCTATCCTTTGATCGTTGCCTGGAAGACCAGTAGTAGTTTCCGATGCACATCTGGAGGCATTCTGTATTTTGTGGACTATCAGAGTGTATGATGAAACACAGATATTGCATCGGGATTGAATACAACAGTCACCACTCTCACTTTCCTCCATGGGAGTAATGTCTCAAACAGTCTACGATTTGATCGTTCCCTGGAAAACCACTAGTAGCTTCTGATGCACATCTGGTGGCATTCTGTAATGTGTAGACTATCAGAGTGTTGATGAAACACAGTAATTGCATCGGGATTGAATACCACAGTCACCATGCGCACTTTCCTCCATGGGAGTAATGTCTCTAACAGTCCTCGCTTTGATCTTTCCCTGGAAGACCAGTAGTAGTTTCCGATGCACATCTGGAGGCTTTCTGTACTTGGTGGACTATCAGAGTGTTGATGAAACACAGAAATTGAATCGGAATTGAATAGAACAGTCACCAGGCGCACTTTACTCCATGGGAGTAATGTCTCAAACAGTCTACGATTTGATCGTTCCCTGGCAGACCACTAGTAGTTTCTGATGCACATCTGGTGGCATTCTGTAATGTGTAGACTATCAGAGTGTTGATGAAACACAGTAATTCTATCGGGATTAAATACAACAGTCACCATGCGCACCTTCCTCCATGGGAGTAATGCCTCTAACAGTCTACGCTTTGAACATTCCCTGGAAGACCAGTAGTAGTTTCCGATGCACATCTGGAAGCTTTCTGTTCTCTGTGAACTATCAGAGTGTTGATGAAACACAAAATTTGCATCGGGATTGAATACAACAGTCACCATGCGCACTTTCCTCTATGGGAATAATGTCTCAAACAGTCAACGCTTTATTCGTTCCCTGGAAGACCAGTAGTAGTTTCCGATGCACATCTGAAGGCATTCTGTAATCTGTGGACTATCAGAGTGTTGATGAAACACAGAAATTGCGTTGGGATTGAATACAATAGTCACCATGCGCACTTTCCGCCATGGGTGTAATGTCTCCAACAGTCTACGCTTTGATCGTTGCCTGGAAGACCAGTAGTAGTTTCCGATGCACATCTGGAGGCATTCTGTATTTTGTGGACTATCAGAGTGTATGATGAAACACAGAAATTGCATCGGGATTGAATACAACAGTCACCACGCGCATTTTCCTCCATGGGAGTAATGTCTCAAACAGTCTACGATTTGATCGTTCCCTGGAAAACCACTAGTAGTTTCTGATGCACATCTGGTGGCATTCTGTAATGTGTAGACTATCAGAGTGTTGATGAAACACAGTAATTGCATCGGGATTGAATACCACAGTCACGATGCGCACTTTCCTCCATGGGAGTAATGTCTCTAACAGTCTACGCTTTGATTGTTCCCTGGAAGACCCGTAGTAGTTTACGATGAACATCTGGAGGCTTTCTGTACTCTGTGGACTATCGGAGTGTTCATGAAACAAATAAATTGCATCGGGATTGAATACAACAGTCTCCATGCGCACTTTCCTCCATGGGAGTAATTCTCAAACAGTCTATGCTTTGATCGTTCCCTGTAAGACCAGTAGTAGTTTCCGATGCACATCTGAAGGCATTCTGTAAACTGTGGACTATCAGAGTGTTGATGAAACACAGAAATTGCATCGGGATTGAATACAATAGTCACTATGCGCACTTTCCGCCATGGGAGTAATGTCTCAGACTGTCTACGCTTTGATCTTTCCCTGGAAGACCAGTAGTAGTTTCCGATGCACATCTGGAGGCATTCTGTAATTTGTGGACTATCAGAGTGTATGATGAAACACAGAAATTGCATCGGGATTGAATACAACAGTCACCAGGCGCACTTTCCTCCATGGGAGTAATGTCTCAAACAGTCTACGCTTTTATCGTTCCCTGGAAGACCACTAGTAGTTTCTGATGCACATCTGGTGGCATTCTGTAATGTGTAGACTATCAGAGTGTTGATGCAACACAGTAATTCTATCGGGATTAAATACAACAGTCACCATGCGCACTTTCCTCCATGGGAGTAATGTCTCTAACAGTCTACGCTTTGCTCGTTCCCTGGAAGACCAGTAGTAGTTTCCGATGCACATCTAAAGGCTTTCTGTTCTCTGTGGACTATCAGAGTGTTGATGAAACACAGAAATTGCATCGGGATTGAATACAACAGTCACCATGCGCACTTTCCTCCATGGGAGTAATGTCTCAAACAGTCAACGCTTTGATCGTTCGCTGGAAGACCAGTAGTAGTTTCCGATCCACATCTGAAGGCATTCTGTAATCTGCGGACTATCAGAGTGTTGATGAAACACAGAAATTGCATCGGGATTGAATACAATAGTCACCATGCGCACTTTCCGCCATGGGAGTAATGTCTCCAACAATCTACGCTTTGATCGTTCCCTGGAAGACCAGTAGTAGTTTCCGATGCACATCTGGAGGCATTCTGTAATCTGTGGACTATCAGAGTGTTGATGAAACACAGAAGTTGCATCGGGATTGAATACAACAGTCACCATGCGCACTATCCTCCATGCGAGTAATATCTAAAACAGCCTACTCTTTGATCGTTCCCTGGAAGACCAGTAGTAATTATGGATGCATATCTGAAGAAATTTTGTAATCTGTGGACTATCAGAGTGATGATGAAACACAGTAATTGCATCGGGATTGAATACAACAGTCACCATGCTCACTTTCCTCCATGGGAGTAATGTGTCTAACAGTCTACGCTTTGATCGTTCGCTGGAAGACCAGTAGTAGTTTCCGATGCACATCTGGAGGCTTTCTGTTCTCTGTAGACTATCAGAGTGTTGATGAAACACAGAAATTGCATCGGGATTGTATACAATAGGCACTATGCGCACTTTCCGCCATGGGAGTAATGTCTCAGACAGTCTACGCTTTGATCTTTCCCTGGAAGACCAGTAGTAGTTTCCGATGCACATCTGGAGGCATTCTGTAATTTGTGGACTATCAGAGTGTATGATGAAACACAGAAATTGCATCGGGATTGAATACAACAGTCACCTGGCGCACTTTCCTCCATGGGAAAAATGTCTCAAACAGTCTACGCTTTGATCGTTCCCTGGAAGACCACTAGTAGTTTCTGATGCACATCTGGTGGCATTCTGTAATGTGTAGACTATCAGAGTGTTGATGAAACACAGTAATTCTATCGGGATTAAATACAACAGTCACCATGCGCACTTTCCTCCATGGGAGTAATGTCTCTAACAGTCTACGCTTTGCTCGTTCCCTGGAAGACCGGTAGTAGTTTCCGATGCACATCTGGAGGCTTTCTGTTCTCTGTGGACTATCAGAGTGTTGATGAAACACAGAAATTGCATCGGGATTGAATACAACAGTCACCATGCGTACTTTCCTCCATGGGAGTAATGTCTCAAACAGTCAACGCTTTGATCGTTCTCTAGAAGACCAGTAGTAGTTTCCGATGCAGATCTGGTGGCATTCTGTAATGTGTAGACTACCAGAGTGTTGATGAAACACAGCAATTGCATCGGCATTGAATACCACAGTCACCATGCGCACTTTCCTCCATGGGAGTAATGTCTCTATCAGTTCTCGCTTTGATCTTTCCCTGGAAGACCAGTAGTAGTTTCCGATGCCCATCTCGAGGCATTCTGTAATCTGTGGACTATTACAGTGTTGATGAAACACAGAAATTGCATCGGGATTGAATACAACAGTCACCATGCGCACATTCCTCCATAAAAGTAATGTCTCAAACAGTCTACACTTTGATCGTTCCCTCGAAGACCAGTAGTAGTTTCCGATGAACATCTGGAGGCATTCTGTAGTTTGTGGACAATCAGAGTGTTGATGAACCACAGAAATTGCATCGGGATTGAATACAACAGTCACCATGCGCACTTTCCTCCATGGGAGTAATGTCTCAAACAGTATACGATTTGATCGTTCCGTGGAAGACCAGTAGTAGTTTCCGATGCACATCTGGAGGCATTCTGTAGTCTGTGGACTATAAGAGTGTTGATGAAACACAGATATTGCATCGGGATTGAATACAACAGTCACCATGCGCACTTTCCCCCATGGGAGTAATGTCTCAGACAGTCTACGCTTTGATCGTTCCCTGGAAGACCTGTAGTAGTTTACGATGAACATCTGGAGGCTTTCTGTTCTCTGTGGACTATCAGAGTGTTCATGAAACAAATAAATTGCATCGGGATTGAATACAAAAGTCTCCATGCGCACTTTCCTCCATGGGGGTAATTCTCAAACAGTCTATGCTTTGATCGTTCCCTGTAAGACCAGTAGTAGTTTCCGATGCACATCTGAAGGCATTCTGTAATCTGTGGACTATCAGAGTGTTGATGAAACACAGAAATTGCATCGGGATTGAATACAATAGTCACTATGCGCACTTTCCGCCATGGGAGTAATGTCTCAGACAGTCTACGCTTTGATCTTTCCCTGGAAGACCAGTAGTAGTTTCCGATGCACATCTGGAGGCATTCTGTAATTTGTGGACTAACAGAGTGTATGATGAAACACAGAAATTGCATCGGGATTGAATACAACAGTCACCAGGCGCACTTTCCTCCATGGGAGTAATGTCTCAAACAGTCTACGCTTTGATCGTTCCCTGGAAGACCACTAGTAGTTTCTGATGCACATCTGGTGGCATTCTGTAATGTGTAGACTATCAGAGTGTTGATGAAACACAGTAATTCTATCGGGATTAAATACAACAGTCACCATGCGCACTTTCCTCCATGGGAGTAATGTCTCTAACAGTCTACGCTTTGCTCGTTCACTGGAAGACCAGTAGTAGTTTCCGATGCACATCTAAAGGCTTTCTGTTCTCTGTGGACTATCAGAGTGTTGACGA
The DNA here is from genome assembly GCF_023897955.1 of Schistocerca gregaria. Lineage (NCBI taxonomy): Eukaryota > Metazoa > Arthropoda > Insecta > Orthoptera > Acrididae > Schistocerca > Schistocerca gregaria. The sequence goes on along the minus strand of NW_026061707.1, from coordinate 12,004,901 downwards.
AACACAGAAATCGCATCGGGATTTAATACAACAGTCACCATGCGCACTTTCCTCCATGGGAGTAATGTCTCAAACAGTCAACGCTTTGATCGTTCCCTGGAAGACCAGTAGTAGTTTCCGATCCACATCTGAAGGCATTCTGTAATCTGCGGACTATCAGAGTGTTGATGAAACACAGAAATTGCATCGGGATTGAATACAATAGTCACCATGCGCACTTTCCGCCATGGGAGTAATGTCTCCAACAATCTACGCTTTGATCGTCCCCTGGAAGACCAGTAGTAGTTTCCGATGCACATCTGGAGGCATTCTGTAATCTGTGGACTATCAGAGTTTTGATGAAACACAGAAATTGCATCGGGATTGAATACAACAGTCACCATGCGCACTATCCTCCATGCGAGTAATATCTAAAACAGCCTACGCTTTGATCGTTCCCTGGAAGACCAGTAGTAATTATGGATGCATATCTGAAGAAATTTTGTAATCTTTGGACTATCAGAGTGATGATGAAACACAGTAATTGCATCGGGATTGAATACAACAGTCACCATGCGCACTTTCCTCCATGGGAGTAATGTGTCTAACAGTCTACGCTTTGATCGTTCGCTGGAAGACCAGTAGTAGTTTCCTAGTTTCCGATGCACATCTGGAGGCTTTCTGTTCTCTGTGGACTATCAGAGTGTTGATGAAACACAGAAATTGCATCGGGATTGTATACAATAGTCACTATGCACACTTTCCGCCATGGGAGTAATGTCTCAGACAGTCTACGCTTTGATCTTTCCCTGGAAGACCAGTAGTAGTTTCCGATGCACATCTGGAGGCATTCTGTAATTTGTGGACTATCAGAGTGTATGATGAAACACAGAAATTGCATCGGGATTGAATACATCAGTCACCTGGCGCACTTTCCTCCATGGGAGTAATGTCTCAAACAGTCTACGCTTTGATCGTTCCCTGGAAGACCACAGGTAGTTTCTGATGCACATCTGGTGGCATTCTGTAATGTGTAGACTATCAGAGTGTTGATGAAACACAGTAATTCTATCGGGATTAAATACAACAGTCACCATGCGCACTTTCCTCCATGGGAATAATGTCTCTAACAGTCTACGCTTTGCTCGTTCCCTGGAAGACCGGTAGTAGTTTCCGATGCACATCTGGAGGCTTTCTGTTCTCTGTGGACTATCAGAGTGTTGATGAAACACAGAAATTGCATCGGGGTTGAATACAACAGTCACCATGCGCACTTTCCTCCATGGGAGTAATGTCTCAAACAGTCAACGCTTTGATCGTTCTCTAGAAGACCAGTAGTAGTTTCCGATGCAGATCTGGTGGCATTCTGTAATGTGTAGACTACCAGAGTGTTGATGAAACACAGCAATTGCATCGGCATTGAATACCACAGTCACCATGCGCACTTTCCTCCATGGGAGTAATGTCTCTATCAGTCCTCGCTTTGATCTTTCCCTGGAAGACCAGTAGTAGTTTCCGATGCACATCTCGAGGCATTCTGTAATCTGTGGACTATTACAGTGTTGATGAAACACAGAAATTGCATCGGGATTGAATACAACAGTCACCATGCGCACATTCCTCCATAAAAGTAATGTCTCAAACAGTCTACACTTTGATCGTTCCCTGGGAGACCAGTAGTAGTTTCCGATGAACATCTGGAGGCATTCTGTAGTTTGTGGACAATCAGAGTGTTGATGAAACACAGAAATTGCATCGGGATTGAATACAACAGTCACCATGCGCACTTTCCTCCATGGGAGTAATGTCTCAGACAGTCTACGCTTTGATCGTTCCCCTGAAGACCAGTAGTAGTTTCCGATGCACATCTGGAGGCATTCTGTAGTCTGTAGACTATAAGAGTGTTGATGAAACACAGATATTGCATCGGGATTGAATACAACAGTCACCATGCGCACTTTCCGCCATGGGAGTAATGTCTCCAACAATCTACGCTTTGATCGTTCCCTGGAAGACCAGTAGTAGTTTCCGATGCACATCTGGAGGCATTCTGTAATCTGTGGACTATCAGAGTGTTGATGAAACACAGAAATTGCATCGGGATTGAATACAACAGTCACCATGCGCACTATCCTCCATGCGAGTAATATCTAAAACAGCCTACGCTTTGATCGTTCCCTGGAAGACCAGTAGTAATTATGGATGCATATCTGAAGAAATTTTGTAATCTGTGGACTATCAGAGTGATGATGAAACACAGTAATTGCATCGGGATTGAATACAACAGTCACCATGCGCACTTTCCTCCATGGGAGTAATGTGTCTAACAGTCTACGCTTTGATCGTTCGCTGGAAGACCAGTAGTAGTTTCCGATGCACATCTGGAGGCTTTCTGTTCTCTGTGGACTATCAGAGTGTTGATGAAACACAGAAATTGCATCGGGATTGTATACAATAGTCACTATGCGCACTTTCCGCCATGGGAGTAATGTCTCAGACAGTCTACGCTTTGATCTTTCCCTGGAAGACCAGTAGTAGTTTCCGATGCACATCTGGAGGCATTCTGTAATTTGTGGACTATCAGAGTGTATGATGAAACACAGAAATTGCATCGGGATTGAATACAACAGTCACCTGGCGCACTTTCCTCCATGGGAGTAATGTCTCAAACAGTCTACGCTTTGATCGTTCCCTGGAAGGCCACAGGTAGTTTCTGATGCACATCTGGTGGCATTCTGTAATGTGTAGACTATCAGAGTGTTGATGAAACACAGTAATTCTATCGGGATTAAATACAACAGTCACCATGCGCACTTTCCTCCATGGGAGTAATGTCTCTAACAGTCTACGCTTTGCTCGTTCCCTGGAAGACCGGTAGTAGTTTCCGATGCACATCTGGAGGCTTTCTGTTCTCTGTGGACTATCAGAGTGTTGATGAAACACAGAAATTGCATCGGGATTGAATACAACAGTCACCATGCGTACTTTCCTCCATGGGAGTTATGTCTCAAACAGTCAACGCTTTGATCGTTCTCTAGAAGACCAGTAGTAGTTTCCGATGCAGATCTGGTGGCATTCTGTAATGTGTAGACTACCAGAGTGTTGATGAAACACAGCAATTGCATCGGCATTGAATACCACAGTCACCATGCGCACTTTCCTCCATGGGAGTAATGTCTCTATCAGTCCTCGCTTTGATCTTTCCCTGGAAGACCAGTAGTAGTTTCCGATGCCCATCTCGAGGCATTCTGTAATCTGTGGACTATTACAGTGTTGATGAAACACAGAAATTGCATCGGGATTGAATACAACAGTCACCATGCGCACGTTCCTCCATAAAAGTAATGTCTCAAACAGTCTACACTTTGATCGTTCCCTCGAAGACCAGTAGTAGTTTCCGATGAACATCTGGAGGCATTCTGTAGTTTGTGGACAATCAGAGTGTTGATGAAACACAGAAATTGCATCTGGATTGAATACAACAGTCACCATGCGCACTTTCCTCCATGGGAGTAATGTCTTAAACAGTATACGCTTTGATCGTTCCGTGGAAGACCAGTAGTAGTTTCCGATGCACATCTGGAGGCATTCTGTAGTCTGTGGAGTATAAGAGTGTTGATGAAACACAGATATTGCATCGGGATTGAATACAACAGTCACCATGCGCACTTTCCTCCATGGGAGTAATGTCTCAGACAGTCTACGCTTTGATTGTTCCCTGGAAGACCTGTAGTAGTTTACGATGAACATCTGGAGGCTTTCTGTTCTCCGTGGACTATCAGAGTGTTCATGAAACAAATAAATTGCATCGGGATTGAATACAACAGTCTCCATGCGCACTTTCCTCCGTGGGGGTAATTCTCAAACAGTCTATGCTTTGATCGTTCCCTGTAAGACCAGTAGTAGTTTCCGATGCACATCTGAAGGCATTCTGTAATCTGTGGACTATCAGAGTGTTGATGAAACACAGAAATTGCATCGGGATTGAATACAATAGTCACTATGCGCACTTTCCGCCATGGGAGTAATGTCTCAGACAGTCTACGCTTTGATCTTTCCCTGGAAGACCAGTAGTAGTTTCCGATGCACATCTGGAGGCATTCTGTAATTTGTGGACTAACAGAGTGTATGATGAAACACAGAAATTGCATCGGGATTGAATACAACAGTCACCAGGCGCACTTTCCTCCATGGGAGTAATGTCTCAAACAGTCTACGCTTTGATCGTTCCCTGGAAGACCACTAGTAGTTTCTGATGCACATCTGGTGGCATTCTGTAATGTGTAGACTATCAGAGTGTTGATGAAACACAGTAATTCTATCGGGATTAAATACAACAGTCACCATGCGCACTTTCCTCCATGGGAGTAATGTCTCTAACAGTCTACGCTTTGCTCGTTCCCTGGAAGACCAGTAGTAGTTTCCGATGCACATCTAAAGGCTTTCTGTTCTCTGTGGACTATCAGAGTGTTGACGAAACACAGAAATTGCATCGGGATTGAATACAACAGTCACCATGCGCACTTTCCTCCATGGGAGTAATGTCTCAAACAGTCAACGCTTTAATCGTTCCCTGGAAGACCAGTAGTAGTTTCCGATCCACATCTGAAGGCATTCTGTAATCTGCGGACTATCAGAGTGTTGATGAAACACAGAAATTGCATCGGGATTGAATACAATAGTCACCATGCGCACTTTCCGCCATGGGAGTAATGTCTCCAACAATCTACGCTTTGATCGTTCCCTGGAAGACCAGTAGTAGTTTCCGATGCACATCTGGAGGCATTCTGTAATCTGTGGACTATCAGAGTGTTGATGAAACACAGAAATTGCATCGGGATTGAATACAACAGTCACCATGCGCACTATCCTCCATGCGAGTAATATCTAAAACAGCCTACGCTTTGATCGTTCCCTGGAAGACCAGTAGTAATTATGGATGCATATCTGAAGAAATTTTGTAATCTGTGGACTATCAGAGTGATGATGAAACACAGTAATTGCATCGGGATTGAATACAACAGTCACCATGCGCACTTTCCTCCATGGGAGTAATGTGTCTAACAGTCTACGCTTTGATCGTTCCCTGGAAGACCAGTAGTAGTTTCCGATGCACATCTGGAGGCATTCTGTAATCTGTGGACTATCAGAGTGTTGATGAAACACAGAAATTGCATCGGGATTGAATACAACAGTCACCATGCGCACTATCCTCCATGCGAGTAATATCTAAAACAGCCTACGCTTTGATCGTTCCCTGGAAGACCAGTAGTAATTATGGATGCATATCTGAAGAAATTTTGTAATCTGTGGACTGTCAGAGTGTTGATGAAACACAGAAATTGCATCGGGATTGTATACAATAGTCACTATGCGCACTTTCCGCCATGGGAGTAATGTCTCAGACAGTCTACGCTTTGATCTTTCCCTGGAAGACCAGTAGTAGTTTCCGATGCACATCTGGAGGCATTCTGTAATTTGTGGACTATCAGAGTGTATGATGTAACACAGAAATTGCATCGGGATTGAATACAACAGTCACCTGGCGCACTTTCCTCCATGGGAGTAATGTCTCAAACAGTCTACGCTTTGATCGTTCCCTGGAAGACCACTAGTAGTTTCTGATGCACATCTGGTGGCATTCTGTAATGTGTAGACTATCAGAGTGTTGATGAAACACAGTAATTCTATCGGGATTAAATACAACAGTCACCATGCGCACTTTCCTCCATGGGAATAATGTCTCTAACAGTCTACGCTTTGCTCGTTCCCTGGAAGACCGGTAGTAGTTTCCGATGCACATCTGGAGGCTTTCTGTTCTCTGTGGACTATCAGAGTGTTGATGAAACACAGAAATTGCATCGGGATTGAATACAACGGTCACCATGCGCACTTTCCTCCATGGGAGTAATGTCTCAAACAGTCAACGCTTTGATCGTTCTCTAGAAGACCAGTAGTAGTTTCCGATGCAGATCTGGTGGCATTCTGTAATGTGTAGACTACCAGAGTGTTGATGAAACACAGCAATTGCATCGGCATTGAATACCACAGTCACCATGCGCACTTTCCTCCATGGAAGTAATGTCTCTATCAGTCCTCGCTTTGATCTTTCCCTGGAAGACCAGTAGTAGTTTCCGATGCACATCTCGAGGCATTCTGTAATCTGTGGTCTATTACAGTGTTGATGAAACACAGAAATTGCATCGGGATTGAATACAACAGTCACCATGCGCACATTCCTCCATAAAAGTAATGTCTCAAACAGTCTACACTTTGATCGTTCCCTGGAAGACCAGTAGTAGTTTCCGATGAACTTCTGGAGGCATTCTGTAGTTTGTGGACAATCAGAGTGTTGATGAAACACAGAAATTGCATCGGGATTGAATACAACAGTCACCATGCGCACTTTCCTCCATGGGAGTAATGTCTCAAACAGTATACGCTTTGATCGATCCGTGGAAGACCAGTAGTAGTTTCCGATGCACATCTGGATGCATTCTGTAGTTTGTGGACTATAAGAGTGTTGATGAAACACAGATATTGCATCGGGATTGAATACAACAGTCACCATGCGCACTTTCCTCCATGGGAGTAATGTCTCAGACAGTCTACGCTTTGATCGTTCCCTTGAAGACCTGTAGTAGTTTACGATGAACATCTGGAGGTTTTCTGTTCTCTGTGGACTATCAGAGTGTTCATGAAACAAATAAATTGCATCGGGATTGAATACAACAGTCTCCATGCGCACTTTCCTCCATGGGAGTAATGTCTCAAACAGTCAACGCTTTGATCGTTCCCTGGAAGACCAGTAGTAGTTTCCGATCCACATCTGAAGGCATTCTGTAAACTGCGGACTATCAGAGTGTTGATGAAACACAGAAATTGCATCGGGATTGAATACAATAGTGACCATGCGCACTTTCCGCCATGGGAGTAAAGTCTCCAACAATCTACGCTTTGATCGTTCCCTGGAAGACCAGTAGTAGTTTCCGATGCACATCTGGAGGCATTCTGTAATCTGTGGACTATCAGAGTGTTGATGAAACACAGAAATTGCATCGGGATTGAATACAACAGTCACCATGCGCACTATCCTCCATGCGAGTAATATCTAAAACAGCCTACGCTTTGATCGTTCCCTGGAAGACCAGTAGTAATTATGGATGCATATCTGAAGAAATTTTGTAATCTGTGGACTATCAGAGTGATGATGAAACACAGTAATTGCATCGGGATTGAATACAACAGTCACCATGCGCACTTTCCTCCATGGGAGTAATGTGTCTAACAGTCTACGCTTTGATCGTTCGCTGGAAGACCAGTAGTAGTTTCCGATGCACATCTGGAGGCTTTCTGTTCTCTGTGGACTATCAGAGTGTTGATGAAACACAGAAATTGCATCGGGATTGTATACAATAGTCACTATGCGCACTTTCCGCCATGGGAGTAATGTCTCAGACAGTCTACGCTTTGATCTTTCCCTGGAAGACCAGTAGTAGTTTCCGATGCACATCTGGAGGCATTCTGTAATTTGTGGACTATCAGAGTGTATGATGAAACACAGAAATTGCATCGGGATTGAATACAACAGTCACCTGGCGCACTTTCCTCCATGGGAGTAATGTCTCAAACAGTCTACGCTTTGATCGTTCCCTGGAAGACCACTAGTAGTTTCTGATGCACATCTGGTGGCATTCTGTAATGTGTAGACTATCAGAGTGTTGATGAAACACAGTAATTCTATCGGGATTAAATACAACAGTCACCATGCGCACTTTCCTCCATGGGAGTAATGTCTCTAACAGTCTACGCTTTGCTCGTTCCCTGGAAGACCGGTAGTAGTTTCCGATGCACATCTGGAGGCTTTCTGTTCTCTGTGGACTATCAGAGTGTTGATGAAACACAGAAATTGCATCGGGATTGAATACAACAGTCACCATGCGTACTTTCCTCCATGGGAGTAATGTCTCAAACAGTCAACGCTTTGATCGTTCTCTAGAAGACCAGTAGTAGTTTCCGATGCAGATCTGGTGGCATTCTGTAATGTGTAGACTACCAGAGTGTTGATGAAACACAGCAATTGCATCGGCATTGAATACCACAGTCACCATGCGCACTTTCCTCCATGGGAGTAATGTCTCTATCAGTCCTCGCTTTGATCTTTCCCTGGAAGACCAGCTGTAGTTTCCGATGCCCATCTCGAGGCATTCTGTAATCTGTGGACTATTACAGTGTTGATGAAACACAGAAATTGCATCGGGATTGAATACAACAGTCACCATGCGCACATTCCTCCATAAAAGTAATGTCTCAAACAGTCTACACTTTGATCGTTCCCTCGAAGACCAGTAGTAGTTTCCGATGAACATCTGGAGGCATTCTGTAGTTTGTGGACAATCAGAGTGTTGATGAAACACAGAAATTGCATCGGGATTGAATACAACAGTCGCCATGCGCATTTTCCTCCATGGGAGTAATGTCTCAAACAGTATACGCTTTGATCGTTCCGTGGAAGACCAGTAGTAGTTTCCGATGCACATCTGGAGGCATTCTGTAGTATGTGGACTATAAGAGTGTTGATGAAACACAGATATTGCATCGGGATTGAATACAACAGTCACCATGCGCACTTTCCTCCATGGGAGTAATGTCTTAGACAGTCTACGCTTTGATCGTTCCCTGGAAGACCTGTAGTAGTTTACGATGAACATCTGGAGGCTTTCTGTTCTCCGTGGACTATCAGAGTGTTCATGAAACAAATAAATTGCATCGGGATTGAATACAAGAGTCTCCATGCGCACTTTCCTCCATGGGGGTAATTCTCAAACAGTCTATGCTTTGATCGTTCCCTGTAAGACCAGTAGTAGTTTCCGATGCACATCTGAAGGCATTCTGTAATCTGTGGACTATCAGAGTGTTGATGAAACACAGAAATTGCATCGGGATTGAATACAATAGTCACTATGCGCACTTTCCGCCATGGGAGTAATGTCTCAGACAGTCTACGCTTTGATCTTTCCCTGGAAGACCAGTAGTAGTTTCCGATGCACATCTGGAGGCATTCTGTAATTTGTGGACTAACAGAGTGTATGATGAAACACAGAAATTGCATCGGGATTGAATACAACAGTCACCAGGCGCACTTTCCTCCATGGGAGTAATGTCTCAAACAGTCTACGCTTTGATCGTTCCCTGGAAGACCACTAGTAGTTTCTGATGCACATCTGGTGGCATTCTGTAATGTGTAGACTATCAGAGTGTTGATGAAACACAGTAATTCTATCGGGATTAAATACAACAGTCACCATGCGCACTTTCCTCCATGGGAGTAATGTCTCTAACAGTCTACGCTTTGCTCGTTCCCTGGAAGACCAGTAGTAGTTTCCGATGCACATCTAAAGGCTTTCTGTTCTCTGTGGACTATCAGAGTGTTGACGAAACACAGAAATTGCATCGGGATTGAATACAACAATCACCATGCGCACTTTCCTCCATGGGAGTAATGTCTCAAACAGTCAACGCTTTAATCGTTCCCTGGAAGACCAGTAGTAGTTTCCGATCCACATCTGAAGGCATTCTGTAATCTGCGGACTATCAGAGTGTTGATGAAACACAGAAATTGCATCGGGATTGAATACAATAGTCACCATGCGCACTTTCCGCCATGGGAGTAATGTCTCCAACAATCTACGCTTTGATCGTTCCCTGGAAGACCAGTAGTAGTTTCCGATGCACATCTGGAGGCATTCTGTAATCTGTGGACTATCAGAGTGTTGATGAAACACAGAAATTGCATCGGGATTGAATACAACAGTCACCATGCGCACTATCCTCCATGCGAGTAATATCTAAAACAGCCTACGCTTTGATCGTTCCCTGGAAGACCAGTAGTAATTATGGATGCATATCTGAAGAAATTTTGTAATCTGTGGACTGTCAGAGTGTTGATGAAACACAGAAATTGCATCGGGATTGTATACAATAGTCACTATGCGCACTTTCCGCCATGGGAGTAATGTCTCAGACAGTCTACGCTTTGATCTTTCCCTGGAAGACCAGTAGTAGTTTCCGATGCACATCTGGAGGCATTCTGTAATTTGTGGACTATCAGAGTGTATGATGTAACACAGAAATTGCATCGGGATTGAATACAACAGTCACCTGGCGCACTTTCCTCCATGGGAGTAATGTCTCAAACAGTCTACGCTTTGATCGTTCCCTGGAAGACCACTAGTAGTTTCTGATGCACATCTGGTGGCATTCTGTAATGTGTAGACTATCAGAGTGTTGATGAAACACAGTAATTCTATCGGGATTAAATACAACAGTCACCATGCGCACTTTCCTCCATGGGAATAATGTCTCTAACAGTCTACGCTTTGCTCGTTCCCTGGAAGACCGGTAGTAGTTTCCGATGCACATCTGGAGGCTTTCTGTTCTCTGTGGACTATCAGAGTGTTGATGAAACACAGAAATTGCATCGGGATTGAATACAACGGTCACCATGCGCACTTTCCTCCATGGGAGTAATGTCTCAAACAGTCAACGCTTTGATCGTTCTCTAGAAGACCAGTAGTAGTTTCCGATGCAGATCTGGTGGCATTCTGTAATGTGTAGACTACCAGAGTGTTGATGAAACACAGCAATTGCATCGGCATTGAATACCACAGTCACCATGCGCACTTTCCTCCATGGAAGTAATGTCTCTATCAGTCCTCGCTTTGATCTTTCCCTGGAAGACCAGTAGTAGTTTCCGATGCACATCTCGAGGCATTCTGTAATCTGTGGTCTATTACAGTGTTGATGAAACACAGAAATTGCATCGGGATTGAATACAACAGTCACCATGCGCACATTCCTCCATAAAAGTAATGTCTCAAACAGTCTACACTTTGATCGTTCCCTGGAAGACCAGTAGTAGTTTCCGATGAACTTCTGGAGGCATTCTGTAGTTTGTGGACAATCAGAGTGTTGATGAAACACAGAAATTGCATCGGGATTGAATACAACAGTCACCATGCGCACTTTCCTCCATGGGAGTAATGTCTCAAACAGTATACGCTTTGATCGATCCGTGGAAGACCAGTAGTAGTTTCCGATGCACATCTGGATGCATTCTGTAGTTTGTGGACTATAAGAGTGTTGATGAAACACAGATATTGCATCGGGATTGAATACAACAGTCACCATGCGCACTTTCCTCCATGGGAGTAATGTCTCAGACAGTCTACGCTTTGATCGTTCCCTTGAAGACCTGTAGTAGTTTACGATGAACATCTGGAGGTTTTCTGTTCTCTGTGGACTATCAGAGTGTTCATGAAACAAATAAATTGCATCGGGATTGAATACAACAGTCTCCATGCGCACTTTCCTCCATGGGAGTAATGTCTCAAACAGTCAACGCTTTGATCGTTCCCTGGAAGACCAGTAGTAGTTTCCGATCCACATCTGAAGGCATTCTGTAAACTGCGGACTATCAGAGTGTTGATGAAACACAGAAATTGCATCGGGATTGAATACAATAGTGACCATGCGCACTTTCCGCCATGGGAGTAAAGTCTCCAACAATCTACGCTTTGATCGTTCCCTGGAAGACCAGTAGTAGTTTCCGATGCACATCTGGAGGCATTCTGTAATCTGTGGACTATCAGAGTGTTGATGAAACACAGAAATTGCATCGGGATTGAATACAACAGTCACCATGCGCACTATCCTCCATGCGAGTAATATCTAAAACAGCCTACGCTTTGATCGTTCCCTGGAAGACCAGTAGTAATTATGGATGCATATCTGAAGAAATTTTGTAATCTGTGGACTATCAGAGTGATGATGAAACACAGTAATTGCATCGGGATTGAATACAACAGTCACCATGCGCACTTTCCTCCATGGGAGTAATGTGTCTAACAGTCTACGCTTTGATCGTTCGCTGGAAGACCAGTAGTAGTTTCCGATGCACATCTGGAGGCTTTCTGTTCTCTGTGGACTATCAGAGTGTTGATGAAACACAGAAATTGCATCGGGATTGTATACAATAGTCACTATGCGCACTTTCCGCCATGGGAGTAATGTCTCAGACAGTCTACGCTTTGATCTTTCCCTGGAAGACCAGTAGTAGTTTCCGATGCACATCTGGAGGCATTCTGTAATTTGTGGACTATCAGAGTGTATGATGAAACACAGAAATTGCATCGGGATTGAATACAACAGTCACCTGGCGCACTTTCCTCCATGGGAGTAATGTCTCAAACAGTCTACGCTTTGATCGTTCCCTGGAAGACCACTAGTAGTTTCTGATGCACATCTGGTGGCATTCTGTAATGTGTAGACTATCAGAGTGTTGATGAAACACAGTAATTCTATCGGGATTAAATACAACAGTCACCATGCGCACTTTCCTCCATGGGAGTAATGTCTCTAACAGTCTACGCTTTGCTCGTTCCCTGGAAGACCGGTAGTAGTTTCCGATGCACATCTGGAGGCTTTCTGTTCTCTGTGGACTATCAGAGTGTTGATGAAACACAGAAATTGCATCGGGATTGAATACAACAGTCACCATGCGTACTTTCCTCCATGGGAGTAATGTCTCAAACAGTCAACGCTTTGATCGTTCTCTAGAAGACCAGTAGTAGTTTCCGATGCAGATCTGGTGGCATTCTGTAATGTGTAGACTACCAGAGTGTTGATGAAACACAGCAATTGCATCGGCATTGAATACCACAGTCACCATGCGCACTTTCCTCCATGGGAGTAATGTCTCTATCAGTCCTCGCTTTGATCTTTCCCTGGAAGACCAGCTGTAGTTTCCGATGCCCATCTCGAGGCATTCTGTAATCTGTGGACTATTACAGTGTTGATGAAACACAGAAATTGCATCGGGATTGAATACAACAGTCACCATGCGCACATTCCTCCATAAAAGTAATGTCTCAAACAGTCTACACTTTGATCGTTCCCTCGAAGACCAGTAGTAGTTTCCGATGAACATCTGGAGGCATTCTGTAGTTTGTGGACAATCAGAGTGTTGATGAAACACAGAAATTGCATCGGGATTGAATACAACAGTCGCCATGCGCATTTTCCTCCATGGGAGTAATGTCTCAAACAGTATACGCTTTGATCGTTCCGTGGAAGACCAGTAGTAGTTTCCGATGCACATCTGGAGGCATTCTGTAGTATGTGGACTATAAGAGTGTTGATGAAACACAGATATTGCATCGGGATTGAATACAACAGTCACCATGCGCACTTTCCTCCATGGGAGTAATGTCTTAGACAGTCTACGCTTTGATCGTTCCCTGGAAGACCTGTAGTAGTTTACGATGAACATCTGGAGGCTTTCTGTTCTCCGTGGACTATCAGAGTGTTCATGAAACAAATAAATTGCATCGGGATTGAATACAAGAGTCTCCATGCGCACTTTCCTCCATGGGGGTAATTCTCAAACAGTCTATGCTTTGATCGTTCCCTGTAAGACCAGTAGTAGTTTCCGATGCACATCTGAAGGCATTCTGTAATCTGTGGACTATCAGAGTGTTGATGAAACACAGAAATTGCATCGGGATTGAATACAATAGTCACTATGCGCACTTTCCGCCATGGGAGTAATGTCTCAGACAGTCTACGCTTTGATCTTTCCCTGGAAGACCAGTAGTAGTTTCCGATGCACATCTGGAGGCATTCTGTAATTTGTGGACTAACAGAGTGTATGATGAAACACAGAAATTGCATCGGGATTGAATACAACAGTCACCAGGCGCACTTTCCTCCATGGGAGTAATGTCTCAAACAGTCTACGCTTTGATCGTTCCCTGGAAGACCACTAGTAGTTTCTGATGCACATCTGGTGGCATTCTGTAATGTGTAGACTATCAGAGTGTTGATGAAACACAGTAATTCTATCGGGATTAAATACAACAGTCACCATGCGCACTTTCCTCCATGGGAGTAATGTCTCTAACAGTCTACGCTTTGCTCGTTCCCTGGAAGACCAGTAGTAGTTTCCGATGCACATCTAAAGGCTTTCTGTTCTCTGTGGACTATCAGAGTGTTGACGAAACACAGAAATTGCATCGGGATTGAATACAACAATCACCATGCGCACTTTCCTCCATGGGAGTAATGTCTCAAACAGTCAACGCTTTAATCGTTCCCTGGAAGACCAGTAGTAGTTTCCGATCCACATCTGAAGGCATTCTGTAATCTGCGGACTATCAGAGTGTTGATGAAACACAGAAATTGCATCGGGATTGAATACAATAGTCACCATGCGCACTTTCCGCCATGGGAGTAATGTCTCCAACAATCTACGCTTTGATCGTTCCCTGGAAGACCAGTAGTAGTTTCCGATGCACATCTGGAGGCATTCTGTAATCTGTGGACTATCAGAGTGTTGATGAAACACAGAAATTGCATCGGGATTGAATACAACAGTCACCATGCGCACTATCCTCCATGCGAGTAATATCTAAAACAGCCTACGCTTTGATCGTTCCCTGGAAGACCAGTAGTAATTATGGATGCATATCTGAAGAAATTTTGTAATCTGTGGACTATCAGAGTGATGATGAAACACAGTAATTGCATCGGGATTGAATACAACAGTCACCATGCGCACTTTCCTCCATGGGAGTAATGTGTCTAACAGTCTACGCTTTGATCGTTCGCTGGAAGACCAGTAGTACTTTCCGATGCACATCTGGAGGCTTTCTGCTCTCTGTGGACTGCAGAGTGTTGATGAAACACAGAAATTGCATCGGGATTGTATACAATAGTCACTATGCGCACTTTCCGCCATGGGAGTAATGTCTCAGACAGTCTACGCTTTGATCTTTCCCTGGAAGACCAGTAGTAGTTTCCGATGCACATCTGGAGGCATTCTGTAATTTGTGGACTATCAGAGTGTATGATGAAACACAGAAATTGCATCGGGATTGAATACAACAGTCACCTGGCGCACTTTCCTCCATGGGAGTAATGTCTCAAACAGTCTACGCTTTGATCGTTCCCTGGAAGACCACTAGTAGTTTCTGATGCACATCTGGTGGCATTCTGTAATGTGTAGACTATCAGAGTGTTGATGAAACACAGTAATTCTATCGGGATTAAATACAACAGTCACCATGCGCACTTTCCTCCATGGGAATAATGTCTCTAACAGTCTACGCTTTGCTCGTTCCCTGGAAGACCGGTAGTAGTTTCCGATGCACATCTGGAGGCTTTCTGTTCTCTGTATACTATCAGAGTGTTGATGAAACACAGAAATTGCATCGGGATTGAATACAACAGTCACCATGCGCACTTTCCTCCATGGGAGTAATGTCTCAAACAGTCAACGCTTTGATCGTTCTCTAGAAGACCAGTAGTAGTTTCCGATGCAGATCTGGTGGCATTCTGTAATGTGTAGACTACCAGAGTGTTGATGAAACACAGCAATTGCATCGGCATTGAATACCACAGTCACCATGCGCACTTTCCTCCATGGAAGTAATGTCTCTATCAGTCCTCGCTTTGATCTTTCCCTGGAAGACCAGTAGTAGTTTCCGATGCACATCTCGAGGCATTCTGTAATCTGTGGTCTATTACAGTGTTGATGAAACACAGAAATTGCATCGGGATTGAATACAACAGTCACCATGCGCACATTCCTCCATAAAAGTAATGTCTCAAACAGTCTACACTTTGATCGTTCCCTGGAAGACCAGTAGTAGTTTCCGATGAACATCTGGAGGCATTCTGTAGTTTGTGGACAATCAGAGTGTTGATGAAACACAGAAATTGCATCGGGATTGAATACAACAGTCACCATGCGCACTTTCCTCCATGGGAGTAATGTCTCAAACAGTATACGCTTTGATCGATCCGTGGAAGACCAGTAGTAGTTTCCGATGCACATCTGGATGCATTCTGTAGTTTGTGGACTATAAGAGTGTTGATGAAACACAGATATTGCATCGGGATTGAATACACAGTCACCATGCGCACTTTCCTCCATGGGAGTAATGTCTCAGACAGTCTACGCTTTGATCGTTCCCTGGAAGACCTGTAGTAGTTTACGATGAACATCTGGAGGTTTTCTGTTCTCTGTGGACTATCAGAGTGTTCATGAAACAAATAAATTGCATCGGGATTGAATACAACAGTCTCCATGCGCACTTTCCTCCATGGGAGTAATGTCTCAAACAGTCAACGCTTTGATCGTTCCCTGGAAGACCAGTAGTAGTTTCCGATCCACATCTGAAGGCATTCTGTAAACTGCGGACTATCAGAGTGTTGATGAAACACAGAAATTGCATCGGGATTGAATACAATAGTCACCATGCGCACTTTCCGCCATGGGAGTAATGTCTCCAACAATCTACGCTTTGATCGTTCCCTGGAAGACCAGTAGTAGTTTCCGATGCACATCTGGAGGCATTCTGTAATCTGTGGACTATCAGAGTGTTGATGAAACACAGAAATTGCATCGGGATTGAATACAACAGTCACCATGCGCACTATCCCCCATGCGAGTAATATCTAAAACAGCCTACGCTTTGATCGTTCCCTGGAAGACCAGTAGTAATTATGGATGCATATCTGAAGAAATTTTGTAATCTGTGGACTATCAGAGTGATGATGAAACACAGTAATTGCATCGGGATTGAATACAACAGTCACCATGCGCACTTTCCTCCATGGGAGTAATGTGTCTAACAGTCTACGCTTTGATCGTTCGCTGGAAGACCAGTAGTAGTTTCCGATGCACATCTGGAGGCTTTCTGTTCTCTGTGGACTATCAGAGTGTTGATGAAACACAGAAATTGCATCGGGATTGTATACAATAGTCACTATGCGCACTTTCCGCCATGGGAGTAATGTCTCAGACAGTCTACGCTTTGATCTTTCCCTGGAAGACCAGTAGTAGTTTCCGATGCACATCTGGAGGCATTCTGTAATTTGTGGACTATCAGAGTGTATGATGAAACACAGAAATTGCATCGGGATTGAATACAACAGTCACCTGGCGCACTTTCCTCCATGGGAGTAATGTCTCAAACAGTCTACGCTTTGATCGTTCCCTGGAAGACCACTAGTAGTTTCTGATGCACATCTGGTGGCATTCTGTAATGTGTAGACTATCAGAGTGTTGATGAAACACAGTAATTCTATCGGGATTAAATACAACAGTCACCATGCGCACTTTCCTCCATGGGAGTAATGTCTCTAACAGTCTACGCTTTGCTCGTTCCCTGGAAGACCGGTAGTAGTTTCCGATGCACATCTGGAGGCTTTCTGTTCTCTGTGGACTATCAGAGTGTTGATGAAACACAGAAATTGCATCGGGATTGAATACAACAGTCACCATGCGTACTTTCCTCCATGGGAGTAATGTCTCAAACAGTCAACGCTTTGATCGTTCTCTAGAAGACCAGTAGTAGTTTCCGATGCAGATCTGGTGGCATTCTGTAATGTGTAGACTACCAGAGTGTTGATGAAACACAGCAATTGCATCGGCATTGAATACCACAGTCACCATGCGCACTTTCCTCCATGGGAGTAATGTCTCTATCAGTCCTCGCTTTGATCTTTCCCTGGAAGACCAGTAGTAGTTTCCGATGACCATCTCGAGGCATTCTGTAATCTGTGGACTATTACAGTGTTGATGAAACACAGAAATTGCATCGGGATTGAATACAACAGTCACCATGCGCACATTCCTCCATAAAAGTAATGTCTCAAACAGTCTACACTTTGATCGTTCCCTCGAAGACCAGTAGTAGTTTCCGATGAACATCTGGAGGCATTCTGTAGTTTGTGGACAATCAGAGTGTTGATGAAACACAGAAATTGCATCGGGATTGAATACAACAGTCGCCATGCGCATTTTCCTCCATGGGAGTAATGTCTCAAACAGTATACGCTTTGATCGTTCCGTGGAAGACCAGTAGTAGTTTCCGATGCACATCTGGAGGCATTCTGTAGTCTGTGGACTATAAGAGTGTTGATGAAACACAGATATTGCATCGGGATTGAATACAACAGTCACCATGCGCACTTTCCACCATGGGAGTAATGTCTCAGACAGTCTACGCTTTGATCGTTCCCTGGAAGACCTGTAGTAGTTTACGATGAACATCTGGAGGCATTCTGTAATCTGTGGACTATCAGAGTGTTGATGAAACACAGAAATTGCATCGGGATTGAATACAACAGTCACCATGCGCACTATCCTCCATGCGAGTAATATCTAAAACAGCCTACGCTTTGATCGTTCCCTGGAAGACCAGTAGTAATTATGGATGCATATCTGAAGAAATTTTGTAATCTGTGGACTATCAGAGTCATGATGAAACACAGTAATTGCATCGGGATTGAATACAACAGTCACCATGCGCACTTTCCTCCATGGGAGTAATGTCTCAAACAGTCAACGCTTTAATCGTTCCCTGGAAGACCAGTAGTAGTTTCCGATCCACATCTGAAGGCATTCTGTAATCTGCGGACTATCAGAGTGTTGATGAAACACAGAAATTGCATCGGGATTGAATACAATAGTCACCATGCGCACTTTCCACCATGGGAGTAATGTCTCCAACAATCTACGCTTTGATCGTTCCCTGGAAGACCAGTAGTAGTTTCCGATGCACATCTGGAGGCATTCTGTAATCTGTGGACTATCAGAGTGTTGATGAAACACAGAAATTGCATCGGGATTGAATACAACAGTCACCATGCGCACTATCCTCCATGCGAGTAATATCTAAAACAGCCTACGCTTTGATCGTTCCCTGGAAGACCAGTAGTAATTATGGATGCATATCTGAAGAAATTTTGTAATCTGTGGACTATTAGAGTGATGATGAAACACAGTAATTGCATCGGGATTGAATACAACAGTCACCATGCGCACTTTCCCCCATGGGAGTAATGTGTCTAACAGTCTACGCTTTGATCGTTCGCTGGAAGACCAGTAGTACTTTCCGATGCACATCTGGAGGCATTCTGTTCTCTGTGGACTATCAGAGTGTTGATGAAACACAGAAATTGCATCGGGATTGTATACAAAAGTCACTATGCGCACTTTCCGCCATGGGAGTAATGTCTCAGACAGTCTACGCTTTGATCTTTCCCTGGAAGACCAGTAGTAGTTTCCGATGCACATCTGGAGGCATTCTGTAATTTGTGGACTATCAGAGTGTATGATGAAACACAGAAATTGCATCGGGATTGAATACAACAGTCACCTGGCGCACTTTCCTCCATGGGAGTAATGTCTCAAACAGTCTACGCTTTGATCGTTCCCTGGAAGACCACTAGTAGTTTCTGATGCACATCTGGTGGCATTCTGTAATGTGTAGACTATCAGAGTGTTGATGAAAAACACAGTAATTCTATCGGGATTAAATACAACAGTCACCATGCGCACTTTCCTCCATGGGAATAATGTCTCTAACAGTCTACGCTTTGCTCGTTCCCTGGAAGACCGGTAGTAGTTTCCGATGCACATCTGGAGGCTTTCTGTTCTCTGTGGACTATCAGAGTATTGATGAAACACAGAAATTGCATCGGGATTGAATACAACAGTCACCATGCGCACTTTCCTCCATGGGAGTAATGTCTCAAACAGTCAACGCTTTGATCCTTCTCTAGAAGACCAGTAGTAGTTTCCGATGCAGATCTGGTGGCATTCTGTAATGTTTAGACTACCAGAGTGTTGATGAAACACAGCAATTGCATCGGCATTGAATACCACAGTCACCATGCGCACTTTCCTCCATGGGAGTAATGTCTCTATCAGTCCTCGCTTTGATCTTTCCCTGGAAGACCAGTAGTAGTTTCCGATGCACATCTCGAGGCATTCTGTAATCTGTGGACTATTACAGTGTTGATGAAACACAGAAATTGCATCGGGATTGAATACAACAGTCACCATGCGCACATTCCTCCATAAAAGTAATGTCTCAAACAGTCTACACTTTGATCGTTCCCTGGAAGACCAGTAGTAGTTTCCGATGAACATCTGGAGGCATTCTGTAGTTTGTGGACTATCAGAGTGTTGATGAAACACAGAAATTGCATCGGGATTGAATACAACAGTCACCATGCGCACTTTCCTCCATGGGAGTAATGTCTCAAACAGTATACGCTTTGATCGTTCCGTGGAAGACCAGTAGTAGTTTCCGATGCACATCTGGAGGCATTCTGTAGTCTGTGGACTATAAGAGTGATGATGAAACACAGATATTGCATCGGGATTGAATACAACAGTCACCATGCGCACTTTCCTCCATGGGAGTAATGTCTCAGACAGTCTACGCTTTGATCGTTCCCTGGAAGACCTGTAGTAGTTTACGATGAACATCTGGAGGTTTTCTGTTCTCTGTGGACTATTAGAGTGTTCATGAAACAAATAAATTGCATCGGGATTGAATACAACAGTCTCCATGCGCACTTTCCTCCATGGGTGTAATTCTCAAACAGTCTATGCTTTGATCGTTCCCTGTAAGACCAGTAGTAGTTTCCGATGCACATCTGAAGGCATTCTGTAATCTGTGGACTATCAGAGTGTTGATGAAACACAGAAATTGAATCGGGATTGAATACAATAGTCACCATGCGCATTTTCCGCCATGGGAGTAATGTCTCAAACAGTCTACGCTTTGATCGTTCCCTGGAAGACCAGTAGTAGTTTCCGATGCACATCTGGAGGCATTTTGTAATCTGTGGACTATCAGAGTGTTGATGAAACACAGAAATTGCATCGGGATTGAATACAACAGTCACCATGCGCACTATCCTCCATTCGAGTAATATCTATAACAGCCTACGCTATGATCGTTCCCTGGAAGGCCAGAAGTAATTATTGATGCATATCTGAAGAAATTCTGTAATCTGTGGACTACCAGAGTGATGATGAAACACAGTAATTGCATCGGGATTGAATACAACAGTCACCATGCGCACTTTCCTCCATGGGAGTAATGTGTCTAACAGTCTATGCTTTGATCGTTCCCTGGAAGACCAGTAGTAGTTTTCGATGCACATCTGGAGGGTTCCTGTACTCTGTGAACTATCAGAGTGTTGATGAAACACAGAAATTGCATCTTGATTAAATACAACAGTCTCCATGCGCAGTTTCCTCCATGGGAGTAATGTCTCAAACAGTCTACGATTTGATCGTTCCCTGGTAGACCAGTAGTAGTTTCAATTGCACATCAGGAGACATTCTGTAATCTGGGGACTACCAGAGTGTTGATGAAACACAGAAATTGCATCGGGATTGAATACAACATTCACCATGCGCACTTTACTAAACGGGAATAATGTCTCTAACAGTCTACGCTTTGATCGTTCCCTGGTAGACCAGTAGTAGTTTCCGATGCACATATGGAGGCTTTCCGTAATCTGTGGACTATCAGAGTGTTGATGAAACACAGATATTGCATCAGGATTGAATACAACAGTCAACAAGCGCACTTTCCTCCATGGGTGTAATGTTTCAAAGAGTTTACGCTTTGATCGTTCCCTGGAAGACCAGTAGCAGTTTCCGATGCACATGTGGAGGCATTCTGTAATCTGTGGAATATCAGAGTGTTGATGAAACACACAAATTGCATCGGGATTGAATACAACAGACACCATGCGCACATTCCTCCATAAAAGTAATGTCTCAACAGTCTACGCTTTGATCGTTCCCTGGAAGACCAGTAGTAGTTTCCGATGCACATCTGGAGGCATTTTGTAATCTGTGGAATATCAGAGTGTTGCTGAAACACAGAGATTGCATCGGGATAGAATACAACAGTCACCATGCGCACTTTCCTCCGTGGGAGTAATGTATCAAACAGTCTACGCTTTGATCGTTCCCTGGAAGACCAGTAGTAGTTTCCGATGCACATCTGGAGGCATTGTGTAATCTGTGGAGTATCAGAGTGTTGATGAAACACAGAAATTGCATCGGGTTCGAATACAAAATTCTCCATGCGCAGTTTCCTCAATGGGAGTAATGTCTCAAAGAGTCTACGTTTTGATGGTTCCTTGGAAGACCAGTAGAGGTTTACGATGAACATCTGGAGGCAGTCTGTAATCTGTGGACTATCAGAATGTTGATGAAACACAGAAATTGCATCGGGATTGAATACAACAGTCACCATGCGCACTTTCCTCCATGGGAGTAATTCTCACACAGTCTATGATTTGATCGTTCCCTATAAGACCAGTAGTAGTTTCCGATGCACATCTGGTGGCATTCTGTAATCTGTGGACTATCAGAGTGTTGATGAAACACAGAAATTGCATCGGGAATGAATACAACAGACACCATGCGCACTTTCCTCCATGGGAGTAATTCTCAAACAGTCTATTCTTTGACCGTTCCCTGTAAGACCAGTAGTAGAGTCCGATGCACATCTGGAGGCATTCTGTTGATTATTAGAGTGTTGATGAAACACAGAAATTGCATCGGGATGAATACAATAGTCACTATGAGCACTTTCCGCCATGGGAGTAATGTCTCAGACAGTCTACGCTTTGATCTTTCCCTGGAAGACCAGTAGTAGTTTCCGATGCACATCTGGAGGCATTCTGTAATTTGTGGACTATCAGAGTGTTGATGAAACACAGAAATTGCATCGGGATTGAATACAACAGTCACCAGGCGCACTTTCCTCCATGGGAGTAATGTCTCTAACAGTCTACGCTTTGATCGTTCCCTGGAAGACCAGTAGTGTTTTCCGATGCACATATGGAGGCTTTCTGTTCTCTGTGGACTATCAGAGTGTTGATGAAACACAGTAAATGCATCGGGATTGAATACAACAGTTTTAATGCGCAGTCTCCGCCATGGGAGTAATCTCTCCAACAGTCTACGCTTTGATCGTTCCCTGTAAGACCAGTAGTAGTTTCCGATGCACATCTCGAGGCATTCTGTAATCTGTGGACTATTACAGTGTTGATGAAACACAGAAATTGCATCGGGATTGAATACAACAGTCACCATGCGCACATTCCTCCATAAAAGTAATGCCTCAAACAGTCTACGCTTTGATCGTTCCCTGGAAGACCAGTAGTAGTTTCCGATGAACATCTGGAGGCATTCTGTAGTTTGTGGACAATCATAGTGTTGATGAAACACAGAAATTGCATCGGGATTGAATACAACAGCCACCATGCGCACTTTCCTACAATGGGAGTAATTCTCACACAGTCTATGCTTTGATCTTTCCCTGGAAGATCAGTAGTAGTTTCCGATGAACATCTGGAGGCATTCTATAAATTGTGGACTATCAGAGTGTTGATGAAACACAGAAATTGCATCGGGATTGAATACAACAGTCACCATGCGCACTTTCCTACAATGGGAGTAATTCTCAAACAGTCTATGCTTTGATCTTTCCCTGGAAGACCAGTAGTAGTTTCCGATGAACATCTGGAGGCATTCTATAATTTGTGGACTATCAGAGTGTTGATGAAACACAGAAATTGCATCGGGATTGAATACAATAGTCACCATGCGCACTTTCCGCCATGGGAGTAATGTCTCTAACAGTCTACACTTTGATCGTTCCCTGGAAAACCAGTTGTAGTTTACGATTAACATCTGGAGGCTTTCTGTTCTCTGTGGACTATCAGAGTGTTCATGAAACAAATAAATTGTATCGGGATTGAATACAACAGTCTCCATGCGTAATTCTCAAACAGTCAATGCTTTGATCGTTCCCTGTAAGACCAGTAGTAGTTTCCGATGCACATCTGAAGGCATTCTGTAATCTGTGGACTATCAGAGTGTTGATGAAACACAGAAATTGCATCGGGATTGAATACAACAGTCACCATGCGCACTTTCCTCCATAAAAGTAATGTCTCAACAGTCTACGCTTTGATCGTTCCCTGGAAGACCACTAGTAGTTTCTGATGCACATCTGGAGGCATTCTATAATCTGTGGAATGTCATAGTGTTGATGAAACACAGAAATTGCATCGGGATTGAATACAACAGTCTCCAGGCGCACTTTCCTCCATGGGAGTAATTCTCAAACAGTCTATCCTTTGATCGTTCCCTGTAAGACCAGTTGTAGTTTCCGATGCACATCTGAAGGCATTCTGTAATCTGTGGACTATCAGAGTGTTGATGAAACACAGAAGTTGCATCGGGATTGAATACAATAGTCACTATGCGCACTTTCCGCCATGGGAGTAATGTCTCAGACAGTCTACGCTTTGATCTTTCCCTGGAAGACCAGTAGTAGTTTCCGATGCACATCTGGAGGCATTCTGTAATTTGTGGACTATCAGAGTGTATGATGAAACACAGAAATTGCATCGGGATTGAATACAACAGTCACCTGGCGCACTTTCCTCCATGGGAGTAATGTCTCAAACAGTCTACGCTTTGATCGTTCCCTGGAAGACCACTAGTAGTTTCTGATGCACATCTGGTGGCATTCTGTAATGTGTAGACTATCAGAGTGTTGATGAAACACAGTAATTCTATCGGGATTAAATACAACAGTCACCATGCGCACTTTCCTCCATGGGAGTAATGTCTCTAACAGTCTACGCTTTGCTCGTTCCCTGGAAGACCGGTAGTAGTTTCCGATGCACATCTGGAGGCTTTCTGTTCTCTGTGGACTATCAGAGTGTTGATGAAACACAGAAATTGCATCGGGATTGAATACAACAGTCACCATGCAGACTTTCCTCCATAGGAGTAATGTCTCAAACAGTCAACGCTTTGATCGTTCTCTAGAAGACCAGTAGTAGTTTCCGATGCAGATCTGGTGCCATTCTGTAATGTGTAGACTATCATAGTGTTGATGAAACACAGTAATTGCATCGGGATTGAATACCACAGTCACCATGCGCACTTTCCTCCATGGGAGTAATGTCTCTAACAGTCCTCGCTTTGATCTTTCCCTGGAAGACCAGTAGTAGTTTCCGATGCACATCTGGAGGCTTTCTGTACTCTGTGGACTATCAGAGAGTTGATGAAACACAGAAATTGAATCGGGATTGAATAGAACAGTCACCATGCGCACTTTCCTCCAATGGGAGTAATTCTCAAAGAGTCTATGCTCTGATCTCTCCCTGGAAGACCAGTAGTAGTTTCCGATGAACATCTGGAGGCATTCTATAATTTGTGGACTATCAGAGTGTTGATGAAACACAGAAATTGCATCGGGATTGAATACAACAGTCACCATGCGCACTTTCCTCCATGGGAGTAATTCTCAAACAGTCTATGCTTTGATCGTTCCCTGTAAGACCAGTAGTAGTTTCCGATGCACATCTGAAGGCATTCTGTAAACTGTGGACTATCAGAGTGTTGATGAAAGACAGAAATTGCATCGGGATTGAATACAATAGTCACTATGCGCACTTTCCGCCATGGGAGTAATGTCTCAGACAGTCTACGCTTAGATCTTTCCCTGGAAGACCAGTAGTAGTTTCCGATACACATCTGGAGGCATTCTGTAATTTGTGGACTATCAGAGTGTATGATGAAACACAGAAATTGCATCGGGATTGAATACAACAGTCACCAGGCGCACTTTCCTCCATGGGAGTAATGTCTCAAACAGTCTACGCTTTGATCGTTCCCTGGAAGACCACTAGTAGTTTCTGATGCACATCTGGTGGCATTCTGTAATGTGTAGTCTATCAGAGTGTTGATGAAACACAGTAATTCTATCGGGATTAAATACAACAGTCACCATGCGCACTTTCCTCCATGGGAGTAATGTCTCTAACAGTCTACGCTTTGCTCGTTCCCTGGAAGACCAGTAGTAGTTTCCGATGCACATCTAAAGGCTTTCTGTTCTCTGTGGACTATCAGAGTGTTGATGAAACACAGAAATTGCATCGGGATTGAATACAACAGTCACCATGCGCACTTTCCTCCATGGGAGTAATGTCTCAAACAGTCAACGCTTTGATCGTTCCCTGGAAGACCAGTAGTAGTTTCCGATCCAAATCTGAAGGCATTCTGTAATCTGCGGACTATCAGAGTGTTGATGAAACACAGAAATTGCATCGGGATTGAATACAATAGTCACCATGCGCACTTTCCGCCATGGGAGTAATGTCTCCAACAATCTACGCTTTGATCGTTCCCTGGAAGACCAGTAGTAGTTTCCGATGCACATCTGCAGGCATTCTGTAATCTGTGGACTATCAGAGTGTTGATGAAACACAGAAATTGCATCGGGATTGAATACAACAGTCATCATGCGCACTATCCCCCATGCGAGTAATATCTAAAACAGCCTACGCTTTGATCGTTCCCTGGAAGACCAGTAGTAATTATGGATGCATATCTGAAGAAATTTTGTAATCTGTGGACTATCAGAGTGATGATGAAACACAGTAATTACATCGGGATTGAATACAACAGTCACCATGCGCACTTTCCTCCATGGGAGTAATGTGTCTAACAGTCTACGCTTTGATCGTTCGCTGGAAGACCAGTAGTAGTTTCCGATGCACATCTGGAGGCTTTCTGTTCTCTGTGGACTATCAGAGTGTTGATGAAACACAGAAATTGCATCGGGATTGTATACAATAGTCACTATGCGCACTTTCCGCCATGGGAGTAATGTCTCAGACAGTCTACGCTTTGATCTTTCCCTGGAAGACCAGTAGTAGTTTCCGATGCACATCTGGAGGTATTCTGTAATTTGTGGACTATCAGAGTGTATGATGAAACACAGAAATTGCATCGGGATTGAATACAACAGTCACCTGGCGCACTTTCCTCCATGGGAGTAATGTCTCAAACAGTCTACGCTTTGATCGTTCCCTGGAAGACCACTAGTAGTTTCTGATGCACATCTGGTGGCATTCTGTAATGTGTAGACTATCAGGGTGTTGATGAAACACAGTAATTCTATCGGGATTAATTACAACAGTCACCATGCGCACTTTCCTCCATGGGAGTAATGTCTCTAACAGTCTACGCTTTGCTCGTTCCCTGGAAGACCGGTAGTAGTTTCCGATGCACATCTGGAGGCTTTCTGTTCTCTGTGGACTATCAGAGTGTTGATGAAACACAGAAATTGCATCGGGATTGAATACAACAGTCACCATGCGCACTTTCCTCCATGGGAGTAATGTCTCAAACAGTCAACGCTTTGATCGTTCTCTAGAAGACCAGTAGTAGTTTCCGATGCAGATCTGGTGGCATTCTGTAATGTGTAGACTACCAGAGTGTTGATGAAACACAGCAATTGCATCGGCATTGAATACCACAGTCACCATGCGCACTTTCCTCCATGGGAGTAATGTCTCTATCAGTCCTCGCTTTGATCTTTCCCTGGAAGACCAGTAGTAGTTTCCGATACACATCTCGAGGCATTCTGTAATCTGTGGACTATTACAGTGTTGATGAAACACAGAAATTGCATCGGGATTGAATACAACAGTCTCCATGCGCACATTCCTCCATAAAAGTAATGTCTCAAACAGTCTACACTTTGATCGTTCCCTGGAAGACCAGTAGTAGTTTCCGATGAACATCTGGAGCCATTCTGTAGTTTGTGGACAATCAGAGTGTTGATGAAACACAGAAATTGCATCGGGATTGAATACAACAGTCACCATGCGCACTTTCCTCCATGCGAGTAATGTCTCAAACAGTATACGCTTTGATCGTTCCGTGGAAGACCAGTAGTAGTTTCCGATGCACATCTGGAGGCATTCTGTAGTCTGTGGACTATAAGAGTGTTGATGAAACACAGATATTGCATCGGGATTGAATACAACAGTCACCATGCGCACTTTCCTCCATGGGAGTAATGTCTCAGACAGTCTACGCTTTGATCGTTCCCTGGAAGACCTGTAGTAGTTTACGATGAACATCTGGAGGCTTTCTGTTCTCTGTGGACTATCAGAGTGTTCATGAAACAAATAAATTGCATCGGGATTGAATACAACAGTCTCCATGCGCACTTTCCTCCATGGGGGTAATTCTCAAACATTCTATGCTTTGATCGTTCCCTGTAAGACCAGTAGTAGTTTCCGATGCACATCTGAAGGCATTCTGTAATCTGTGGACTATCAGAGTGTTGATGAAACACAGAAATTGCATCGGGATTGAATACAATAGTCACTATGCGCACTTTCCGCCATGGGAGTAATGTCTCAGACAGTCTACGCTTTGATCTTTCCCTGGAAGACCAGTAGTAGTTTCCGATGCACATCTGGAGGCATTCTGTAATTTGTGGACTATCAGAGTGTATGATGAAACACAGAAATTGCATCGGGATTGAATACAACAGTCACCAGGCGCACTTTCCTCCATGGGAGTAATGTCTCAAACAGTCTACGCTTTGATCGTTCTCTAGAAGACCAGTAGTAGTTTCCGATGCAGATCTGGTGCCATTCTGTAATGTGTAGACTATCATAGTGTTGATGAAACACAGTAATTGCATCGGGATTGAATACCACACTCACCATGCGCACTTTCCTCCATGGGAGTAATGTCTCTAACAGTCCTCGCTTTGATCTTTCCCTGGAAGACCAGTAGTAGTTTCCGATGCACATCTGGAGGCTTTCTGTACTCTGTGGACTATCAGAGAGTTGATGAAACACAGAAATTGAATCGGGATTGAATAGAACAGTCACCATGCGCACTTTCCTCCAATGGGAGTAATTCTCAAAGAGTCTATGCTCTGATCTCTCCCTGGAAGACCAGTAGTAGTTTCCGATGAACATCTGGAGGCATTCTATAATTTGTGGACTATCAGAGTGTTGATGAAACACAGAAATTGCATCGGGATTGAATACAACAGTCACCATGCGCATTTTCCCCCATGGGAGTAATGTCTCAAACAGTATACGCTTTGATCGTTCCGTGGAAGACCAGTAGTAGTTTCCGATGCACATGTGGAGGCATTCTGTAGTCTGTGGACTATAAGAGTGTTGATGAAACACAGATATTGCATCGGGATTGAATACAACAGTCACCATGCGCACTTTCCTAGATGGGAGTAATGTCTCTAACAGTCTACGCTTTGATTGTTCCCTGGAAGACCCGTAGTAGTTTACGATGAACATCTGGAGGCTTTCTGTACTCTGTGGACTATCGGAGTGTTCATGAAACAAATAAATTGCATCGGGATTGAATACAACAGTCTCCATGCGCACTTTCCTCCATGGGAGTAATTCTCAAACAGTCTATGCTTTGATCGTTCCCTGTAAGACCAGTAGTAGTTTCCGATGCACATCTGAAGGCATTCTGTAAACTGTGGACTATCAGAGTGTTGATGAAAGACAGAAATTGCATCGGGATTGAATACAATAGTCACTATGCGCACTTTCCGCCATGGGAGTAATGTCTCAGACAGTCTACGCTTTGATCTTTCCCTGGAAGACCAGTAGTAGTTTCCGATACACATCTGGAGGCATTCTGTAATTTGTGGACTATCAGAGTGTATGATGAAACACAGAAATTGCATCGGGATTGAATACAACAGTCACCAGGCGCACTTTCCTCCATGGGAGTAATGTCTCAAACAGTCTACGCTTTGATCGTTCCCTGGAAGACCACTAGTAGTTTCTGATGCACATCTGGTGGCATTCTGTAATGTGTAGTCTATCAGAGTGTTGATGAAACACAGTAATTCTATCGGGATTAAATACAACAGTCACCATGCGCACTTTCCTCCATGGGAGTAATGTCTCTAACAGTCTACGCTTTGCTCGTTCCCTGGAAGACCAGTAGTAGTTTCCGATGCACATCTAAAGGCTTTCTGTTCTCTGTGGACTATCAGAGTGTTGATGAAACACAGAAATTGCATCGGGATTGAATAAAACAGTCACCATGCGCACTTTCCTCCATGGGAGTAATGTCTCAAACAGTCAACGCTTTGATCGTTCCCTGGAAGACCAGTAGTAGTTTCCGATCCAAATCTGAAGGCATTCTGTAATCTGCGGACTATCAGAGTGTTGATGAAAGACAGAAATTGCATCGGGATTGAATACAATAGTCACCATGCGCACTATCCGCCATGGGAGTAATGTCTCCAACAATCTACGCTTTGATCGTTCCCTGGAAGACCAGTAGTAGTTTCCGATGCACATCTGCAGGCATTCTGTAATCTGTGGACTATCAGAGTGTTGATGAAACACAGAAATTGCATCGGGATTGAATACAACAGTCATCATGCGCACTATCCCCCATGCGAGTAATATCTAAAACAGCCTACGCTTTGATCGTTCCCTGGAAGACCAGTAGTAATTATGGATGCATATCTGAAGAAATTTTGTAATCTGTGGACTATCAGAGTGATGATGAAACACAGTAATTACATCGGGATTGAATACAACAGTCACCATGCGCACTTTCCTCCATGGGAGTAATGTGTCTAACAGTCTACGCTTTGATCGTTCGCTGGAAGACCAGTAGTAGTTTCCGATGCACATCTGGAGGCTTTCTGTTCTCTGTGGACTATCAGAGTGTTGATGAAACACAGAAATTGCTTCGGGATTGTATACAATAGTCACTATGCGCCCTTTCCGCCATGGGAGTAATGTCTCAGACAGTCTACGCTTTGATCTTTCCCTGGAAGACCAGTAGTAGTTTCCGATGCACATCTGGAGGTATTCTGTAATTTGTGGACTATCAGAGTGTATGATGAAACACAGAAATTGCATCGGGATTGAATACAACAGTCACCTGGCGCACTTTCCTCCATGGGAGTAATGTCTCAAACAGTCTACGCTTTGATCGTTCCCTGGAAGACCACTAGTAGTTTCTGATGCACATCTGGTGGCATTCTGTAATGTGTAGACTATCAGGGTGTTGATGAAACACAGTAATTCTATCGGGATTAATTACAACAGTCACCATGCGCACTTTCCTCCATGGGAGTAATGTCTCTAACAGTCTACGCTTTGCTCGTTCCCTGGAAGACCGGTAGTAGTTTCCGATGCACATCTGGAGGCTTTCTGTTCTCTGTGGACTATCAGAGTGTTGATGAAACACAGAAATTGCATCGGGATTGAATACAACAGTCACCATGCGCACTTTCCTCCATGGGAGTAATGTCTCAAACAGTCAACGCTTTGATCGTTCTCTAGAAGACCAGTAGTAGTTTCCGATGCAGATCTGGTGGCATTCTGTAATGTGTAGACTACCAGAGTGTTGATGAAACACAGCAATTGCATCGGCATTGAATACCACAGTCACCATGCGCACTTTCCTCCATGGGAGTAATGTCTCTATCAGTCCTCGCTTTGATCTTTCCCTGGAAGACCAGTAGTAGTTTCCGATACACATCTCGAGGCATTCTGTAATCTGTGGACTATTACAGTGTTGATGAAACACAGAAATTGCATCGGGATTGAATACAACAGTCTCCATGCGCACATTCCTCCATAAAAGTAATGTCTCAAACAGTCTACACTTTGATCGTTCCCTGGAAGACCAGTAGTAGTTTCCGATGAACATCTGGAGCCATTCTGTAGTTTGTGGACAATCAGAGTGTTGATGAAACACAGAAATTGCATCGGGATTGAATACAACAGACACCATGCGCACTTTCCTCCATGGGAGTAATGTCTCTAACAGTCTACGCTTTGATCGTTCCCCGGAGGACAAGTAGTAGTTTCCGATGCAAATCTGGAGGCAATCTGTAATCTGTGGAGAATCAGAGTGTCGATGAAACACTGAAATTGCATCGGGATTGAATACAACGGTCACCATGCGCACTTTCCTCCATGGGAGTAATGTGTCCAACAGTCTTCGCTTTAATCGTTCCCTGGAAGACCAGTAGTAGTTTCCGATGCATATCTGGAGGCTTTCTGTAATCTGTGGACTATCAGAGTGTTGATGAAACACAGAAATTGCATCGGGATTGAATACAATAGTCACTATGCGCACTTTCCGCCATGGGAGTAATGTCTCAGACAGTCTACGCTTTGATCTTTCCCTGGAAGACCAGTAGTAGTTTCCGATGCACATCTGGAGGCATTCTGTAATTTGTGGACTATCAGAGTGTATGATGAAACACAGAAATTGCATCGGGATTGAATACAACAGTCACCAGGCGCACTTTCCTCCATGGGAGTAATGTCTCAAACAGTCTACGCTTTGATCGTTCCCTGGAAGACCACTAGTAGTTTCTGATGCACATCTGGTGGCATTCTGTAATGTGTAGACTATCAGAGTGTTGATGAAACACAGTAATTCTCTCGGGATTAAATACAACAGTCAACATGCGCACTTTCCTCCATGGGAGTAATGTCTCTAACAGTCTACGCTTTGCTCGTTCCCTGGAAGACCAGTAGTAGTTTCCGATGCACATCTAAAGGCTTTCTGTTCTCTGTGGACTATCAGAGTGTTGATGAAACACAGAAATTGCATCGGGATTGAATACAACAGTCACCATGCGCACTTTCCTCCATGGGAGTAATGTCTCAAACAGTCAACGCTTTGATCGTTCCCTGGAAGACCAGTAGTAGTTTCCGATCCACATCTGAAGGCATTCTGTAATCTGCGGACTATCAGAGTGTTGATGAAACACAGAAATTGCATCGGGATTGAATACAATAGTCACCATGCGCACTTTCCGCCATGGGAGTAATGTCTCCAACAATCTACGCTTTGATCGTTCCCTGGAAGACCAGTAGTAGTTTCCGATGCACATCTGGAGGCATTCTGTAATCTGTGGACTATCAGAGTGTTGATAAAACACAGAAATTGCATCGGGATTGAATACAACAGTCACCATGCGCACTATCCTCGATGCGAGTAATATCTAAAACAGCCTACGCTTTGATCGTTCCCTGGAAGACCAGTAGTAATTATGGATGCATATCTGAAGAAATTTTGTAATCTGTGGACTATCAGAGTGATGATGAAACACAGTAATTGCATCGGGATTGAATACAACAGTCACCATGCGCACTTTCCTCCATGGGAGTAATGTGTCTAACAGTCTACGCTTTGATCGTTCGCTGGAAGACCAGTAGTAGTTTCCGATGCACATCTGGAGGCTTTCTGTTCTCTGTGGACTATCAGAGTGTTGATGAAACACAGAAATTGCATCGGGATTGTATACAATAGTCACTATGCGCACTTTCCGCCATGGGAGTAATGTCTCAGACAGTCTACGCTTTGATCTTTCCCTGGAAGACCAGTAGTAGTTTCCGATGCACATCTGGAGGCATTCTTTAATTTGTGGACTATCAGAGTGTATGATGAAACACAGAAATTGCATCGGGATTGAATACAACAGTCACCTGGCGCACTTTCCTCCTTGGGAGTAATGTCTCAAACAGTCTACGCTTTGATCGTTCCCTGGAAGACCACTAGTAGTTTCTGATGCACATCTGGTGGCATTCTGTAATGTGTAGACTATCAGAGTGTTGATGAAACACAGTAATTCTATCGGGATTAAATACAACAGTCACCATGCGCACTTTCCTCCATGGGAGTAATGTCTCTAACAGTCTACGCTTTGCTCGTTCCCTGGACGACCGGTAGTAGTTTCCGATGCACATCTGGAGGCTTTCTGTTCTCTGTGGACTATCAGAGTGTTGATGAAACACAGAAATTGCATCGGGATTGAATACAACAGTCACCATGCGCACTTTCCTCCATGGGAGTAATGTCTCAAACAGTCAACGCTTTGATCGTTCTCTAGAAGACCAGTAGTAGTTTCCGATGCAGATCTGATGGCATTCTGTAATGTGTAGACTACCAGAGTGTTGATGAAACACAGCAATTGCATCGGCATTGAATACCACAGTCACCATGCGCACTTCCCTCCATGGGAGTAATGTCTCTATCAGTCCTCGCTTTGATCTTTCCCTGGAAGACCAGTAGTAGTTTCCGATGCACATCTCGAGGCATTCTGTAATCTGTGGACTATTACAGTGTTGATGAAACACAGAAATTGCATCGGGATTGAATACAACAGTCACCATGCGCACATTAATCCATAAAAGTAATGTCTCAAACAGTCTACACTTTGATCGTTCCCTGGAAGACCAGTAGTAGTTTCCGATGAACATCTGGAGGCATTCTGTAGTTTGTGGACAATCAGAGTGTTGATGAAACACAGAAATTGCATCGGGATTGAATACAACAGTCACCATGCACACTTTCCTCCATGGGAGTAATGTCTCAAACAGTATACGCTTTGATCGTTCCGTGGAAGACCAGTAGTAGTTTCCGATGCACATCTGGAGGCATTCTGTAGTCTGTGGACTATAAGAGTGTTGATGAAACACAGATATTGCATCGGGATTGAATACAACAGTCACCATGCGCACTTTCCGCCATGGGAGTAATGTCTCAGACAGTCTACGCTTTGATCGTTCCCTGGAAGACCTGTAGTAGTTTACGATGAACATCTGGAGGCTTTCTGTTCTCTGTGGACTATCAGAGTGTTCATGAAACAAATAAATTGCATCGGGATTGAATACAACAGTCTCCATGCGCACTTTCCTCCATGGGGGTAATTCTCAAACAGTCTATGCTTTGATCGTTCCCTGTAAGACCAGTAGTAGTTTCCGATGCTCATCTGAAGGCATTCTGTAATCTGTGGACTATCAGAGTGTTGATGAAACACAGAAATTGCATCGGGATTGAATACAATAGTCACTATGCGCACTTTCCGCCATTGGAGTAATGTCTCAGACAGTCTACGCTTTGATCTTTCCCTGGAAGACCAGTAGTAGTTTCCGATGCACATCTGGAGGCATTCTGTAATTTGTGGACTATCAGAGTGTATGATGAAACACAGAAATTGCATCGGGATTGAATACAACAGTCACCAGGCGCACTTTCCTCCATGGGAGTAATGTCTCAAACAGTCTACGCTTTGATCGTTCCCTGGAAGACCACTAGTAGTTTCTGATGCACATCTGGTGGCTTTCTGTAATGTGTAGACTATCAGAGTGTTGATGAAACACAGTAATTCTATCGGGATTAAATACAACAGTCACCATTCGCACTTTCCTCCATGGGAGTAATGTCTCTAACAGTCTACGCTTTGCTCGTTCCCTGGAAGACCAGTAGTAGTTTCCGATGCACATCTAAAGGCTTTCTGTTCTCTGTGGACTATCAGAGTGTTGATGAAACACAGAAATTGCATCGGGATTGAATACAACAGTCACCATGCGCACATTCCTCCATAAAAGTAATGTCTCAAACAGTCTACGCTTTGATCGTTCCCTGGAAGACCAGTAGTAGTTTCCGATGAACATCTGGAGGCATTCTGTAGTTTGTGGACAATCAGAGTGTTGATGAAACACAGAAATTGCATCGGGATTGAATACAACAGTCACCATGCGCACTTTCCTCCACGGGAGTAATGTCTCAAACAGTCTACGCTTTGATCGTTCCCTGGAAGACCAGTAGTAGTTTCCGATCCACATCTGAAGGCATTCTGTAATCTGCGGACTATCAGAGTGTTGATGAAACACAGAAATTGCATCGGGATTGAATACAATAGTCACCATGCGCACTTTCCGCCATGGGAGTAATGTCTCCAACAATCTACGCTTTGATCGTTCCCTGGAAGACCAGTAGTAGTTTCCGATGCACATCTGGAGGCATTCTGTAATGTGTGGACTATCAGAGTGTTGATGAAACACAGAAATTGCATCGGGATTGAATACAACAGTCACCATGCGCACTATCCTCCATGCGAGTAATATCTAAAACAGCCTACGCTTTGATCGTTCCCTGGAAGACCAGTAGTAATTATGGATGCATATCTGAAGAAATTTTGTAATCTGTGGACTATCAGAGTGATGATGAAACACAGTAATTGCATCGGGATTGAATACAACAGTCACCATGCGCACTTTCCTCCATGGGAGTAATGTGTCTAACAGTCTACGCTTTGATCGTTCGCTGGAAGACCAGTAGTAGTTTCCGATGCACATCTGGAGGCTTTCTGTTCTCTGTGGACTATCAGAGTGTTGATGAAACACAGAAATTGCATCGGGATTGTATACAATAGTCACTATGCGCACTTTCCGCCATGGGAGTAATGTCTCAGACAGTGTACGCTTTGATCTTTCCCTGGAAGACCAGTAGTAGTTTCCGATGCACATCTGGAGGCATTCTGTAATTTGTGGACTATCAGAGTGTATGATGAAACACAGAAATTGCATCGGGATTGAATACAACAGTCACCTGGCGCACTTTACTCCATGGGAGTAATGTCTCAAACAGTCTACGCTTTGATCGTTCCCTGGAAGACCACTAGTAGTTTCTGATGCACATCTGGTGGCATTCTGTAATGTGTAGACTATCAGAGTGTTGATGAAACACAGTAATTCTATCGGGATTAAATACAACAGTCACCATGCGCACTTTCCTCCATGGGAGTAATGTCTCTAACAGTCTACGCTTTGCTCGTTCAATGGAAGACCGGTAGTAGTTTCCGATGCACATCTGGAGGCTTTCTGTTCTCTGTGGACTATCAGAGTGTTGATGAAACACAGAAATTGCATCGGGATTGAATACAACAGTCACCATGCGCACTTTCCTCCATGGGAGTAATGTCTCAAACAGTCAACGCTTTGATCGTTCTCTAGAAGACCAGTAGTAGTTTCCGATGCAGATCTGGTGGCATTCTGTAATGTGTAGACTACCAGAGTGTTGATGAAACACAGCAATTGCATCGGCATTGAATACCACAGTCACCATGCGCACTTTCCTCCATGGGAGTAATGTCTCTATCAGTCCTCGCTTTGATCTTTCCCTGGAAGACCAGTAGTAGTTTCCGATGCACATCTCGAGGCATTCTGTAATCTGTGGACTATTACAGTGTTGATGAAACACAGAAATTGCATCGGGATTGAATACAACAGTCACCATGCGCACATTCCTCCATAAAAGTAATGTCTCAAACAGTCTACACTTTGATCGTTCCCTGGAAGACCAGTAGTAGTTTCCGATGAACATCTGGAGGCATTCTGTAGTTTGTGGACAATCAGAGTGTTGATGAAACACAGAAATTGCATCGGGATTGAATACAACAGTCACCATGCGCACTTTCCTCCATGGGAGTAATGTCTCAAACAGTATACGCTTTGATCGTTCCGTGGAAGACCAGTAGTAGTTTCCGATGCACATCTGGAGGCATTCTGTAGTCTGTGGACTATAAGAGTGTTGATGAAACACAGATATTGCATCGGGATTGAATACAACAGTCACCATGCGCACTTTCCTCCATGGGAGTAATGTCTCAGACAGTCTACGCTTTGATCGTTCCCTGGAAGACCTGTAGTAGTTTACGATGAACATCTGGAGGCTTTCTGTTCTCCGTGGACTATCAGAGTGTTCATGAAACAAATAAATTGCATCGGGATTGAATACAACAGTCTCCATGCGCACTTTCCTCCATGGGGGTAATTCTCAAACAGTCTATGCTTTGATCGTTCCCTGTAAGACCAGTAGTAGTTTCCGATGCACATCTGAAGGCATTCTGTAATCTGTGGACTATCAGAGTGTTGATGAAACACAGAAATTGCATCGGGATTGAATACAATAGTCACTATGCGCACTTTCCGCCATGGGAGTAATGTCTCAGACAGTCTACGCTTTGATCTTTCCCTGGAAGACCAGTAGTAGTTTCCGATGCACATCTGGAGGCATTCTGTAATTTGTGGACTATCAGAGTGTATGATGAAACACAGAAATTGCATCGGGATTGAATACAACAGTCACCAGGCGCACTTTCCTCCATGGGAGTAATGTCTCAAACAGTCTACGCTTTGATCGTTCCCTGGAAGACCACTAGTAGTTTCTGATGCACATCTGGTGGCATTCTGTAATGTGTAGACTATCAGAGTGTTGATGAAACACAGTAATTCTATCGGGATTAAATACAACAGTCACCATGCGCACTTTCCCCCATGGGAGTAATGTCTCTAACAGTCTACGCTTTGCTCGTTCCCTGGAAGACCAGTAGTAGTTTCCGATGCACATCTAAAGGCTTTCTGTTCTCTGTGGACTATCAGAGTGTTGATGAAACACAGAAATTGCATCGGGATTGAATACAACAGTCACCATGCGCACTTTCCTCCATGGGAGTAATGTCTCAAACAGTCTACGCTTTGATCGTTCCCTGGAAGACCAGTAGTAGTTTCCGATCCACATCTGAAGGCATTCTGTAATCTGCAGACTATCAGAGTGTTGATGAAACACAGAAATTGCATCGGGATTGAATACAATAGTCACCATGCGCACTTTCCGCCATGGGAGTAATGTCTCCAACAATCTACGCTTTGATCGTTCCCTGGAAGACCAGTAGTAGTTTCCGATGCACATCTGGAGGCATTCTGTAATGTGTGGACTATCAGAGTGTTGATGAAACACAGAAATTGCATCGGGATTGAATACAACAGTCACCATGCGCACTATCCTCCATGCGAGTAATATCTAAAACAGCCTACGCTTTGATCGTTCCCTGGAAGACCAGTAGTAATTATGGATGCATATCTGAAGAAATTTTGTAATCTGTGGACTATCAGAGTGATGATGAAACACAGTAATTGCATCGGGGTTGAATACACCAGTCACCATGCGCACTTTCCTCCATGGGAGTAATGTGTCTAACAGTCTACGCTTTGATCGTTCGCTGGAAGACCAGTAGTAGTTTCCGATGCACATCTGGAGGCTTTCTGTTCTCTGTGGACTATCAGAGTGTTGATGAAACACAGAAATTGCATCGGGATTGTATACAATAGTCACTATGCGCACTTTCCGCCATGGGAGTAATGTCTCAGACGGTCTACGCTTTGATCTTTCCCTGGAAGACCAGTAGTAGTTTCCGATGCACATCTGGAGGCATTCTGTAATTTGTGGACTATCAGAGTGTATGATGAAACACAGAAATTGCATCGGGATTGAATACAACAGTCACCTGGCGCACTTTCCTCCATGGGAGTAATGTCTCAAACAGTCTACGCTTTGATCGTTCCCTGGAAGACCACTAGTAGTTTCTGATGCACATCTGGTGGCATTCTGTAATGTGTAGACTATCAGAGTGTTGATGAAACACAGTAATTCTATCGGGATTAAATACAACAGTCACCATGCGCACTTTCCTCCATGGGAGTAATGTCTCTAACAGTCTACGCTTTGCTCGTTCCCTGGAAGACCAGTAGTAGTTTCCGATGCACATCTAAAGGCTTTCTGTTCTCTGTGGACTATCAGAGTGTTGATGAAACACAGAAATTGCATCGGGATTGAATACAACAGTCACCATGCGCACTTTCCTCCATGGGAGTAATGTCTCAAACAGTCTACGCTTTGATCGTTCCCTGGAAGACCAGTAGTAGTTTCCGATCCACATCTGAAGGCATTCTGTAATCTGCGGACTATCAGAGTGTTGATGAAACACAGAAATTGCATCGGGATTGAATACAATAGTCACCATGCGCACTTTCCGCCATGGGAGTAATGTCTCCAACAATCTACGCTTTGATCGTTCCCTGGAAGACCAGTAGTAGTTTCCGATGCACATCTGGAGGCATTCTGTAATTTGTGGACTATCAGAGTGTTGATGAAACACAGAAATTGCATCGGGATTGAATACAACAGTCACCATGCGCACTATCCTCCATGCGAGTAATATCTAAAACAGCCTACGCTTTGATCGTTCCCTGGAAGACCAGTAGTAATTATGGATGCATATCTGAAGAAATTTTGTAATCTGTGGACTATCAGATTGATGATGAAACACAGTAATTGCATCGGGATTGAATACAACAGTCACCATGCGCACTTTCCTCCATGGGAGTAATGTGTCTAACAGTCTACGCTTTGATCGTTCGCTGGAAGACCAGTAGTAGTTTCCGATGCACATCTGGAGGCTTTCTGTTCTCTGTGGACTATCAGAGTGTTGATGAAACACAGAAATTGCATCGGGATTGTATACAATAGTCACTATGCGCACTTTCCGCCATGGGAGTAATG